>NW_017259217.1:55645-62055 GCF_001594045.1 Atta colombica
TATTAATATTAATTATTTTTATGTTAGTACAGTTTGAATTCACAATCCAATAACGAAAATGTTATCAATCTATGCTGCGTCTTGTGCTTAAATAACGTTTCGGTGTGATTTTATATACATATCTCAACCTACAACTGAATGCCAAAATTATTTTCAATCTTTAAACATGTATTTAAATCGGTGTAACAGTTTTACAAATTAAAGTAAATATTATGATACTTTTTAATGTTCATACAATATTATAGTAACATTAAATAATGTTACTTTTAATAATCATATAATATTATCAGGAGTATATGGACATATCCATCTATTAATATTTTGAAAATATTATTTAATATTATATAATTTCAGTAAAATATTCTTCAAATGTTACGTTTAATATTCTGGAAATATGCCTAAAATATTATTTAATATTAAGTGATATTATGTGTTTATAGAATATAGAAGAAAATGCGAAAAGAAAACTCGCATCCTCCATCAGAGATAAATTTGGAAAGAACTAAATTACTCATTAACCTTTCTTATGATCAAATAAAAGATACTGAATTTTTTTACATGGAAATAATTCATTCAAGATGCAACATTTCCAGTTTAGTATTGATAAAAATAGAAGAATTGCCTCAACTCACATACATTTGTTATACTTAATTTATACTCATAGGACTTACTAAGGTAAATGATTAATAAGATAATATAATATGCCTGAAATTGTACATATTGATCTTATATTTTATTATGTTTATTATTCGATTAATCATGATTCAATTGACAATAATAATAATTACAATATTAATAATATATAATAAGAGTAATGATAAAAAATTAATTTTCTTCGGTTCAGTGACAGCTGCCTCAATGCCGTAAAGTTCCTAGCAATTCTACAGAGTTTATATTTAGTGCAAGTATTGCAGAGATTGTGTTTGTGTGTCTGTATAGTACACACATGTTGTACAGTCAATTCTTTATAAATTCTCTAATCTTCTTTTTCTTTTATAATACTTTAAAATATTAATTAAAAAAAATTAAATCAAAATACATTAACTTGCCCCGAGTAATATGCCCAAGCCTTTTAAGAAATGATTCACTTATCTCGAATATTCAAAAGTAAATCGTAGCACATTTAAATCAATCTGATACGTATGATCGCTGATGACTTCATTCCTTTATCGTATATAGAAAGCGTGACAAATCGTTCTATTGTCAAAAATTACGTTTTCTCCATTTGTATATGCTAGAATCTATGCTAGAACGAATTATAGCTTTGTTTTGTGTTAAATGCATTGAAAAACTGTAGAGAAAAAATGAGTAAGATAATTTTTATAAGCAGTTCTCTTTCGAAATATCAAATTTTATCATAAGAAATATTATAAGCTATAACACGCTCCATTATACAGATATATGGAGACTCGTATGCTACGTAAATATCTACTACAATATAATATTTTCATGCATTATGCGATAGAAGTACCTGACATTCATGAATATTTAACTTCAATAGTAATGTCAGAGGAGCCACTTTTTTAGCATTCTACTTAATTTGTAATTTCTAATTATTATTAAAATAAACGTATCTTTAATAAAAAAAAAACGAACAGAGATAATTTCAAAGTATTGTCCGAGAAAAAAGTAGAGTGCATGTAACTATAAAATTCTTAAAATCAATATATATATATATATATAATACAGGGTGTCTCAAAAATGACGATAAATATTTTAAAGACAGATTCTTTGTAACAAGACAAGAAAATCTAAGTAAGATGAAAATGTCGAGGCTGTGATAGTATTCAAATGGGAAGAGTTTAAAAAATTACAAATAACAGAACCAGATTTTCGTGCGTTTAAGAGTGGTAAGATGATCAGTATAAAAGTTCTTCTTCGAACTTCACATGTCTTTGACAATAATAAACAAAATTCAGCACCTTTACACTCATAGCATTAACATTTTTGTGCACGAAAATTAGAAGGTTTTTTCTTAAAATGACAAAGAATTTGTCTATAAAATATTTGTCTTGTTTTAGGACACAACTTTGTCCGTAGATATATTTTTGTGTACGAAATTATATTACGTAATATTTTAGAATTTTAGAATTTTAGAAAATATAAATGATAAATGATATGTGATTATACCGTTAAAAAATATTTACGCATTTAATATTTTTTCATTAAAAAGAAATGAAATTATTTCATACAATTGAACAACGTTTGTTTTGAAATGCATAAAATATTTTCAAATAATTTGTGAAGTAATCAAGTTAATTTAGTGGCGCCTCGACATACTCAAAAATAAAATGTGACGGAGTATTAGAAGTATCCGTTAATATTTCAGGCGGTGCCAACTCCATTGGATGAGTGTCCCTCCATGGATCGATATCATTTCCACCAATATCTAATCCGAGTCGTAAATTAGCTGGTGTATTGCCAATAACAAAGTGGTCTTCAGTTAAAGGCAGAGCATCCTTTAATAAAAGCCTATGAGGAATATTAATGTAAAATTATTTCATATATTAAAAAAAAAAAATAAATCAACAAAGAATCCATAATTAATTTAATTTTCTTACCAAATGTCTTCATCAGCCACAATATGAACCTTAGGAATGGGAAAACCATTAAATGGTGAAGCAACGGGCAGAGTGTAGGCCCCCATATTTTCAAAAATCATCCACTCGCCAAGTTCCATGTCATTCAACATAATATTCTCAACAATTTTGTCTAGTCCGTCACATGTTGGACCCCATACGCTTGAAGGAATCATCTTTCCACAGCCATTCTAAAGACCGATATATAGTTATATTGATTTAAAAAGAAAAGAACAGAAAAATATTACATTGATATTTCTATATCTAAATAAAATACCTTACCTTCAAAGGAATAGGAGTTACATGCTGATGATCGTACAACAGACAATTGAATGATCCATAAACACCGTCGTTGATATAATACATATTGTGCGTAATTGCATTGGAATTTTCATCTCCGCGTATAGAACGTTTGCTATGAATACTCGTTGCCAATGTAAATGCAGATGCAACGTAAAAGCGGCCTGGTTCAGCAATCACATGAACAGCATCAGCTAAAAAGTTTTTTTTATTAAAATGCCTAAAATGTCTAAACTGGCATAACTAATGAAAAGAAAACAACTTACTGTTGAAGTATTCATCGAGAGCTTTGTTAATAATCTCGGCAATTTTATCGATGCTTGTACCTTTGTTACCTGGATAACCTCCACCAAGATCCAAGAGATACGGCTTAAAGCCGAGATCGGTAGCCATGTCGAATAGTATCTTACAATGATGAATAGCGCGATAAAATACCGGTGGATCTTGACATCCAGAACCAACATGGAAACTGAAGCCTACTACGTTAAGGCCCAAGTTATATGCAAGATGTAAAAGATTAGGAGCCTCATGTATCGGATCACAACCAAATTTCATGCCAAGCGGACACTGGGCCATTTCCGCATCGCAACGAATTCGTAAAACAATCTGCACAAATAAGGAATTGCAATGATACAATCAAGATATAATCAAAATAAAATTATCACTGTATTCGAGAAAGATGTATGTACTGAAATTACGTAACATACAATTACCTTGGCCGTTGGGAAAAGTTTTTTAATTTTGTGCAGTTCACTTTCGTTATCTACTGTCATAGTATCCACACCTACTGCAGCAGCATGACGAATATGTGAAGCCGGTTTGGCCGGATTAGCAAAAATAATTCTTGAAGACTCTACACCAAAGCTTAATACTTTGTTTATTTCATTCTGCAAAAAAATATTATATTTTTTTTATAAAATGTATCTATTAATGTGCATCTCTTTCCATGATGAAAGATATATTTAATATTTGATCTTACCTTAGATGCACAATCAAAATTGATACCAAGGGCCGCTAATACTTCAATTACAATCAAATTATCATTACATTTTACAGCTGGAAAAAACAAATTTCTATAAGTAACCGTGCATCATAAATAAATTTCAATTATTAATAATTTACCATAGTAGGGTTCAACTCGTGGCAATTTTTCTTTCCAGATTTTATGCTTTTGTACAATATCTCCTATATCTAATACATAGAAAGCTTCTTCTTGTAAACCACTCATTGCAATGTTTTTGATAACGGTCATAACATTGGACTCACTGTCCAAGACATGAATACGTTCGTCTAGATTTGTTACCTTCATGTTGATTGAATTTGATTGAATTGATTAGTACTCTGTAGGTGCTAGGCAGCAAACTAAAAGTTATAAAATAAACATTATTACATTAGATATAAGCGTACGTTAGATATAAGCGTAAATATCAATTTTTCTATTGCAAACTTTAATGAATTTAGTAACGAAAACATACGAGGCAGCTGTCAATGCTAATTAGGTGAGTCGTGAGGAAGTGGATTAAGACAAAATCACTGTGGGGGTGCTAGCAAAGCCACGGGGGCTCTGCATTCAGGGTCAACTTCCAGTTGCCGCAGTTATTCAAACACCCACGAACAGACTGGTCGACCAGTCTATCGCAGATAGAACCCTGCAAAGAACAAAAAATAATTTCTATGTTAGCTGAATAATGTTACAAGATTTATCATATACAATAAAAGACGTTAATACTGTCACATTTCTACAAAAAAGGTGCTAAATGTAAACCAGTAAACCATTAAATATAACAAAAAACTCTTTATTAATAAAGGAGAAAATAGCTGTTTAATACATGTTCATATATTATGAACATATTAAATATTTTTTCATATATTGGCCAGAATTTTATCTTATCTGTTTATCTTAATTTTATCAAAGCCTGTTTTTTATCTGTTACATTAAAACAGATATGTGAATCATAAGAAAAAAATATTATGCTATTAATTTTTTATTAATTTAATTAAGATATCAAACTTTTAATTTAATTTATATTTAATTTAATTCTTTTACATGTTTTTAATAAGTATAAAAATCTATTTTTTCATTGTAACTGTATATATTGTGCATTTTATATCTAATAATTACATTAAACTTTAACTTAATGAAATAGAATCTGATCCTACCTGAAGAGAAGTAATTCTCGTTTTTTTATATACACAGCAGAAAAATTAATTATGTCACCGTTTAGAAGTTTTGAAAATGTTCCTAAATTTTAAAGACTCCTCTATTGTGTCTCATATATATGTGTACAAAACGAAAGTAAAATAAAAGCGTTCCGCGAACTATTTGGAACGTAACGTTATATTATACGTATATTACATAGACGTGAAAACTTCGTTTAATGAGATCCGAACAGACCGAAAATCAAAATGATACTGAGACTCGAGCTATTATTTGGCCCATTATTTATATAAAGAAGATAAGTAGTATCAGTTCGTCTTTGCGTGTTGTACCAAGTCTACTTATACAAAATTATCTGACAACCAAGATGGTTCATCAGGAAGCCGAATTAGACTGGAAGGATAATATAAATGTTACTCAAGAGTCAAACTCCAGTTGAGGGAAATACCGTCATATTAATCTATGTAACATGATTGATTATCGATTCGAACTACTATATCAATGATTGACACATTACATATAAAAAAATATGTATCTTTAATACTGTTAAAAATAACTTTTCGAAAATTCATCAAAAGGAAATAAATATTATTATGAAATAATATACGATACAAAAACTTATATATACATTTCTCAGATAAATATCTTAGGATATTACATAATTCTAGAATAAAGTGTGCAGAAGTGCCTTTTATTGAATTTTAATACGAATACAAAGTAAACATCCACAATAAATATTAAATTATGAGGTTGTCTTTTGAAATGTTGTTTTGTATATGCTAGAAACTTTTTCATACATGTCCTTGTAAAATAAAGAGGAGCAACTTAAATTTTTGCTTTCTAATATTGAAAAACTTGTGATAATATTCAATTATATATAAAAGTTGTATAATTGAGATAGAACAATTTCTTGTTTCATCAAGCAAACTTATACAAAGGAGAGTTCTTACATAATAATAACAACGGCTTCCGCCAGTTTGAAGAGGAAATACTGGCCTGAATAAGATAGTACAAGTCTTAAGATATGAGTCAACGACTACTGGCCATTCTACAGACATTGATGTTAAAACACGTGGTGTCAAACAAATGAGAGAATTTGAAAAACATGTCTTATCATCGTTATAGATTAAAAGTTTTCAAATAAGTTATAAGAATAACATATTTTAATAACAATAATATACGATTTATATGCTTTAATAATAATTAGTTTACAAAAATATACATAAAAATTATAAGATGAGTTAGATTAATAAAATTAATCTCTCTTCTATTCGAGATTTATTTTTTACTTTACTCATTGAATGAAAAAAAGTATGTCTAAGAAATATTTCTAAATATTTCTAAATTTATATATATATATATATATATATATA
>NW_017259217.1:62155-67949 GCF_001594045.1 Atta colombica
GTGTAAACTAAAAAAAATTTAATACTTTGAAACATTATTGTTTACAAAATTGCTTACATAAATACACATATTCCAAAATTACATATAAATTCAAAAAGAATCACAAAATGTAAATGATTATAGGATTGTTTATATTTTCATAAAAACATTAAATTCTCCTAAATTTTTTTCACAAAAACAGCATATTTTCAAGAAAAATAAAAATAAAAATAAAATAAAAGTATCCTCACAAAAATATACATCTAACATCACATTAGTTAAAAAATACTTTTTAAATTATAAATACAAATTTCATTCTAAAATCTCAATTTAAAATAAACTTTGAATAAGCTTTAGTAAAATAATGAGCGATCGCTTGCGTTGTTAAAGAACGGTTTCTTTACGATACAGCTTATCATTGCATTCCCCTCTTCAATCACTGGATTCGAATTCAATTGAATATATCTAAGCTGTGATAAGCAAAATTATAAATACAAATACAAAAACCTTAAACAACGCATTGTAAAAAAAGTGTTAAAATGAAGTTATCCTCGATATTGCAAGAAATCTCATCCTCTTATTTAATTGAAGAAGCAAGACAGTATTAGTCAAGCATTTCTTGTAAACTTTGACATACCTGTGATCTCTATATGTATATTTGTTTCTGTGTTCATCAATATTTTTCTTAAATAACATTTAACAAATGTATTAAGTTTTCACATATATTTCTTATTTCAATCAATGATTTAAGAGATTACTAAATTCTTGCATTTGTTATATTATAGAATTCTGTAATAGAAATATCCAGACTTTTGAATGATTATATGTAAATAATATATGATTTTTATTACATATAAATTTTAAATAGATTTTAAATATAAAGCATATTTTTTTAAAAATGTTTTAAATATAACAAATTCTAAAGCAATCTGTTCAAAAATAATCATTCAAAAATAATAGTTTAGTTTTCCATTAAAAAAAATAATAGTTTTAATTTTTTATGAAAGTATAAAGTACAACACTTATAAAACTTTTATCTCAATATGTTTCAACAAGTAATCATAACATTCAATTTTACTTTAATGATACTTCAGGAAATATAATATATACAAACATTGATAATATTATATATTATGTATAAACACATATATCACTTGATAATACATCAATATATGTATTATCAAGTGATATATGTAGATGAAAGAGTACAGAAACAATAAGAGCAGCATTCTTCCCTCCAAAGTGAGACATAATTAAAGTGATTACGAGAACAACCAGGGAAGTGTCAATTAACTTCGCAAAACATCAGTTAATCAGTAAACTTTGAACTGAACGATCCAAGTAAACAGAAATCGACCGATTTCAACAGGGCTCGACCTGCGTATCATTACGCAATTATCGTAAGGGTCCCTTCCCGATAAGAGGAAAGCGCGAAGAAAGCGAGACAAGAAATCTATGCGTCATCGTCCGCAAATAAAGATTTCCACGTGACCATCCATATGATGATTATTCTTTCCCTTGCCCTCTTCGCTACCCCGATGATGATACAGCAAAGATTCTGCAAGAGGCTGCTCCAGGCTGCTTCAACGGATACATACCTTATCGGACGATCGCCACCCTGCGGGTCGGCACACGGTTATTGACGGAATGATGGAAGTTTTCGGTGACCGGATCGCAAAAATCAGTCAGATCGATCGTCGGGTGTGGACCGGCGAGTCGCCGTTGTCCAACGTCGTCGTTGTCGTAATCGTCGTCGCTGCCACCCGGTCGTCGAGCTTTCGAGCAAAATGTAGTTCGTATAACGTATCTATAACGAACATCCGTTTCGCTCGTAAAAGGTCTTTACGTAAAAGGTCTTTACGCGTCACGTGTGAGCATCGCAACCGTCGTCTACCTTGAATCCCAAGCGATTATTTATATAGTTACTGCAAGTTTGCTTCAAGATTAAGGAGGAAAGCCTGGAATGCGACACCCACACGAAAAACTATACCACGCCGTCCACGCCACCAATCACCCACAACTCTGCCCAGCTCTGCCCTGAGCTGTTCACAGCTCACAGCTACATCCACTCCTCCACTCCAGTCTCCAATCCACCCGAATCCTGAATCCACCGCTCACGGCGCTTACACTCTCTAGAAAAAAATGGGCGTGTTGAAGTCGGCAAAGTGGTTACCTGCTCGTCAAGCAAATGAATATAATTGGTTGTTCCTTAAAATAAACCCAACCAATCACATTTAATCGCTCGGTGAACAGGCCATTTTATTTGGTTTGAACGCATCCAATGTCATAGCGTTTCCGGCCCGATCGAATTTGCACTAACCTAGATTGAAGTAATGATTCGTACTCTTCTATTGGTAGAGCGTCAATCAATAGCAAAGTATTTTCTAATTCAAGTTGGTGCAAACCCGGTCAAAAACGCTATCAGCCTAGTGGCCTAGTTTCTACCGAGAGTTTAATCTGAATCAAAATGTAAAAACCAACCAATTACAGTCGAATATTCCCCTGTTGTTGTCTGTAACAGGACTGTCGTTTGACTGTAACAGGGGAATACTCGATTGTAATTGATTGATTCTTATATTCTGATCCAGATTAAACCCTCGGTGGAAATTAGGCCAGTGTTGAGCAGAGAGAAATGGCTGCGTTTAGTGAACTCAATAGTTAAGCTGCTATTGATATATTCTTTCAGATCTAAAATATTGATTGGATTTTCTAAAAGAAAAATACCAATAATACGGCGGAAATTATCGTACTAATCAATAATTCTAAGTTCTTAAGTCGGCTTCACGTGCAAAACTTCTAAAAATAATGTAATATTACTTCTGCCGCACGGCAAAAGTTGGATTGAATTCAACTTTTGTCACGTGAAATTGAGGTGATTTCCATTTGATAACAAAAGTCGACACAAGCGTTGCTCTATCCTTCTTGACATTCAGAGATAATAAAGATAGAACGACATTTGTGTCGATTTGTGTCAATTTGTCATCAAATAGAAAGCACCCTATATATCTATTGCCTATTGCACACTGGACGCGATAATGCTTGCCGAGCGGCAAATTGACACGCGGTAACCAATGAACATTAAGCCGGTTCTACATTAGTTGCAAGCCAATTTGCATTTTTTGAAATCAACGTTTCATATTGACTGTCGTAACAAATTTGCGATCAGCTTGCAACTAATGTAGAACCGGTTTTAGGAGCTGTAAGCTTATTGACTATCGCATCATATTTTGCCGCGCGGCAAACGTTTTCGCGTCCAGTGTGCAAAAGCCATATTACTTCCGAGCAAGCGAGACGTTGATTGGCTATCGCACCAACTTTCGCCGCGTGGCAACTTTTGTCGCGTTCTGGGCTGCATTTAGATTCCCACCTGAGATGTTATATCATCCTTAAGGCTATTTTCTGTCTGTTTTCAGGCTGAATTTGTGTGAGTGTACACTATTAGAATTTAAAGTGAGATAGATATATATTTGATATCTGTTGAAAGCGAGAAAGAGAATTCTAAAGCAGTTTAGTGCAAAAACAAAAAATAAACTTCTAGTTGTTTACTGAACATTAAACAAGATACCATGACATTTTGAGGAGCACCTGGGTAGGAATCCAAACACAGCTCTGTGTGCAGGGACGTGATTCCGTAATTGTTTTTGCACGCCGACAGTTGCGGTATCGTTTCACAGATATTTTATATGGTGAAAAAGCTGTGCAATGACATCAACTGTCGGTAGACGTAAAACAGTTACTATAAAATAGTTACAGAATATAGGAGCTATTACACCATGATCCAAGTTTACTGTAGGGATTAAAAAATTCTGTTGGGAAATGTAGGGATTTTTATTATTTTGATAGGGAGCTAATTTTTTGATCTCTGGTAACACTGATTGGTGTTTCTAACCTTTAAAATGCGTCAAGATGAGTCTTACATAACCTCAGCATGAATTGTAGGATCCAAAATAGTAAGTTATTAACACAATTGTAACATAGTGACCTGTGATCGAACTGAGAGATGTTATTATCTGATTGTAAAATAGTGCCATATGCAATCTGGCGACGATTACTTTCTTCTAAGAATGAAATTTTTTTCATTGACATGTATCCTTTCAGAAAAATTTTATGTGCAGCAGACTGCAAGTAGCGGCCGCAAGTTTCAAATTAATCTCTAATAACAGGAAAAATAATAAATATTTTAAAAAGAAAAGAATTGTATTTGTAGAATGACATTTATGTCGATACTGATAAACTGTATGTTTTACATCTGATCTTTAATATGCATATAGGCTTAATATGCAATCTTCATTTAAATTTAATATGTTGCATTTCACAAAGTCACAATTAGCGCGACTTTATTCGACGAAACAACACACTAGGTCGAAGAATCATTATGACACATTAAATATCACGCCACGTGCCACTCAAAATGAAATAAAATCGGCATATTACAAGCTAACTCTGCAATATCATCCTGACAAGAATAAAAGCGAATATGCCAAACAAAAGTTTCAGGATATCTCGGAAGCTTATGAAGTGCTCAGCAATCATGACCAGCGTAAAATTTATGATCGAAATACAATGGTATATCGACAATCAGTATCGACTACCACTCAGGAGCCCATTTCCAATTATAAGGACAAAGTTTATTCAGGATCGTCAAAAATTTATAATTTTGACGCGTGGACGCATGCACATTATGGAAAGCAAATGCACGCAGCACGCATCAGGAAACAGGCATATGAGAACACCAAAATAATGGAAGAAATAAATATTCGTTCAAGGAAGATTCCTCCATATATAGAATTTGCCTTGTTTTTATTGACTCTAACATTGATTGCTGTAAGTTTTCGAGAAAAATTCGATGTTCCAATATCTCAAAAACGTAACACAGAAAGTAAAGATAAATGAAATTAGTATGTTTATTTATTTAATTAATGTAAATTTTTTATAATGAATGTACAAAGTTTATTTTTATGCCCACTTATTGTTATTAAAATAAGGACAACATTAAATAGATCATGATGAAGAATGACAAGATATTATAGTTAAGAAATGTGCTATGTACTGTAATAGAAATTGTTTAATAGCATGCAATTAATGCATTCAAATATGCATATTCAAACAGAAACTTTTAGAGATTTCACAAATGGAGCATAGACAATATTTTAGAAATATTAGCATGCTAAAACATTGTCTATTATCAATAGCTAAATAACGAAGGATTTAGATAAATATAATAATCAGCTCTTTTACAACATGTCAATATAAAAGTAATGAAAAATTAATATGCAAAAGACATAATGTGCAAAGAGTATCGGATATCTTGTGATCAAGGAAATGTAAGTGGAAAATCAATAAAAACAATAAAATCAATAAATACATGACATAACTTTTCACATTAATATGGTCTATAAACTGGTAATCCCGGCAATGGCATCGGCATAGCTACTGGTCCAGTTGGATATGGTATGGAGGATGCTAGTCCAGGGAAATTCGAAGCGATTGGAGGATAACCAGGAGTGCTGTTCGAATGTCCTTTCCTTATTATCTCTCGTAGTTTATCTACCTTTACTTTACGTAAATGCATTAATTTTCTTCGAGACAAGAACTGGTCCAAGAACTCGTCTACTTCAATGTCACCGGCTAGAAATTTCTGCGCTATCCCCTATACATTAAAAGGATCAAAAAAAAAGTTGGATAATTTTACTGAGCAAGCGAGTGAAAATTTTTTACCTCCGATTCTTCTTCAATCTCAGCAGCCGCTGCTTGCAGCAGGTCAAGTGCAGTATCAACTGTCATTGTACCAGACTTATCACCTATAAATAAATAT
>NW_017259217.1:68049-70931 GCF_001594045.1 Atta colombica
CATCAATAATTTTGAAAAAAAAATGTAATCAATTTTATTTATTAACATTGCAAAAAACAATGTTTATATTGTTTCAATAAAATAAGTTTGTAAAGAATAGTATTTTTTCTCTAAAAATTGTAGTGTTCCAAACTTTAGTAGTGTACATACAAAAGATAACTTACGCATTTCGTCTATTTTATCCCTGACACTGGAGCACAATTGGTTAGCTTGTTCGCTTAATTCCTTTAAAACTTGTTTACCTTCTTCTAGTTCAGGTTGCTTGGACAAGTTAAATTCAGCTAAAGATCTGTTGCTAGCCATTAACATCTCCTTTTCAGTCTCAAGATCCTTGAACTAATATTTTTTTTAATGAGTCTTTATTCTTGAGGTATTCTATAGATTTAATTATAACGAAAGCAGAAGAATTTTACTTTCAAAGAAAAAGGTACATGTTTAGAAATCCAATGTGAACTTCAATTATTATATAATATTACATTCCTTTCGGCTGTATTTGGTACTTAATTAGAATTAGTATTCTTTACATTGCCTACCTGTTTTATATCTTTCACGATATCTTCGAATTTCCCATCATTATTCAATAATTCCTTTAGCTCATCATTATCAAGATGAGACAATAAACCCAATGCTGCAGGTATATCTGGTTCCTGATTCGATTTATACATTTCTTAAATACTAATTTGCACCAGATAGCGATCGTGGTTTCGGATTATCTTTATTTTTTTTTAAGTCTAAAGACAAAAAGTCTTATAAATACGCATTTACGATAATATGATGACAGTTCTGTTCGAAATGCTCTGACTGTTCAGAGCTCTCTCTCTCTCTCTCTCTCTCTCTCTCTCTCTCTCTCTCTGAAGTTGTTAAAATTGTTGAAAATTGAGATGGCAGTCAATTTACAATGCTATCTCGTGACTCGAAATCCAAACTAATGTTGATAACTAATGCTAATAAAATTTTATCCAAGGAAGATAAAGCTGCATTTTTATAAAACATTAACGGCTGATAACTTATGTGCCTGTATTATCAATAAGTCATGGAGAAATTTTGATTATTTTTATTTTATGCCGGACGGTGCTGCCGCCGTCTGGTGGGCGACTATTCGCGATTATTCGGACTATTCGACAGTGTGACAGTGACCGGTGAATTGTGGCAAGGTGAATTGTGCTGAGCTTTTCAAACGCGAGAAGCCAATCGATCCCGATTGATCTTGGTGCAAGAACGGCTGTCTTACTGGACGTTCCAGGATTATTTTTTCAATCTCGAACGACACTGATTACGTTGAAGCAGGGAACGTGATATGGAATCCGCGATCGGGAATCTCGAGGAAAGCGTGAGCATTTTCGCATTTCAATCTAATGAATATAAATTGTTAGCATTGGACATTCACGAAACGTCAAACATTGCTTGCGTTGTCAAACTTACTTTGTTTTCTCGTGTCACAGGTGCAGAAAGCCGATGGGAAGCTGGACATGATCGCGTGGCAGATAGACGAATTCGAGAAGGCCTTTGAGGAGCCAGAAGACGAGGTAGGAATTCGCTTTTCCGCTTTAATCAGTAGCGATTATCAGATCACATTGAGCCTATTCTTTTTAGCTGTACTTTGTTCAATTTGTTCAATACAAAATAAGTATACAGGCTATCATACTCCAGGAGATTAATTATTAATTTTTCAAGTCTTAGGCCCGGCGTTTATCTGGCGTTTTTTCATTATGCAACTAAAAGTAATCATGGCTAAAATTATCTTTGATCCCTGAAGACGAAAATTGTCTTAACTGTGGTAGCTTTGGATTGGATAATGAAAAAATGTCCCTGGTTAATTTATAGTTAAACTTAACCTTATGTTTCTTCCAATGGATTCCATATCATCATAGATGAAGCCTATTGGATAAAATGTCAAGTTAAATCTAACACATAAGTTAATGAAAAACCGTGCCTTAATAGATTGAAATCCAAAAATTATTTATTGGCTATTTTCTCTGCTGAACGCAGCCATTGTTATCGAAAGTTTGAATGGTCAAAGCAAAATTGACATTTGATCTGGAATAATTTTTATATTTCAAGTTTATGAAATATAGATAGATAAAAATAGATAAAAATAGAGAGAAAATAATGTAAAAAGTACAACTGAAAGGATGAACATTATGTCATCTGTACAGTCCTCTGTGACAGTTTACTGAATAAATTAACAATGTTATATTCCGTTTGTTGGATAATTCCTGCTTGAAGCCAGGATGATCCATATCATTTAGCATTAAATACGTCCTGTGTAATATCACGTTCGTGAATTATTCGTATGCACTTTACTGTCTGTCATGTTTTCGGATCCTTAATCATCAAACCGCTTTTCATTTTGTGCTTCCCAGATATCTGTGCTTCGCCTATTACACTCTGTCCATCAGGTTACGAAAGATTATCAAAATCTTCGTCAAGAAATTATGGAGGTTCAGCAGTTACAAAAACAGCTTTCTGATTCACTTAGAGCTCAGCTTACGCAGGTGCACGGACACTTTAATTTATTGCGCAATAAGATTGTAGGACACAAATCACCGCAGTTAAAATAAGAGTGAAATTTATTATAAGTTTCCAATATATTTTTCTTTTTACTTATTAACAAGAGAGTGCACATATTTTTTACGAGATATGAATTGAAGTTTAAGTATCACACAGTATCCAGTGAGAATTATGTTCACTTTTTGTTATATTCTTAATACTTACCATAGCAAATTGCAGAAAACGGTGCGGCCCACAATTCGGAAACAAAGATTTGAGAACACTCGGATAAAAATGTTATATATATATATATATATATGGACATATTTTATATATAAAATTGTATATAAAATATGTCAATTTTTTATATAATTATATATGAAATATTTTTT
>NW_017259217.1:71054-77893 GCF_001594045.1 Atta colombica
ATATATATATATATATATATATACGTTGATACGTTGAGAGAATAATCTTGAAATGACTTCATATTGAATTCATGTTGTCTTCATTACAACTCTTACTGTTTGTTATTCGACGCGTTAACAGATAACAGACAATATGTAACGTTTGATCTCTGAATTATAATGTAAAAGTCTTTTAGTAGTGCATCAACTGAATGGCTAAAAAGTAATATTTGTGTATTTTCCGTTATCATTAGATTTATCTATATATATTTCTACACCATTTTGAGGACAATGGTTATGAAAAATTTATTTTTTCTCGTGTATCAATCAAAGCTTGTGACTCTAAGATTAGAAAATACAAGCTTAGCATGATATCTTTGTGCAAATCCACATTTAGCTTTGAGTGAGTGAGATATTTACGCTTTCTAAAGCAATATAAATGATTAAAATATAATATACTATTATTATTCGATGCTACTAGTAATGTCTATATTTATACATAATGAGTTTACACATGACGCAACACATGCATATATATGACGTTTATATCGATTAAGGCTCAATAATCGATTATATCAATACAATTTTTTTATTATTATCGTGATATATATATAGAGTAAATTAATCTTTTATTGTGAAAGAAATTGTATAATTTTCTGGCACGTATTAATAACATACACGGCTTAGCATTTTTATTCTTTATATAAAAAGATTAAGTTAGAGTTATTTAAATAGCAAATATATAAATATTTACATATTTACTCAGAAACGTAGACTATTTTTGTCATTTATATTTTTAAGTAAAATCTGTTTATACAATTCAGATAAAAAATTATAAATAAGTTCAAAATCAGCAAACAATAATATATATTTATATATTATATTTATTATCTTTTCATTGGGCAATTTAAAAGTATCGATATGAATTTTGTATCGATTTGAATTTTGGTAAACAAATTTAAATCTGTAAAAAAATAAATAAAATACTTCTACGATAAAAACTTATTTTGACAAATATACCAGAATTTTTTTTTTAGATAATTTATATAATGCGGAACAAAATTTACTCTGTTTCTCAAAGATCCTCATTGCTGACGAAAAAAATTAAATTCATGTTACCGGCAGAAAGTTAATCTTGTTATATATGGCTTTAATAAGCTGTATACAATAATACAATTATTTCTTTCTCTCTGCATAAAATTAACAACTTCCTCCTGGCTGCAATTTATACAATAAGATGTGCACATATACATACGTGTAATTGAAAAAAACATTATGGACTATAGAGAAGTTTCGAAAATACTTTCACAGATTTCTGAATATGTACAAACTTATATGTTCTCAGCACGCTTAATGTTCTTTCTTGAAATACACAGTGTTTTCAATATTTTCTAATTTGCAGAAAATGAATGTAATATGAACGAAGATGAAAGAATAAATGTATAAAACTAGCATTGAAAAATCGAGAGAAGAGAAACACTATTGCCTTAAGATATAGATGCGATTTTTTAATATCTTGGAATTAGATATACGACAATTAGACACGCTAAACTGTAACAACTTGTTAACGGATTTTCAAGAAGTTTGACAAATCGAAAACAATATTCTCTTTCTTTCACAGGAAATACTTCTGCATTATAACTCATCTTATATCAAACATTGTAATATGTAACTGTTTATACCTGATAAGTAGTTAATTAATCTATTTACTGTGCGGATCTATCTTAATAGCGCTATCATCTTACCAATTAATAAACTGAGTAATTTAAGGTACGACGCAACTTAAATTGTCATAGACAGAGTAACTGAGTTTCATAATCATAAATGTGTTGCATGCTGATTACATATGATTACAATGATATTCTTTAAAGAAACAATTGCTGTCAATTTACCTGTTTTCTTACACGCATTCGATTTATGTCTTGCAGGAAACTCCTCCAAGTCAATACTATATAATATAGACCGAGAGAACATTGTGATACTCAGTGACTCGTATTATCTACTACGATTGACTTTTTATATTACGATTAATCAAGAATGTTATCTAGCTCGGTGCATTGAAAAATAACAAAAGTTAACTTTTGCATTACACTTATTAATCGTAATGTAAATGGTCATGCTGTCTTATAGCTTTTATCTGAAACTAGGTACAGATTACAAAATAGAGAGAGAGAGAGAGAGAGAGAGAGAGAGAGAGAGAGAGAGAGAGAGAGAGAATATGTATCGTTTAGCACTGTCAGATCGAAGTCATACGCATTCACTATTTTTCAATACAACAAATTCATTTGACATATTGCCATCTCTTCTATAATATAGATATATACATATAATATACATATATATACATATATATATATATACCCTCATATAACACACAATTTTCAATACATATACGCACATTCAATTTTATCCTTCGATATGTATGATTTTGTTAAAATATTAGATCACTTGTTATTTGTTAATATATAATGTAGAACAGTTCTAAGAGAAAAATGGTCTGGAACACATTGAAAATGTGTTAAAATTTCGGTCAATTAATAAACATTCGTTCCATCGGAAACGGATTATTCTCGATTTGTTTCTCTTTTTGGAATCTACATATCACATGATTAAAATCTTTTTGAATGTATTATGCACTTTTTAACGGAACATTCCTAAGATTCATGAATGCCTTTATCAAAACAAGTAATTAATCTCGTACTTGTACAAGGGGCAATGTGTATATCGCATGATTTCTTACAACTTATATAAGTTAAACCAGAGAAACTAATTTTTATTAAGCTTTAAAATGCTCGCAATATCATTATATTAGATTCAGAATTGAATTTTATTATCTCATTTTAGAAACACATCGACTATTAAAGATCATTTTCTCTCAAATTTAAAAATTATTTTTTATAATCATTTTGTGAAAAATAATGATTTTCTTGTGACATGAATTTATAGTGTTAATCGAAAAATAACGATATATACTATGTTTTTAATATGTTTAAATACTTATTGTATTTTTACTTATTTTACACGTTGCGTCCTAAAATAAATATCTTGTACACATTCACTAATAAGTAATGCATACAACCATTATATTTGCTGCATGTTGCACGCATAGGTACAATTAATTTTATTTGATAGTATATTATTCAATTTATTCGGTGAAATCACAATTGCATTTATGTAATGAATGTAATTCTACAGTTATAGTTCCAGTACTGTTAAGAATATGAGAGTTAAAAATATCAAAACTTTAATATATTTATTTACAATATTTTGAAATTTGGATAGAAATTCTCTTGAATAGATGACAAATATTATATTCTCGAGATATATATTGACATGTAAAAAATATATATATTTTGCAATAAGAATTATAAAGATGCATATTTATATTTATAATTATATATTTTAACTTATATAATTATAAAATGTTTATTTAAACAAATTTTATTTAACTAAATTTTGTTTAACTGAAGTTTGTTATGTACTGGAATTGACTGTACGACTGCAATATCAAAAATTTATCGATTATTTACTAATATGTTATATACAATTGCTCAAAATTTCGATGTATATTACCATCTACGATTCATGAGACGAACTGTATCTTTTTAGATATTTATTATATTATTACGTAATAAATTGTTATCTCTAGCAATCCTCTGAGAATCCATTATTGTATCTGTATTATTACAACACTAATTATTATAATATATTCAAATAAGATAAGCGATACATAATTTTACGAAATTAAATGCATTTCTCTGAAAGAAACATTACAAATTTCTATCTGACGAAGGAAATTAGATATTGCAGGTTGAAATGTCAGGTACAAGATCAGATGAATTAAACAGAAGCCTAATCATTTACTCATTTTCCCACACTAACGCTTACGATATAGAACTTTTCAAAGAACTTGGACTATTTGAACATTACCTTAGGAAGAAGAGAAAAATAGGGAAAGATATTTAAAAGAAAAAAAATCATCAGTAGCCTTTCACCGTGAAAAGCAAAAGCGCCTCGCTTCGTTCATACGGTTCATCAACTTGAATGCATGCATTCATATTTTAGACATACATACATACATACATACTTGCTCTAGAGAATACGCGAGAGATGTTGCGAGCTGGACTTGACCTCATAAGTGGATCTGAGCACGGACCGGTTATTCTGCGCATGGATCACGGAAAGGCTTCTTAAATAGGAATGAAGATTGTAGATCCTCGCCTACGGCGGAATCTCTCTTTGCATTAGAATTGATGGTGTTCACAATGCGCATTCAATGCTCTTCCTGCAACGTTAGGACTGATTGATGAATATTAATACCTGTGCATCGCAAACTTGACCAAATCTAACCACGCAGGAATACCGTCTTCCTCTAATGAATTGTCATTATAATTAACCAGGGTATGTTCTGTGCAGTGCCCCGGAATTACCGGATGTCTTTTTAATTACAGCTTTGGCTAATTTACCTTTGGCTAATTTAGAATCTGTTTTTCCTCAATCAAAGTGTCGAAGGAGGTTGTCATTAGCAGCTACTTTCTAGCTCTTAATATTATAAATTCATGATAAAATTTTAAATTAAAATCCTGATGATCTACTATTACATTGCTTTTTGAGGAAAGATCGACTTTATACTAGGACTTTATACTTCGGAGAATTAAAATTGCAATTTGCGGGCACTCCCTATATCAACATGTGAAGAATTACAAAATACATATCTAAGATTTTCCAAAATGATTTAGTTTTCCAATTGGAAATTGATTGAACGGCGAAGAAAAAAGTTTATCGCATTGGTTCCTGTGTCAAATGTACATATTCAAAGAGCGTATCATTGATGAATCGTGCGAATCTGCGTGCTCAATTAGAAATTTATAGAAATCACTACAGAAACAATCTCGCCGAGAAGTCCTCGTGCGATTTATTTCCTTTCCAGGATATTTACACTTTGGCTAGTCGTTACAGCGAACGGTTCTTTCCGCTCAATTTCCGTTGTTCTCGTGAGAAAGTATTCTTATTCCGGTTGTGATACAGATGAATCCGCGCGGGACGATTCGCATGTAATGATGCGCTATGTAGCGAGGAAACACAATCGCGGATTGCAATATTTATCCCGTATCGCTTGACAGAGTTCTACTGGTGATATAATACAGGATTTGCATTTTTTTCCAAAGTATAATAATTCATAAATATAAAAACTCTATATAACATATTTTATAAATAACATAGATAAATATTAGAGTTATAAGTGATATATAATATAACTCACAAAAGAATTTGAAAAATTAAAAATTATTGTCTACAACAAATCTGTTCTTTCTTCCCCAAGAACTATTTTAGCTAGTAACGTTGGATGGACCACCACATAGTGATGAAATTTCTGAGAGCTACAAAAGCCGGAAGCGGATGTTCGAGGAGCGTATCGAGCAAGTTGTCGACTGGAAACTGAAAGAGAGAACCCTGCGAAAGGAGCGAGAGTCGCCTTTGCCAATTTGTACCTTCCTCATGGCCAGCCTTGCCGCTTTGCTGACTTCGTCGCATAGTGCAAACTGCGGAAATATTTTCCGTCCCGTTTTAACGAAACGTCTCGCGAAAGTACAATTCAAGCCATGAGTATACGGGCGCGTTTGCGTGCTCAAACGCTTTCATTACGGCGATGTGACAGGAAGAGAAGTTCGTGAAAGGCACTGATCTTTCGTTGAGAAATGGAAAGAGCCTCTTCATCATTATTCTTATCTGCTTAATGGCCTACACGCGTAAGATGCGTGTCAACTGATATTAATTGTAGTCTGCAAAATCCTGATCTAACATCTCGGCTAGAAAATGTACATCAATAAAAATATCATCTCTTGTCGTTTCTTCAAAGATTTAGTCAAAAGCTAATATTTCAATAATTCATCAAAATCAGATCTGTCTTCTAAAATATATTTCAATAATATATTTCAAATTTGTCGCACGAAAAGAATATATTCATTGTTCATTCCTTTTTTGCCTTAACATTATCCTATAATTCCATGGTTCCTTGCAGAGGAAGGAAGCTATCAATCATCGAACTCGATTTTCACTTGAACGTTCCATCGAGCATGTCGGGACATGCCAAAGAATTTCCTTGGTATTTGGATTTCAGAAAGCAGCACTATTAATTATGGTTTGTTAATTAGTAAGTTGTTGCTGATATCTCAATGAAATTCATTATTAAGATACATTAATAATGAATAATTTTATGTATAATTTCTAAATATATATATTTTATATGTATATACACAGCATGATAGGATCTTCAAATATAATTTTAAAAATTTTTAAGTACGACTGTATGTGTAAATACATCAAATACGATAAAGAAAGCCATGATCGGTCAAAGTTAGATGTTTCAAATAATACATTATATATTCTTTATTAAATCAATTTATTCCAGATATGATTGTGCACTGATAACTTTCGGACTTTCGGACTTTCAACATAATCATTCTGAAACGCTAATAATCCCTCCTAAATTAGATTAGAAAGAAAGAAAGAAAGTAAGTAAGAAACTTATTGCGAAAAATATTACCTCAACCAGGATATGAACCTGGGACCTCTCAACTTTCCGGGAAGAGTATCTTGGCCAACTCGACCACTGAGGCTTCGGAAATATTCTTCGCGAAAAATAATTCTGACTGAGGTAATATTTTTGAAATAAATTGATTTAATAAAGAATAATAAATGTATTATTTAAAACACTTTGACCGATCATGGCTTTGTTTATCATATTTGATAATCTCTAAATATGTGAGCAAAATATCTCTAAAATAAGAAAGTAAAAAATAAAATTAAAATAAATAGATATAAATTAATTAATTTATAATCTCATGATAATCTATAAT
>NW_017259217.1:77993-79198 GCF_001594045.1 Atta colombica
GAAATCCATACTGTTGAAGTTGCGACGTCAACAGCTTCTCAAATTCATGAATCTCAATGATAGTGTTAAAAAATCAAATTGCTCGGGACCATCTGTATCATCCTCGCTTCGTGTCAAAGCGTGTCGCGAATGTGGATGATCGCCTCGTTCTAATAACCTACTCCCACATCGCCGATCGGCCAGAGTGCTCAGTTGGTTGGTTCCCCGAGTCGAAGTCGGGTTCAGTCGTCTGGCGACCGGTTCCGAGGTCTGGGCCCTGTTCACTGCACGGGTCTGACTCATTGTTGCGACCGATGCGAGAATAGTGCCACGGGAAAGCAGGGCCTTCGCTTCTTTCACACGAACAGGTAAGTACGAGAACAGTCAATTTTCAATCTGAAATTATTAATAAATTTAAAAAATGATTAAATAAGGATCTAAACCTTTTTGCTCTCAAGGATTCTTTGAGTGACAAGAAGTTATTCACTAATTCACGAAATTAAAATATGTCTTTCATATCTCGTTATACAGTTATTTTGTTTCGAGTCTTTTATTTTCATTCATTAATTGTTCGAAAACTATCAGCACTTTTCTTCTGGAAATATTAAAGCCGAAGAATCCGTGAATTTCGAATTTTCAAATCGATACATATTGGTGAAGGATACATTAAATCATTTACAAAGATGCTATAGAATTTCTTTTACTCTTTTTTTATCCATATTGTTTTATGTACACACATTATTATTTACTTTCATTATCTCACAATGCTAGAGTTAGAAATGATAACAAGTGTCTAGTTCTCTTATATGAGAACTAGACACTTGTTATCATTTCATACACAAGGAAAACAATTTTATGACAAAGACTAGTTTCTAGATTTAAAGATACATTTGAAATTAAAAAAAATTAAGTTTTATGTCACCTACTTTTATCTTGACTTTATTTTATAATTGAATATTTCCAGAAAAAGCAGACTAATTGTTATTTATATCTAAGAAAAAAATTTTCACGTCAAGGATGTTTTGATGGAAGACCGCATTTAATATTTAATATTTAATATTACATTTCCAGATATACTTTTACATTTTTGCCTTAAAGCATTTGCAAATATTTCCGTGATGGAGTAGCATAGAGTTGAATTAACATACATAAATGATTAAAATCGAACTATTTAAATCTGAGACGAGAATTCTAATGCTAGAATGTCGCGTGGAGGGGGGGGGGGG
>NW_017259217.1:79217-83097 GCF_001594045.1 Atta colombica
TATATATATATATATATATATTTCTATAGATTCTTACTTTGACAAATATGTATCTCGCGTTATCTGGGATACTATACGCGTGGATTGTCGGTGTAATAACCGGTTCAGTGGCTCCTTTGCCATTGTGTCTCTTTTTCTCTTTCCCGTAGTTTTCGAATGTGGCATTTAAATCGCCGACTTTACGCACCTTCGTGCTTTAGTCGCGTTGAGACAGCGATATCGATTGAGTACCAAAGTTCACGCTTACGTCCAACATAAAATATACTCCACAGAATATTCCGAATGAATGTGAAAATTTGACCTTGTTTGCTGCTCGTTGAATGTTTGTTCTTGTCTCTAACGTACGTTGCGTTGATTGTTGCTGATCATTGTAATTCGCGTGTGCGTTTCTCCGTTACTTTTTGAGTAACGTTCAGTAATAGTGAGAGAGGTCATCAAACCTTCGCTTGGTCATTTCCATACGTGATTGTTCACTCGTGAATACATAAATTGTTGTGATCTTCACTCTTAAATAATAATGTTACAGATAACAATAAAATAATTTTGTTTTGCCTCTAACAACGTTTGAAATAATAATAGTGAATTAATTCTGCTTTGTTTGAAACAATAATAGATTAATCATTAATGTAATCGATTGTATGTATATACAAAACGCACATAGTATATGAATAAAATAATAGCAATAAAAAAGATTGAACCCCTGCTGTGGTTATTGTTAAATACACGAGCACGAAGCAGATTGATATGTATATAATAATGAAAGTAAATTATCAAATGCATTCTCTCCCATTCGGATAAAACGATTAGCATAGCTTCGAACTGCGTTAACGTAGCGTGAATCATTGATGTGAATACGTAACGATCCACAGCATAGAAGAAAAATTTCGAATTCAAATGCGCGTTCAAGTACACATACAAATTGCATCACAATTGCATTGCATTTGCGTTCGTTCGATCGGCACTTATACCTTGATGACTCGATCTTTTACAGAGGCTGGCTCGTTTTGTGATCGACATGCGTTTCCTCGTTCTTGGTCTGACATTAATTGTAAGTCTGCTAGTCGTAAGAAGAGTTTCTGCCCATGGAAGATTGATAGAGCCACCTTCGAGGGCCTCCATGTGGAGGTACGGCTTCGATACACCTCACGATTATAACGATCACGAGTGCTATTGCGGCGGGTTTACCAGGCAGTGGCAACGAAATAAAGGAAAATGTGGCATTTGTGGCGATCCCTGGGATTCTCCAACGGTGAGTTCTGAAAAAGAAAACGCTGAATGTTAGACATCCAGTCAACACCAACTAAAAATATAAAATAATATCAATTAATGTTATACTTTCACGTTTAACAAAAAAATTTAATTGTTATGTAACCATGTATTATATTATATTTGTATTGTTGAGAATACGAAATTATAACATTGATGTTATATTACTTTTAGTTAGTGTTGACTAGAGAAACATAAAACATAAAATTTTCTTATATAAATTTGATTTCAAATCTCTTTAGATCACTCTGCAATTATAATTTGACATACATCAATATGAATTTTTTTATTGTCTAAAAACTAAGATTAGAATTGTAATCTGTTTAGTACATAAATATATACAGTATCAAGAAGTCTCATGTCTCATCATTGTGTTTCAAGATGAGCTGTTTGTCGAGTTTGTCACACGACACGGCCTGCATTGGCCTTGCCGAATAATGGGAATCTGAGAGAGATTTAATTGTAATGACAATGGAAAATCTGCGAAGGTATAAGTTATTCGCGATGATAATTCGCGAATATATTACAGCTACGCTATATGTATGATTACTTCCCGACATCTCTCTTACAACACTGACTACACACCATTACGCGCGATTCTTCGCTCTGTTGATTGTGGAGGTACCATACAATACCGTTGTAACACATTTCGTCGACACATTTCTGAAAATTATGCAGTATGAATGTGGAAGGTCTGTGCGTGTCGACTGATTCTTTTACCTAAATGTTAATGAATAAAATACGTCGAAATTTAAATAGTAAAAAAAAGTCATTTGGCTAAGAAAGCAACTATTAAGCTTGAGACAAATGTCAAGTCGATGAAACAAATAACATGATTAATACGAAATAATTATTCGATCGACTCGATAATTGTTACAGTCATAATTCTCAACGGGAAAATTCTCTTTCATCAGACATTTTCGTTTGGAAGAAAAAGTTTTGCTGCTATATGTAGTAGCTATGCTAACACATTTTCGACGCTATTTGTTAAACGCTTATTCGTTTCTTCCTTTCTATATCTTCCTAATGAAAGTGAGTGAAATGTATTGTTTGCTGCAAAGCGTAGTTTATTATTCTGAATTAAATGACGTGCAATGATTCGAGACACGAGAGAAAGAAGTAAATACTTTCCTCGATGTTTAATAACAGAACGGCTTCGCAACCGTGAATTATTGATCAATTATTGATACATTGTTTTCCTTAGAATCGTGTATTCAAGCAATGAAATCATAAAATGTATTTGAATAAGAAGCAAAATCTTTTAATTTTGCAATTCTAATTCATCCCAAATGTTTTTCATATCACATGAATTAATATTTTATACAGAATTTTGTCTCCAATTCTGTCGTGTATTACAGACCGTCGAAAGTGAGCTTCATTCAAATTAGGATGATAAACAAAACTCAATTTATTCCGAATGATTTAATTGTTGTGAATTAAATCATCGGATTACAGCATAAAAATTATAAATCTAGAATTTTGCTTTCACTCTGATTGTGCATAGCGTTGACTACTCGAAAGAACTCGAAAGAAGAAAAGGACGGCGGTTACTATTATAATCTCTCATAGCTTTCGTGATCTCGTGTCTCGTATTCCTATTAATCGACCGCATTTTCGTTGCGAGACTTTTTATGCGGGATGCTTGGCCTTGATACGTATATCTGATATCGTATGGACGAAAGTAGCTCGAAACGGAAGTGAAATCCGTTTTCTTCTTTCTCTTTCTTTTATCAACATTCGCATTTATTTTCTTCCTCGCTTCACTTACATGCAAACGGAGTTCTGAAAGAAAAATATCCTATACTAATGTAATATTAGTATATAAAAGATTAATATACATATAACGTATTAATTATGATAAAGAAAATGTGCAGTAAATATTCTAACTTATTCCATTTTATTTTATTTTTTAGCCACGTGTTCATGAAACGGGCGGCAAGTATGGGAACGGCGTGATCGTTCGGCGTTATCGGACCGGATCGGTTATACCAGTCCGTGTAGAGTTGACGGCGAACCATCATGGCTACTTCGAGTTCCGCACCTGCGCCATGACCTATCGTGATCAGGAGGTCACCCAGGAATGTCTGGACCAACACCTGCTGCATGCTGAGAATGGATCCACCCGTTATTACCCTGGTCCCGGCAACCGGGTCTTCGAGGGTTATTACAAATTACCGGAGGATCTGACCTGCGCTCAATGCGTCTTCCAGTGGCGATACATTGCCGGGAATAATTGGGGCGACTGTGGCAACGGCACAGGTATGTCGATTCTCTCTGATATTTGACCACGAAATGCATATGCAGCGTCATTATGAATGAAGATACATATTATGGATTACCGAAGCATGCAAGGTCGCTGTTATCAAATTAAGACATAGACTCCAAAAAAAATAAATATATTGTCTGCTAAATTTATAATGGGCCAAATGGCAACAGAGAATGAAAATAGGTCAGAGTTCACATATGAAAGACGATCTGGAATAAATATTTTGCCGCAAATAGTATTTTATCGCAAATAATCTAAAAATTTTTGTTCTACCTAAATTTTTGAATTCTACCTTATATTCTTGATTCATATTTTAATTATATATGTATATATATGTATATATATATA
>NW_017259217.1:83197-84200 GCF_001594045.1 Atta colombica
ATTATTTTATTCTACATAAGAATGACTCAAGAGAGTTGCAACTCTTCTGGCATAACATCATTATTGGATGATTTCGTTTGGTAAAGCAAAGCGAGTTTAGTTTACTCCATGTGAATTAATAATTGGCACACTAACAATTCGTGATCTTTTTATTATAAAAATTAAATCTGATTGATCTGGAAACAATGTGTTATAGAATTATAGAATGATTGTAAACATATAATGTGTGTGTTGTGTGTGTGTGTGTGTGTGTGTATGTGTGTGTGTGTAATAAAATTGAATATCTTTTTTGTGTATGTATATAATAAGTAAAATACTACATAGAATTTTTCTATATATCAAATCAAAACGTCACATGGATGTTTAGGAGCCGTGGGGTGTGGGCCTCAGGAAGAATTTCGAGCCTGCGCTGATATCGTCATTGGTGATAACGAGGCAACGTTACCACCAAGGCAGCCAACCAGTCCCACATCCACAGACAAATTGCCGACGGACACGAGCCCGTTGCCGAGATCTGGGCCATATTGGTTGTTTAGTGTTATCATCGCTGGTACGTGCCTGTTGGTGGTGCTGGCTGCTATGGCGTTGCTTTACACGTACTACTATCACGCTGGTAGAGCCAAAAAGTGGCTCATGGCGAGGAGACTCCTGGTGGAGAGTCCGCCAGTTGCCCCACCGAGGCATAAACGACATCATCACGTATCGAACACACAGCTTCAGCTGTAGAATTGTACTCAATTGTCAGTATCGCATCCTGGAGAAAAAGTAGCTCGAAGAATTTTCCGATTCAATCAATACTTGAATCGTCGGCGAAGTACATTTTGTCCTAACTCTAGCCTGACGTTCAAATGTGACAGACGCATACATAATTGAGTATTCACTCATGAAGAGACTGCATTTCAAGCGACATCTTCATACTCGGCACGTACTCTCTCTCTCTCTCTCTCTCTCTCTCTCTCTCTCTCTCTCTCTCTCTTGTATATAAATATCAATAATTTTATAT
>NW_017259217.1:84300-100311 GCF_001594045.1 Atta colombica
TTCATAATCTTTTAATATGAAACAGAAAGATTGATTTGTACCAATAAAGTTAGGTTTATTAATACTGAATTAATAATTATCTATCTCTATGGATTGTGGCATCTAAAACACAAGATTTTTTAGGAAAAAAAAAAAAACATTTACACATGCGTAAAAAAAAGTTTAAAAAGAACACTAGTATATATACGCATACATAATTGAGTACAATTTATACATTTTTTTTAACTTATAATAACGTAACGTACAGAATTGTAGTAACTGCACATTTGACTTTTTAACAGCACTTGTATATCATATAATATACAACGCACATTTGATAAATTTTAACAGCAGATCCGTTCACTGTAAGTATTACCACTAACATATAAGTTGTAATATTACATAATATGTAGCCTATATAAGTTTTAAAATTAATGCGACATTAATAGACTGAGAAAAAAATATGCTTGTACGATACAACAAGTTATTTTTTATTGAGAAACATATTCCTAAAATCTTGATTGCTCATCGATTGTGTGTGATTTCCATCTGAAGCTGCACTACCATTACTGCTACTCTTTTTAACATTACGGGGAACCATAGACAATAAAGTCTTGGGCATGCCAAATGCTGTACGGCTCGTCGATGTTCCACCGAGTGATTTTATTTGTTCTGTATTTTCCTCTGTTTGGGTTTTTTTGCGATCAGGCGGTTGACTTATCGCAACATTGATTACTTTGTCCTGAATTTTCATACCGTCTGTGCTCAAAAGAGCTTTTGCAGCGGTCGCTTCGTCATGATACTCAACATAAGCCAACCCTTTCGAGTGCCCATTACGGTAAGTAACCAGGCGAACTTCCTTCAAATCTCCATGAACCTTAAAAATCTCTTCCAATTTTTCTTTTGTCATTGTAAGTGGAAGTCCTTAAACATAATATTGAATGCAGGATAGTGATATTACCAAAAAATTATTCAGAGAATTTAAAAATATATGACTAAACATAAAAAGATTGCGCAGAAAAATACAGAAAGAAATAATTCCGTAATTGTTGCGCGTATATGATTTGTTGATAAATATATCGTACCTTTAACAAAGAGTTTGTTCTTTTCAAGCGTAGAGCGATATTTAAATACTGAACTTCTGGTATTCTTGTTAGAATCACATTTTGAAATAAACATAGGACGTCCTTTTATAGGTGTTCTATCTAATTTCAAAGCTTCTTTCACGGCTTCCTAAAACAGTAGATTAAACAATTATGTCTTTATTTTAATATTTCAAAATTTTAAGGCAAGATATGAAATTAAATGTTATAATTATAATTTATGCGTATATTTCAACGAGTATCTTTTTTACTTATTCACACTTAGCTATATTTTCATTTAAAGTTTATTAAACAAATTTATTAAATGTTAAAATATACGTACTGTACTACTTAATTGTATATAGCAGTATCCTTTGCTACGTCCCTTGTAATCCTTAATCATTCTGAACAATGTTATCGGTTCAATGGATTTTAGAACATCTCTTACTTCGTCTTCGGTCGTGGTGTAATCTAAATTACTGACAAAAATTGTAATATTATCATCTACTTCATGCTGATTATCTTTATCATCTATATCTTCATCTTCGATCGTTTTATAACCAGGTGGTGGTACGATTTCTGGCTTTGATTTTTTTTGATCATTTGTTGTCTTCTTATCAATATTCAAGATACTTGCTCGCAATTTTGGTTTCAGTTGGACATCAGTTTTTATGATTTTCGATGGGGAACTTCCTAAATTTTTCCACTTGCCATCATCAATCTTTCTCTTACTCATTTTCTTATCTTGTGTGGACAATTCACTCTGAGAAAGATCTTGCGCTTTTTGCCTTTCTGTCATAACTTTATCGAGCTTTTCCTTCGTTTTTGCTTCACAGAACTCCATTTGCTCCAAAGTTCCTTTATCACGCTCAAAATCTATCCATGAATTCGCTATACTTTCTGGCCAATCTTGTGTGGAACTTAAGGCTTTTTGATACAGTTTTCTTAAATGCTTTGAATCTCCATAACTTCTATAAATAAATTAGAAAAATGCCTTAAAGAATAGAACTAAGTTATAAATATAAAAATTATTATTATATTTAAATATATTACTTTTCTAGAATTATATATTCCAACCAATAAGAAGCTGTTGCAGAATGCTCCTGCGAAAGAATATCAGCCCATAATCTTCTAGTTTGTTCCATATTATTTGCTTGTATCGCTTCAAATCTTGCCCAGTATTGTAAGATAACGCAATTGGGATCGCCATCCAAACCAAAGCATTTTGCCAGATGCTCACACGCTCTGTTAAACGTTTTACGAATAACATCCAGATATTTATCTCTCTCTTCATCAGGATATTGATCGAGTCTGCGCCGCAGACATTCAAGATACATAATCCACAAATTACGATAATCTTCTGCTGTTGAAAACCCAGCAGACAAGGCATTCTCGAATAGCGTTTGTATTTCCGATATATGTTTGTCCCATTTCTCATACGATCTCATCCATTTTTGCCAAACTATTGAATACCAAGGAATGTTCCTCGATGCTCTTTGATAAATTGGATCTAGTTCGCGCTCAAGTCTTGATTCATTTTCTAGATAAGCGATATAATCCAACCAAATCGATGTTTCTAAACAATTTAGATCAGTTATTGCTCTCTCATATAGAATTCTAACAAGATCTGAGTTATTTTGTTTCATGTATAACAAATATCCTTTATAAGAGTCAAGTAATTCATTCTGGTTTTGTGCAGAGATAAGCTTCTCCTCATAAGGAAGGAATGACTCTAATTTAGCAAAACTCTGTTTAAAGCATTTCGAAATCGATTTCTCATCTGTATCTACTTCTGTATCATATTTTGCGCACCATGATTGATATTCCTCATATGTTTTATCCATATTTAAAAGAGGATTAGATAATTGACGTTTGAATAAACTTACAATGCGTTCCAATTGAACTTTGTTTTTTCTTTTTTCAGTATCATCATCCTAAAACATAAATGTAAAATAAAGGATGTAAATATAAGAAAAACATTATAATGTCAAATGGAAAATTTGTTTTTTTTTTTCTGTTATTTTTAATATATCTCTTCAACATGTATCTCTTACCAATGGCAATAGAGAGGCAAATAATATATTCTCATATTCACGATATGCTTCCCATATTATCGCTCCTTTTGTGACATGCATTCCAACAACAGCCAATGCACGTTCAAAGAGTTGACGAACTTTCTCTTCATCCTTGCCTATATAGCCAATGCTGAACTGTAAGTATTCCAACCATACTTCCACAGCTAAAAGTACACAGTTACAGTGTTATGATCTCCTTGTCCATACAAATAATGATTTCAAATCTACGACTTAAGGAAATCAAGGAAAAACTTACATACGTAATCCTGGATAGCTCGTTCACATAGTTTAATTACTTCAGTTTTCTGGTCATCAGTAGTCGCTAACTTGATCTCGTCACTTATCCAAGCAAGCCAGAGCTCGGGGCTCAGGGGATATAAGTTACTCATATTGTTCCTAGCGGCTCGCAAACGATCAAGCTCGCCCATCGTGTGCAATTTGTTGATTAGAGTTACATGACTGGAATAATCGTACGGGTTTGTCGACAAGGAAGCTTCTAGAGCTTTCACCTCAGCCTCCTTAGCATCCTCGTCATCATCCTCGTCATCATCATCGTCGCTGTCGGACTTAATCTCCACTACTTCCTTGTTGGTTTTTTCCTCCGTATCGCTCGTCACCATCTCTTCCTCGTCCGAGGTTCTTGGAGAAACTTCCTCGTTCACGGCATCCATCTCCTCGTCCATTCTCGCAATTCAAGATCACTTAACGTCTTTACAATCAATTACCAATGAAGTCCGTTAATTCATTTAAAATATCATCTGCTGTCACAACTGTGAACTGTCACAAGCTGGACGAGAAAGGTTATATTTTCGTGTCTTTTTCCTTTTTTTGCCGCTATTCGGCGCCGCTCTCTCGATCAATCGTTGATACATGTTTTTATCGATGGAGCATATTTATACATATTTATACAAATTCATTTGAAGCAACTTTATGAGATGTCGCTATTTGTCCGATTGAACATTATCAGCTGTCAGCTGTCCCGAGGATTGTTGCCATAGAAACCGAAGACGCCAAAACAAACATTTATTTGCATTTATTTAGGACCTGTTGACAAATTACAGGCACAGTATAAGTCTGTTTATTATATATAATTGAAGTTTTTTTATAATTGAACTAGTATATACATTCTTTGTACTTAAAATAAGTATATACTTGATATTGTGCAAAAGCGAAAAGTTCTACTAAAGTACAGTGCAGCAATAATGAGTTTTATGTTTACAATAGTTTGTAACATTGTGAGACGAAAAAACTTAATTAACACAAATTAGAGATAATTTAGAAGCATTATAATTTAGAAATTTTCACATTGTTCGTTAAAAATTCAATAATAAATAAAAGTTGGTATGCCGTAAGGCGTAAATAAATCACATGGGAATTAAAATATTTTGAAGTAAAACCCTTTTTTTTTTCTTATAATCGCGATATGTCTTCCTCTGACATTGATTTTATAACAGGATTCGCACGAGACTCGCAAGACAAAACTGAGGAAGATTTTAGCCTCTGCTACGCGTATCCCGTGATCGATGACAATCAGAAAGCGAGCGAAGTGCTTACGAAGAGCAAGAGAACCGTGCGAGTGTCGGACAGTAAAAACACATCAGTCGAGGATGGACTTTACGTTTCCGAGAATCCATTCACTGACAAGTTAGTCAAGCCTTATCGGCTCGACAATGCCAAATCGCTAGACTACGAATCACAGCCGCGGTTTCACGGGAAACTCGTCGAGATCGCGATGCGAGACATCTGCATTCACGCGCCGCGCGAGGAAGATCGGGCCGGGACGATCCCCGAGATCGTCTCGATCTCATTGCTTTTCAAAAGAAAGCTGGTGTTCACGGCAAATGGTCCATTCAATCGAAAGCTGTACAAATTATTCATGAGAAATTCCGAATGCCACAATCTCTCGATACAGGTGCACGCCCGACACGGGGTGTCCAGCGAGCTTCCGTTACCGTTGCCCCAGCGTAGCGTTAAAGACTATAAGGTGGAGATAGATTTCGCGATCAGCGGCAGCTCGGGTAGAATATACGACGGAACTGTCGTTTGCACTATCTCTCTGTCGACAGACGGCAGCAGCGATCCGGAGGAGAGCAATGCTTATCTTTATAGATCGAGCAACGATCCGAATGATCCACAGAACAATCTTTCCTTATCGCGACCTCACACACGTTCCACCAGCAAGAAAGATGTCAAGTATTTTCTGCTAATGGATCCGGCTCTGGTTTTCAACACGGACATCGGTGTAATTCGCAAAGCGTCGTCGCGTGAATCAAAACCGCCAGCTATTGTCGTAACCGAGCACTCGGCATTCTCCCTGCTAGACGTGTCTCTGAAGAATTTGTTCCAGGCTAGTCGGCCGCTCAGGCCGTCATCCAGCACTCGCAGGCATCACACTATAGGGAGAACGATCCTCGCAGTCACCATCCTGCGAGGGGTGGAGGTGCCAGTGAGGGAAGAATCGGCGCTGGTCACTCCTCTGTTGGAGGTAGAATGGGGCAACGTCGTTCACACGACCGCGACAGCGGAGGGACCAGCACCTATCTGGCAACAGACCATGCACTTTGAATTGCCGAGGCAAAACGGTGAACACTGCGTAAAATTCCGCCTATACGATCAGCACCCTGTCTGGGGTCAGCAGTGGCTTGGTGAGGCGAGAATACCTCTGGAAAGTCACAGAAATTATCAGGAGCTTGAACGATGGGTCGCTTTGTCCCCTTTGTTTAGTCCCCTATTGTCGTTCGGCTACGTACAAGCCAGCCCGGGTCGCTCGCACACGCGGATCTACGTGCTGATGAAGATGGAGCAGCCCAGCAATGCCAAGTCTTTGGAAGCTAACGCCATCGATACTTTGTTAAAGGGAATCCAACGCTGCCTGGCGATGCCTTACAAAATAACCGGTGTAGAGACTCCCGACGACGCTGCACGACTCACTATGCTTCTACCGTCTTTGCCAATGCACTATGGCCCGGTCCCACCGCGCCAAGCCTTAAACGTGAACAAGGTGGATCACTATGGCAGAGCAGCTTTACTGGCAACATTGCTGCAAGGTTTCGGTTTGCAGTCGTATGTATTGTTAGGTACGTTATTATGCAATTAACCAAACCTTACTGAAAAAAAAATCACAAAGTTACATAACGAAATCGTGTAATTGAAACAAGTAAATCACATAACTCATTGTTCCAAATTAGTACAAATAATTTTTTTAACACATAATTAGAAAAATTACATGATATTAGAAATAATTTTTTATTTATCATATGATTTTATAATTATCGAATTTTAAATAATTAAATGATGGAAATAGAAGAAAAAAATATATCATTGTATGACTTTTCAAATTATAATTTTAAAAAAATCACGTACTGATTTGGAACGATCTGTTACGTGATTTATATGTTTTAATTACATTTCGTTATATAACTTTGTGATTTTTTTCAATAGGGAAATTGTGTTTCAAAATTTATTGCCAGTGCTAAAAATCTATAGTGCACGTAATATGAACTATAAATTTTTAACCTAGCAGAGAATTTTGGAACACAAGTCTATCGAAAACAAATTTTATTAAATGCTTGTTAAGGAGGTTCTTTAATGAAATATAAGATAAATCTATAATATATGTAATACATATGTTAATAATATCAATAATATCTAGAAAAAATTTCATTGACTTTTACTATATTATTTTGAAGATATTTAATTCTAAATTTAGATAGAAATTTAGATAGAATTCTACATTACAATTTGAAGATTATAATCTTATTCTGTAGTTATTCTTTTTCAAATTAAGACACTTGTATATAAGACAGCAATTTAAAAATCGTTATAATTATAAAGTAAACACTTAAATTTAAACTGACGTAAAGTTTCATTTAAATTGATCGTACAATTTACAAGATATTTATATTCTTCAATGAAAAAAGCTAGAATTATGTCGATGCATGTACATACATCAAATGAGCATTCTTTTTCTACAACTTTTATTTTGTCATTTTGAAAATATTTAACATATAACATTAACAATAATTATGTAATAGCATAAGATATTGTTAGTAATTTTTTTATTCCATTATTTTAATTGTTTTACATATTATTATGAATAAACTGTCTGTTGAATCTCCTTAAGTACAAATTTCTGTTGACAAAAAGACAAATTTGTAAATTCTATTATATTCAATAAGATCAGTAAATTAGTAGCAGATATATAACAAAATCCACTGACGTAACATGAAAAACGTAACATAAAATTGTCGTGCAAAACTTGTCGACAATTTGATAGCAAATTGACGACAACAAATGAAAATCAAAATTAAAATTGACCAAAGTTTTACTCGATTTTTGTCTACGTACAAGCTTTGATAGCAATACTTAAACTTGTTGTTGACACAGAACTCTACTGCGGAGTTTTTTTTATGCCAATTTGGCAATAATTTGCTATCAAATTGTCGCCAAATTTGTTTTCTGGGTAACTACGCTATCATTTTTGTCACTTGATTTGCACTGAAGCGCGATTTTATTCAAAGCATATATTTGTGGATATAGGTTCTTCACAAATAAGCCGATGGACCGCATTTGTTTTAAGCATCGAGAAAAACGACATCGTCCTGTGGGATCCCGAGATCGGGGATCGTTATAAATTGAGTGATAGTCGCTGTTCGTTGATGAAAGTATCTCGCTTGATCAATCACTCTGGCGTTAGTATAAAACAATTAATTAATTTTTCCAATCACAAATTTACATTCTTTTCCCACTTTGTGATCTCTTAATGTTTTATCTTATGGTTTTATAACAGTCTCGCTATTGTAGATATGGGAGAATTTGCAGAGGTCTATTTTGCCTCACAATTTAAGATACAACGTGACGATGAGCAAAGATTGGCGGCCACTCGTGTCTGTCGCCACATCAATCAGCAGTCGATCCGCTCAAACGTCGGAACCGACAGTGATACAGATACCCGAGGAAGATGCGCAGGAAAAGGAAAGCGCTTCGGAAATGGAGCAATACTTGCGAGACAAATTGTCCGGCTGGCGTAGCGCTCTTGGTTTAACAACGATATTTAATCGTCACGCGATCAACGTTTTGCGAAGCTTTGTTTCCGACATTCCGAATGATATGACGTGTCAAGTGGACAAAAGAGACCTGAAACAATTGTACAGAGCTTATCACACGCATGGTTTCCTTCTGAACTTGCGTCAAACTACCCTTGATGAACTGGCGGAGCAAATAGCCGCCACGAAGATTCACAATATCACGGGTCCTGTCGAATTTGCTCTTGTTTGTCATATACAACGGTACATTGGTAAGACGTGCTCGATATGGTTGGCTCTAGCGATTTTACGGAGTCGTGGTTAATCACAATTTCATATGAAGATATTTAAAATGTCTTCAACGACACGTCTAACAATAAAATAAATAGTTGTAAATATTATTTAATCACAACTCGAACTAAAAAAATATTGTTTCTTAAAGAGTGAATGGGTCTTGCTTATAAATTACGCTGTTAAAATGTGATGTAAATAATTACTAGACTGATAAATAAGAAGGAAACAATAGGAAAGATTAAACATATTTCAGTTTTTATTCAAACATTTAGTCGTTCGAAGTTATTGTTTCTTAATATTTTATCTTCCTCATTTTTACATTTTTATGATTTAATATACAGCAATTTTTTTTATATGTCTGATACAATCTTATTAACTATGTAAAATATTTGTTTTTATTAACTATGTAAAAATTTTATTAACTATGTAAAATATTTTTAAAGTAATTTTATTAACTTAAAATGTATACAATAAAAGAATATGAGGAAAAATGATTTTATATATAATATTTGATATATAACAATTAAAAGTAAAAAATTAATAAATACTTTGTGAAAAATTTTATCGAAAGGACAAATAAACGTAAGCTGTAAAGAATTAACACAATGCATTTCTTTGTTTTAACGCATTGCGCAGCAACGCGATTTTTATAACAATTGCGCATGATCCGTTACATATTATAATAATGATATACACGTATTTATATAAACACATTAATAATATAATAGAATAACCTAATTATCTAAGAGAAATATATTATGAGGAAACACACGATCTCCGCGCAAATGAACATAATCCATCGTCGTAAATGATTATCTTGTAATTTATTCAGTTGCTAATTGTTATTTATAAATTTTGTTGATGACGAGAATATAAATCATATGCTGTATAAAAACAGATTCATCATGATTTATAACATGTGAACAATTGCGATGATTTTTTTATCACTTTTTGCCACATTTTTCTGTTCTTTGCTATTTTTTTCATTACTATGATTTCTTAAATTGCTGTTGTAGTTCTCTTGCGACGAAAGCGCGTCATTTGGTATCTAGATTATTCGTTGTAAAAAAGGGTCGGTATAAAAAGTTTCGTGTAGACTCTAGCCAATCGATATTTTTTTGTTATTGGAATCAATTATCTTCTTTTTTTTTTATTAAATTTGAAAACGAATAGAAATCATCAGTCGATTGTATTATATTTGAATCAAAGGATTAGATCCTCTTTGATTTAAATATGCAATATACTTTGATGAAAGCGGGCAAACCTCCGCGTATCGCGTATCTCCCCGTTTCTGTGCGAATCAATCAGGAATATAGCTGCGTGATAGGCTTTCCGAATTGGGACCTCTAAATATTGATTCATACTGTTGCTCATTCGCGAAACGGCACTTGCGAAGTTTGATCGAGAAGTTTTTATATGCATACACTCACATACATTTCGTTATCAAAAATTTCACAAACTGAAGAGATGCATTAAATTTCGTTCTTTTAAGAGATGTAACTCTCTTTCAATCCTCTTATAATAATCTTCCATCACAAATTTATCGTTCATTCGTCCTAAAAACAAATTTCTTTCGCATTTCCTCTTTTTTCCCTGACAGTCCATTTACTTATTTACATGCACACATACGCACCTTTCTCCTTCCATTACGATTATTTTTTTGGATAATTCTACATTTAGGGAAATATTTATTTTCACAAACTTATCTATATAACTCCCTTGAAAGAAAGATCGTTTGCTTTTCTGACAATATTTTGATATTTATCTGACTCCTCAATATAATATATGTAAATCTTTCCACTTCAGTTTCGTACATGTATATTCATGTGCGAACTCTCATTCTTGCAGGCCCATCGCGCTAATCGCTATAAAACGCATTCGGTATTAGACCGCTTTTTCAGTGAATGTTCGTTAATATATATACAGTTAGAATCAGCATGATGCCGCGAATGTACAAATGCTGATCCGTTAACTTTGGAATCACGGTGCTAATTTTCGCCTCGCGAAAGCACAAACCCGATAACGTGCGGGATCTAAACGAAAAATCCATTTCTTTTTTTCCCCTTACCCCTTTTCTCGTTTTTATTTATTTTTTTGTTAAACTACTTCTGTTGATCTCGATGCACTGCCCGACGACGACGACGATGACTAATGTCTATAATGACTATTTCTTCTTCGTCGTGCATCGCGAGTATCGTGGATTGGATCTCCCTGATAGGGACATCCCTGAGAAGAATCGCCTCATTGGGTCTTCTTGAATGTTTCATTCGTGTAGCCGTTCGCGTGTCCGTTCATATATCCATTCGTGATCTTTCCATTGCTGATCGCACTATCGAGTTGTGTACTTGTCGACGCCTTTTCGATGGCTCTTAGCCTCTCAAGCCGTTTCTCCGCATACACTTGTTTACCCTGCAAATAAACATCATAGTCATAGATTGATAACGCAAACATATATGGGCGCGAGATAACTCGTCTCAAATCACATATGAAACTGTGTCTGACCTTTGCGATATAAGCTTTGGCATAGAAGTTTCCGAACAGGACGATGAAAGAGAGCATGTAAATTACGAGGGCGTACTGCATCCAAAGAGGGAAGTCGCATCCCGATCGAATGCCATTGATTCCCAGAATCAAAGCAGTTGTGAACTGGATGAGCTGGAGGATTGTCAAGTACTTCTTCCACCAGAGGTACTTAGTCACCGAAGGACCTAACGCGGCGAGTCCATAGTATGAGTACATCAGCACATGAATGAAGCTGTTCACCATCGCTGGTAGGAAAGCTGCAAAGTGTACATAAATATTAAAATCTTTACTTCTTTTTTTATATAAATTTTAATAATTGTTTAGGAGACAAAGCGTAATTATTTTTACATATTTCTATCAAACTTTAGTCGTACTTGGTGCAATGCTATTAATGTTTATCCAAAAATAAGCTTACTATTGCCAATAATTAATATTTCTGCTATACATATTAGGGAAAAAGTTCGTGGCGTTTTTCCCATTACATCTAACGGGAAAAACGCCACAAATTTTTTCCCATATTTAATATATAACATCCTACGCTACTTAGAAACATACAATTTTCCCCCCACACAAAGCGAGATCCACCTCACCTCCCCTCTGCCTAGAAACGCACAATTTTCTCAAGCAAGGTTTATTACACCCTTTTGCCTAAAAAATCTTTTGTCTCTAAGATGGGAATCTCGTTTCATGTGAAAAATCGCGCGTCTCTAGACAGTGGAGCAGGCCTCACTTTATTTAAATGGAAAATCGTATGCCCCTAGATAGTGGAGGAAGTGGGGTGGATCTCGTTTCGTTTAAAGTCATTACAAAATCATGAAAAATTTTCTGTTTCAGAAACAAATTCTCTGCTTTAAAAACAAATATTATATAAAAATATAATGTTTTCAAAGAAAATTTTCACTTTTAAAGCAGAATTTTGTTTTAAATAATAAAAAAGAGATATTATTTCTTAACTTTATATCATTAATAACATTTTCATGAATAACAAACGATGGAAAAAATCTATTGGAGGTTACTCAGAATCGTGACTTTGACAACATATGTCAAGGTCAAGGTCATTGGGGAGAGGGAGAAGGGGCTTATTCTATATAATTATCAAAATAATAATTATTATCAATATCATAGTATTAATATTGAAATAAAGAAATACTTACTGGATCCACTCGGTACCCATTTAATACCGATCCACCATAACGAGAACATGGTAGAGTGATGATAAACATGAAGAAAGCTCAACTGATTGTCCTTCTTTCGCAAAATAAAGAAGAACGTATCGCAAAATTCCAGAAGTTTGCTAAAATAGTACCACCAAACTGCGTGGGCGATCTAAACAAAAAACGTGAAATTTCTGAAAGATTGTTCCTTATATTTGTACTGTTTATATTTGGCTTAAAATTTTTTCTATCAGTATGTTATTTATTTTAAGCATGTTTTCTTTTATGATCTTTTTAAACATTCTTTGTTATATTAATATACTAACAAAAGTAATCTTTTTTAAATTATGGAAAGTTTTTTACTTCTAAGTTTTTTTTATATGTATTATCCTTTTCTTAACATGATAAAATAAGGAAACTGACATTTATTTTTAGTAAATATTTTGTAAGCTAAACTATAACAGAGAAAAATAGAGGATCTTTTGATCACTGATCTTAAATATCCTATATTTTTTATTTTATAATAATTCTCTTACCTGAAGTTCATCGGGACGCGTGATGTGCCTTATAGGTTGGCACACGTAACTGTATCGTAATCTTGTGGATGCTACGAACAACTGCAAAGAATATAGAGATGCCAAATAAGCGATAAACCTACTTTCAAGTGAAAGTGACTACATAAAGATAAATAAAAAAAATGAATAAGTTCCGTGATATTTTCCCATCATTAAGGACAGGAAATAATATTCACCTGAATGGCAATATAAGCATTGAGGCAAGCCATGGCAAGGTTGTAGGGCACCAAAGCCCACGTTAATTTGAAAGCTTTCCGTTTCTTCATGATTTTAGGACCCACCCAAACGATAAAGAGGTACAACATTGTGTATATTAACGTTGGTTTCGGCGAATCAACCAATAACCAACCCCTCGATCTTTCATCTGAAAATCAGAACATGATAATTTTATAAAAACTAACAATAAAATTAATAATTATAAATAACTTAGAGACTCCTTTAATTCGTACGATACAATAGTAATCATCCAATGTATACATCCAAATAGCACATGGATCTATTGTTCGTCCGTTGGATTTCCGATTCTGGACATTGGGATGTCCATACATCCCAATACTGGACATAGGAAGTCCAAATTATGTCCATCGGACGTCCTATGGATGGAATGTACATTTGCAATAACTTTGTCCATAGAATATCCAAAACATCTAATTCTGGACTTATTATAGACATGTTATGTAATGATATTGGACATCTTTTGCTTTTGAAGAGCTTGTTGCAATAGTGATTGATTATTTGATAATAGGTGTTTATTGAAATATGTTACCGTCCAATATATCCTCTGACTGTATCTTATTAATTTTCTTCGCTTTTACCAAAAATAAGTTGACCCAATATTGCAGTAAAAGAGTGTGTCTTCAATTTTGAATTTGATTAAAAATGTTTATAGGTATTGAGTAATTCATAACAAATATCACATAAAGATTATGCGTTTCGTGAGTTTCCTCCGTGTCCATTCTTGGAATGCCCGCGAAACGTATAATCTTTATATAGAAAGCACCCATGGAAGCCTCAAGAATATTAAAAAATATCAATTTTTTGGAATTAACTAATTTTATTTGGGTAATAATACTGATGAAATATATGCATATATGTATACTTATATAATTAATTATTAATTTTATTATATTAATTTTAATATCATATATATATTTAATAATAAAAAAACATTGTAAAAGTAAAATCTAAATGCGGACATCTATAAAATATTTCAAACACCCGTATAATCTCAGTAAAAAATTTTTCATGCATGAATATGGAGCAAACGAGAATGGATTAAAATGGATTGAAATTTTTTTCTATCCGAATGCGTATTTTAAATAGCGAATATTTTTTTGGATTCAATTGGATGCAATTGGATTGAAAAACTGCATTTCTTATTCAAAATTTTGAATTAAACAGTATTCACAATATGTTGTTGTGTTTGTATGTGTGTGCACAGAAAAAACTAATATTATTTTTAGATTGAAAGACATAGAGATATGCTCCATGCAATTCCTGTAAATGAATAAAAATGCATTCAGGATTGAAAAGCATTCATTTTAACATTCGTAAATGTTAAATGATGCAATAAGAATACAATAATAATTATTACGTAAAAATATCCAGCATGGAGAATGGATTGAAATGAATTGAAATGGATTCAGATTTACAGAAATAATAATTTATGAATGTTAAAATGAAATGCTTTTCAATTCTGAATGCATTTTTATTCATTTATAGGAATTGCACGAAACATATGTTTATGTTTTTCAATCTAAAAATAATATTAGCTTTTTCTGTGCACAACACACACATTGTGAATATTGTTCAATTCAAAATTTTGAATAAGAAAGTTAAGGCAGTTTTACAATCCAATTGAATCCAAAAAAGTATTCGCTATTTAAAATACGCATTCGGATAGAAAAAAATTTCAATCCATTTTAATCCATTCTCACTTGTTAAGATGAATATTTATGGGTTATGAATATTTATGGATGCTTATATATATTTATGGAGGAAGCCTAAAAGAAATCACAAATCGTTAATGGTGACATAATATATTCATTACATTATATATTCATATGCAACGTTGTAATAATAGTAATTGTTAACAATGTACAATTGTTACAATTGTTAACAACTGTATTATTACAACATTACAAATGAATAAAAATTTTTTGTAAAAATCGCAATGTATTTTATTTATAACACTCAATTCTATACAATTAAATTAATTTTTATAATTTATAAATAACATCAAGAAATTGATAATTAAAAATAAATTTATATTGTTAAAGTTACATAAATTGAAATTCTTTACAATAAAAACTAGATAATATATTGCAAACAATATTTATTAAAGAGCAGATAATTTAATAGATGACTAATTAAATAGATGATATCATAGAAAATTATAATACCTAAACAGAATTTTTATGAATTACCTGCGAGGGATAAAGTCCAGAGGTAATAGTCGTACGCATCGTTGAAAAATTCTGTTGTCGAATTAATGAGGCTCGCCATTGTCTGTAACATGAAAAATAATATAGTAAACTTAAATTTACAAACAAAGTTACATCAAATCATTTCAATATTATATGCCGTCAAATGTGTCGATTATTTAAACGAGTAATTTAATGCTTTATTTTTAGAATTGCTTGGACTACGCCAAGCAGGATTGGAAAAGTTACTAGTTTAAAGTTAAGTTTATAAAAATTATAAATAACTAGTTAAAATTTTTTCTCTTGAAAAGTAACTATTATCCTGTTGCACATTACCGATTCTGAAAAGGAACACATTATACAATTATAATATAGTTATTTAAAAAATAATCGTAATTTTTAATTACTTTTCTATTAATTTTTTGTATTCTTATTTAAATACAAAAATATTTATAACATTATTAAACCATTTTACTAATTATGCTGAACATTATAAGCTATATTATTTATAATAAATTAATATATTTACATAGAATCTCAAAATTTTGGGATCAATCTTAAGATGCGTTTACGTACTAAAAGATTATTAGCTTAATTCTTTACAGAATGTGATCATTTTATCAAGGATAAATATATATTCCAATCATAAGAAATTATTGATTGTTCACTAATTGTGAGCACTTTATTTTGGACAACTCATATATGTTAATAAATAAGTTTGAAATAAACTAAATGTAAAGTAACTATAAAAATAACTATCAGATTAGTTTTTAATTATAAAAAAAAATGTAACTAAGTTACTATTATAAATGAAAAGAAAGGAAAGAAGTTACAGTTACTAAAAGAATAATACTTCAATTATAACTTCGTTACAACATAACA
>NW_017259217.1:100411-110240 GCF_001594045.1 Atta colombica
AATTTAACAAGGCATTTATAGCGCAAAATTTTTGTATTACGATGCAAATTTTATCGCTGACATATTTTTTTTTACTAACGTAGCGAATCTGACAAATATGCGGAAACTACCACATTGTTAGAAATAATTGGCATGATACAACATATTCCGATATATAGTTTACTTGAACGAGATATAAACACTTACTATTTTAGAGAGCTTTACTATTTTAATTATTTTTCAATCGGATGCTTTTTCCGAAAAGATATATTTTTAAAATATATTTAAATAAAAAAATATACATACGTTCAGAACAAATAAATCACGTTTATACGTGATATTAAGATATTCGAGAAATCGACACAGCGCAGCGATCAGTAAACGAAACATGCTGTACGTGCATCAGCTCGCAATTAGTTTTTAATAGTTATTTCCTCAATGCACATCATCCGGTCGTTTACTCGCCGTATGTATCGCGGAACATAACTTTCACGTTCTGAAGAAACTATTACTGCTATCTCCCGAAGTCGTCATAAACGTGTTCCAACTTCCAACGAGAACACTTGTTTTCTTTATGGATTTTTTTCTTTCTTTTTCTAAGCAGCTTGTTGTCAAGTCGACAATCCATCAACTAACATATCCTTTGAAGGAAAGTTACTTTCCTTGAGTGAGCGACTTCGCATTGAACTCATGGCGTAATTGTTGAGATTTTGAAGCTACGTGTGTTTAAGGAAGGAATAAGTTAAATTCTATAATTAGAAGTTAATCTTCTCTCGAGCCTCCGTTTTGCAACGGAAATCAAAATAATTGTTTTGCAGAAAGACTGATGAAAAATTGTTTTCGTAAAGATGAATCTTCGTCTAAAAAAATGAGATATATTTCAAACAGATTTTTTTTTTCGGAGAAAGAGAGCTGCAAGAAATTATTAAACAACCTTTTCTTTAGATAAAAGCCGAGAAATTTTTTTGTTTATTTTTGAAGATTGTGAAAGTACGGCGCGCAATTAATTGTTACTTCAATACAACGTACCATCGATATTATATCGCTTATCGCTTATTTGATAAAAAGAACGACATAATTTAAAAATTATTTTTGATAATGATAAGAAATCAACTCTAAAAGTGTATATTTTTGTTAGAAAATTATATACATTTGCAACTCTTTCAATTTATAATATAGAGAGTAATGATTGTTTTTAGAAAAAAAGACATTTTTTTGAATTAGATATCGCGAAGGAATATTATCGGTATTATCGGTAATTATAGACGAACGTCTTCTATTTGAAATATGTCATTTTTCCTTAAAAAACTCTCTCTCTCTCTCTCTCTCTCTCTCTCTCTCTCTCCTGAAACATTGTTTCAATTCAGAATTAAAAAAATGCTTTCCTGGAAGTTTACTAATTTTCAAGTATATCACTTTTCTATCAAAGCGATGTGTCAGCAAATGCATTGTACGTATTGTAATGTATGTACATTAAAGATTGAAAAGATAACAGATGGATCAAATTTTTCTAGGTATTGTGACAAGTATCAAATCTTTAATATATTAATCATTACCGAGGAAGATTACATTCTCGACAGAACTAGAGTATTTAAAAATTTAAATTACTGCTTATGCAAAGAAAAATAATAAAATATTCTGACCTGAGACCTTTCCTCTTTTATGTGGATGATAAATCGAGAGAGGATGTGAAAGCTCTTTAACAAATAACGGGAAAATCGTACATTCTTGATTAAAGTCTAAGTATTTAAATTCCCAATAACTCATGACGCAGCGTTTCTCCTTTTACACGCGAACCAAATCAGGGAATATTAATGACACAATGAATACTAATGATAATGACCTATTAGTAACTAATGAAAATGACCTATTAATTATACAAGTAATCTGCATTGCACAAATATTAATAATAAAAAATTATTTAACGTTATTGCTTGAATCTTTATCACAATATAATTATCATACGGTCATTAAGTACTGTATGATACGTGACAATGTGAAAACTTTCGAAAGGAGAAGCATAAATAGGCAGAAATAAGAGAGAGAAATCTTTGAATTTTTCGTTAAAGTAGGTATATATACTTTGATCTTCATTCAAGTGCGTCTTGCTTGATAGATGTATCTTTATGAAACAGACGACAGCAATACGAAGCTAGCGAAAGCTAATGAACACTATAAGTACAAATCCAAGTACAAATCCGTATAAATGATTCGATAAATCTGTAATAAACTTATTAATAAAAACTTATTTCTAAAATCTTTTTAGAGAGAAAATAAGAAAGAGCAAGAGAGAGAGAGAGAAGCACCCATATTTATGATAATTGTCATAAATAAATCATATTAAAATTAGTTATTAATGAGAAATTTATTTTTAAGATTGACAAAAATATTATAAATGTTAAAACAAATGTCTCGCATGGAACATTTAATTTTTTTATATCATTCAATTATCATGCTATTAGTATACATATATTTATATCAATTATAAACGGATCGATCAGAGAAATGATCGATCGAATTGAAAAATTAAATCAGCATTGATTCGATATTGTTCAACTAATCATTTATGGAATATAATTATTCATGTCGACATACTTTTATTTTAATTTACTTGTTACGCTTTGAAATACTTGAATAATGATTTATATATCAGTCATTTATAAAGTTTATTAACGTTTCATTTAATAATTAATATATATATATATTCAAACAAAATGTCTCCTTTAATTTTGATATTTTAAATATTTTCAAAATTCATATTTTTTTGCACGTTGCAAGAATAATATAAAAATATTCCTTTTTTAACACTGAATTTAATATTTTAATCTATCTTGATAATATAATTTTCAATTTTATTAAATTTTTTTCAATTATTTATCGTAAAACATTGCGTAAGTAACAACGTAGCACTTGAAATATAAAATTAAAATGTTTTATGTTGCAAAATTGTTAAATGCTTACCTAAGATTTTGAAGAATTAATAAGGATTGCACAACAGCTAAGTTTGCAAATATGATATTGCGACATTATCAGTTTTTAACAAAAGAATAAAAATTTAAGCAAATTACTATTTTCATTATCATACATATGATGTAATGATAAAAGATTCTACAGCAAATAATTGCATTAAGAACGTGTTATACGTATTTTTTTAACAGAATAAAAAATTATGAAAAAATTATTAATTTTTTTATATAGTTTATTTATTTATTTGAATATAAAAAATTTTAAGCGGTGATTTAAAACCTAGATTAGAAATTATTTTAATAAGAAGTAGATCATATTATTTTAAAAATAATTGAGATAAAATAAAAAATTTTTCAAATTATAAAATATACGTATTGAACTTCATTGAATTGTTTCACATTTATATATTATTAATTTTTGTACGGAAAGTATAAATTTCCAATCATTTTTTATAGAGATTATATACTTGATATATCCTGAAGTGTTTTTTAAAAAAATAATCGCTTCAATATTACCTTGCATCACAGCTTTGCAAAAAAAAAATTGTTCCAGTAATCACTCATTTACGTTTGTACACCTACAGTTTGCAATGTGTTAATTAAGCCCAATCAGAGAATAACTGGTTGATCAAGTTTCCTATCACAAAGTAGCTTATACGTAAAGTAATCCTGCGCGACTTGGAGAAATCTTGTTCTCAAGGGACGAAAAGGATCTTCTTATCTGGCGCGATTTTTTTAAAAAGTTTTTTCAATAGTACCTTAGTAAATTCGGATCCTTGTTCTCTTCGTGTGTGCAACTAGTGGTGGTACCAGAATTGTGTCAGGAGTATTACAACCGCACCCACGACTCCACGTCAAAATGACATGGCCCGACGACCGTACGCCTCAGAGGATGACACCGCGGGGAGAGGTGTCCGTCCACCGGGGAAAAAAATACCTCTCCTCTTCTTTCACGAAAGCGGGAGACAAACCGTGGCACGTCGTGGTCGCTCGACAAAGTGGCAGCGCCGCGCACCAGCTTAGCCGGTCCGCTTTATAACTTTGGTGTCTTGGTATCCTCTGCCATCCGTGGTTTTGGTGGTGGACGATCAGAACGTCGGAGGTGGTATCTTCTGCGAGCATAAGCGATGTAAACGCAAACGAGGCCAAAACCATGGATCGTGGTGGGAATCGATCGTGGGGATAGATCAGCCGAGATCGGTCAAGGAGAAATGCGTGAGGTAGGATCCTCAGGATCCCACCCTCTGATCGCTACCAGTCTGCTCTCCCCCCCTTTTCTATCAATCTCGCGATGAGATCTACGAATGGAGACAACAGCCTGTAGGCCTTTTGTAGATTTCTACTTCCGCTTGCAATTTGATGAATTCGAATCCTTAAGCAGTTCGTGTGTTGATTAAGTTTCTTAAAATAAGATGAATATGACATGTAAGAATGACTACACACTATAAAAATGATTATTGAACATTTCAATTTTTATTTCTTTGACCCATCCGCGACCTCTTATTAGTTTTCAAAGATTGGTATCAAATATACTTTTAATTAGATCTGCTTAATCAATTTAATGTATTATATTATAATTATAAAGTTAACTTGTTGCATATTTAAAATAAAATTCATACAATTCTGTTTGTGTATATATATATATTTATCTTTATCAAAATGTAAATTACAATTGTAATTTACGATTGTAAATAACGTGACGCAAAAAAAATGATAATTATATTTCAACGCAGTTCAGTTTTTAACAAAAGTTACCATTCAATAAAAATAATTTTAACACACAACAGTGGAGATAATTCAATCGGTATTGTTTTATCGTCTCGTATTTTGATTCGTCTTGTCAAAATAAGCAATTTAATAATCAAAGTGTCTATAATAATCCTATTAAAAAAGAAATCTCTTGTCAAAACTATTTTATGATTATGCTATTAACATACAATATAATCAATCATCGATCATTACACGCGATATAGTCGATAACATCACTCGTATGATGGCTAAGTAAGCTAATTGTAAACGAGATAACATCTCGGAAGAATTTTTCGGATAAAAATGTGTCGAAACGATTCATCTCTCAGACTAATGGCAGTATGTCGTCATATAGGTCCATCGGCTACACATTACTGTTGTAGCCTCGTTTTCCAGGCGAGAGTCGGAGTACAGGCATCTCCTCACGTTCGTCACGAGACCTTCTCATACAACAATTTTTGCAGCCCAAGAGTCTCGTGTCAGAAAAGTGGGCGCTGGAGCGTTGCGGAGAGGACGAAGAAATGCGAGAAATATCGAGATTCCCTCTCGTTAATCGTAGAAAATATTACCTCAGGATAGTAATAATCTTCAAACGATACGAGAAATCGACGCATATTAAATGTAGAAAACGATAGAAGCATAAATAAAAAGAATTTAAATAAAGCTTGATCAATAAATTCGATTCTCGGAGAAAACTATTGCCCTTTAATATTGTTTTTTAAAACGCATAAAAGACGCGTTTCTTATTTTATTAATTGTTCTAGAATATAAAGACGACTTATATATATAAAATATAAGCTTATATAAAATAATAATAATCAATAAATTTCAAGACTAACGAGAGCCAGCGTGGAATAGGTTGCGCACTATTGATTAGAGTTGAGTAAGATAATATTTTTTTTTAACTGAATAAAATTAAAGTTAATGGCTTTACAAAATTAATAAAGTTAAAAGTTGAAGAAATAAAAAATTAACTTAACGTAAGTTAAGTCAATATTAAATTAATTTACTTAAGTTAAAAAAAAAGTTAATTTTGAAAAAAATTATTTTTTAAATCATAATGTCCTAATTTTTCTTAAAATAAGATTAAATAACTACGATATAGATTATTAAGTAAATTAAATTTTTAATTTTTGTATTCATACGTGATATAAGTATATAACACATAACGATATAACTATATAAGTTATATAACTTTAAAAAAACAGTCAGCACATAGAGAAGATACAAGATCAGTGATTACTTTTTGATAAGCCTTAAGAAATTGACCAACTACAATCGAATGCGAGAAGAATATTTGACTGTAATTGGTCAATTTCTTATGATTTAAGACATAACCGCATAAATTAGAGAGCTGTATTAGCATCTTAAGAAATTACTTAAGATGGTCTTAAAATATGAATAGATTACGAATGTACGCTTTTAATCTTATTATATCTTATTATTTTTCTAAGATATTTAAAAAAGAGATAAAAAAGTTTTTTAACTTAAAACAAAAAGTTAAAAAGTTAACGTTTAAAACTTAATTAAATTAAAATTTAATGCATTTAAAATTAACTAAGTTAAGTTAAAAGTTATTAACTTTTTAACTTTTTTTTAACTTTTAATGTTTTAACTAATTATTACCCAATTCTATTATTGATTATTAAAATTTTCATAAAACTGATGTCTTTTTTATTTCGAAATCTTGAACGTTTCAACTCACTTTGGAGTCATTCTCAGCAATATTAGAATTAAAATTCGTCAAAATTCTGTTAAAAACGTTAAGTATATGTCTGACACATGGAACTATACAGAGCTATAGAAATCTCATTCTGGGAGAGTGACTCACTTCTGGACAGACATTTGTCACTTAACGTTTTATTTTTGACAGAATTTTAACAAATTTTAATTGTAATATTGCTGAGAATGACTCTAAAGTGAGTTGAAACATTTAATATTACGAAATAAGGAAGACATCAGTTTTATGAAGAAGTAATTCTAATCAATAACTAATCAATAACTACGCACAACCCTTTCCGCGTTGACTTTCGTTAGCCTTGAGATTTACTTATTATTATTATTTTAAATATAGAGAATCTGTTCTGATTATTATATTCTTATATAAAATCTAATATTTCTTCGTAAATGCGACGAAAAGAGAATTTTTCTCTATGTAGCAAATGTGGCGCGAAAAGAAAAACGGCGATCAAGGAGAAAGCGATGTGGAAGGCACAAAACCTATGTCAATGATAATCCGATGAATTGAAACGGGTCAATGGACCGCTCGCTGACTGTGTAGCACGGTTCCAAAATCCAAATCGTTTGGTCCATGCACCAATGTGTCTCTATCGGCGCCTGTTTACCTTTCACCTAGTCATGATTTACCATTTACGCTTAAATGGACCGGTACCACTTATCTACAAATTCACAGATTTCACCGACACTGCTAGTAAAAACTATCTCGTATAAAAAGTCCATAAAGACGTCCGTTATTCTGTCGCCGATAATCGATTCGGACGAATTGGAGAAGAAGTTTCTTCCGGATTGTTAGAAAATAAACAAGTTCTTCATAAAATTTTTATGCAAAAATCTCGATCAATAAAGATTGCATAAGAATTTTGTTACAGGAGATCTTGGAATGTGCATAGAGAAAAACAAACTAATATCGTCACATTCGATATACAGTCATTAGAAATTTAATGATCTTTGGGATTTTTATTTCCTTTGCAAAGTCGTTATGCATTTCCTTTCTGCGAAGAATCATACGAAAGACAATTACGCACTTTTATGAAGAGATTACGAAAGCAAGCATTTAATTAAGTTATTAAATTAATTCAATTCAATTAAATATGTGATAATCGTCGGAAACAACCTCTCATAAGATATATTGATTAATGAGTAAATTATTAATGAGTAAATATAAGTATCCTTACTTATATTTACTCATGAAGTGACATTTCAATTGGTAAGCTTTTCTCGCATTTCTCATTGTTCATGAATGAAACAGAACTGTCAATAAGTCATCATTTTCTCGTATCAGATAATATCTGATACGTGACAATTACAGACATGTGACATTTATCTGACACTAATTTGTATGATACATTCGCATGCGAATGATTGGAATAAAAGAGTAAAAATTGAGGTGTCGCATTCTGAATATTCTGATAATTTAATATGCTGTTTTTAACGGCTGACATATCTTGCACGAGCCTTATCGAAATAATAATAAAGAAAAAGAAATAAAACGAAATCTGTTTCACGTGATCTCTTAGCCGTTTAGTGGGCCGCCGGAAGAACGGATCAGAGTCAGCAGGTGAGATATATATATACTGAAAGCTGGGTTACTGGGTACTGATGGGATCGCTATATCGTTGTATCGGTTGTAAAGGAGCATCAGCGTTGTTATCAAATTGCTCTTTTTATCGTGCATGAGAAAACCAAAGAAAATCAAAGATGGACAAGAAAAAAAAGGTCATCTGGAATCGGATTCACAAAGAAGAAAATGAACACGTATCACTTTCAGAGCGAGGATTTCTATGATTGATTAATTTCGAACGGTAAACTACAAGGCATAGTAAAAGGCGGTACCGTTAGAAACTAGCGAATTTGTTAGAACGGCATTTATTCATTGAACGAGCAATTGATCCGATTATTTGCAGTTAATAAGTTAGGAAATAATAAATTAAGAATAAACTTATGTTATTGCCTTTAATTGATAATTAGATTGTGTCATAATTAGTTTTTTATTTTATGCTAATTTATTAATAAGTTAATAATAATAAAAATAAAAAAATATATACATTTTATGAAGAATTAATATTAAATTTTAATAAAATACAATATATATTAAATATTCATTAGCATTCATAAATATGCATTAAATGCAGAATACTTTATAAATAAATATTCCGTGTTCAACATTAATTTAATAACATATAATGCAAGATGCGTGTGCTCGTCCAAAAGAAATCTGGCTAATATGTGTTCCCCGAGGCGAACTTTCCTTCAAGTATACTTTTTTGGCTCTGTGCGGATGACCGTCGAATCTTCACAAAGTAAAACGGGTTTGTAAAGAATGCAAAATGTGTCCTTTAATGGCATAGTGATGTAATTAAATGAAAACGCGACACTGAGGAACCCTCTATTAAACTGAAACATTTTCCAGAAACATAGCCATAATTTTTGTACAGCCTTTGATTTAATATGATATAAAGCACAATGGATAACGCAAGTAAAATAAAATAAGAACGAAATCATGCGTAGATCGTTTAAAAATCGCAAAATAATCGCGAAATAGATCGTTTTACATAAAAAAAAAAATAAATAAATATATAAGAAGTTTTGTAAATAAATGTAAAATTTCTGGAGATTTCACATTTTGCATTTCATAAATACATTTGTGGAATCTGTACGAGGCCAAGACGTCTTTGTAAAATGTAAATTTATGCCAATTTTATATATATTAACATAATAACTTTTATTTAAACAACAGTTACAATCTGATAAAGAAAGTAATTCCGTACAAAATATTGTTTCAATATTGTTTCAATATTGAAATTGACAGTTGAATTAACAAATAACACATTCAATTTGTCAGTGACATTCTATATATTAATCGTTTGCTTCAATAAAATTTTTAACTCTTTGATAATAGAAAAATTTAAAACATTTATGAACATCTCATAAGTATTTCGAAAGTGTCACACTTTAGCAATCGAATTACGGTACGTCATCATAATAATGAGGCATTCTATACCAATGTATTCTACATACATTGTTTTATATCAAGGTATTCTAAACATTTCAATATATATCGTCGAAACATATTGTATAGTTTGTTATCATACATAAAGAAATGCTTTAGATGAAAATAATCATTAATTGTAGCAAACATTCCGCCGTAAAATTAGAGAATGGCGCTACATCACTATCGCTTACATATGGATTCAGGTCTAATATACGTGCTTGAATTATAACGGGATCTTTCTATTAGAACCTTCAGGCACTTGATAACGACATACTTCTCAATGCGAATGAAATATTGCTCTTTACAGAGAAGAAGTGGAATCAAACGCAGCAATTACATTCCTAAATGCCATTATATTAACTATATAATATTAACATTATCGTGTATATATATATATATATAT
>NW_017259217.1:110274-118067 GCF_001594045.1 Atta colombica
TATTATTATTAATATTGCTAATTATTATCTTAATAATCTAAATAATCTTAATCTTGATAACAAAAATTTGGTTAATTGTAAAATATATTACTCGCCCAGATCAATAATCAAATTAGATATAAATTTAATTTCAAAAAATTCTTTGTAATTGTCTTTTAAGTCTTACAAGTCCTATATACCAAGCCTAGGGCTTATCTAGGGCACATTATACACGAAGTACTCATCCAGTAAATTTCTCTAAATCATCTTAGACGAATGTGTCGCCTCCTCATGAATAAACAGCGCTTCAAGCAGTGGACATCTCTCTTAAGCTAGAAAAAAGGCAGAATGCCACATGTTGTACGACCTCATTTGTTGCTCTGCGGTTTAGCGCAATGACAACTTTACACTATTTTACAAGCAATTGAATGGCAACGATTAAAGAAACAAAAAATTAGACGTATTTGTATTTTCTTAAAACGATACAATTTTTTTAAAATTTTAAAAAATGTAAGAAACACATTATACATGTATGTATAAGATAAAAAAAATTGTTTAGCGCTTAAAAGTTTGATGATTACTAATTTTATCTGTGCATTTATATTTTGCAACTTACAATTATTGCGAAATTAGTCAGTATATATATTTTGAATTTCATAAGACATTACATATTATTAACAAATGACTAAAATACATAAAAAATACTAATTTTGTTCATTGATATAAATTTATCTGATTTATAATTATGTAAACAATTTTTATTTTGATAGAAAATACGGATGATAGAAAATTACGGAAGAGATCTTTTAATTTGAATTTTGTTTCTGTCCTGATAGCAGCTTTTCATTTGATTTCTTCAAAGATATGCTGCTAGTATAATCAAAACTTTGAATGCCATGCTTTGATAATCGGCAATAATAATGCAGTGCCGAGCCTGCATTGCAATGCATGACGTTACAGCATTCTAACTCAACCTAACACTCAGTAAACACAGTTTCGCATGACAGAAAAGATAAACTTAACAAACGTCACATAGCAGATTTTAATATCGCATACTTCCTGGGAAAATGATAGCTGACATACTTTGGCACCTTTTGCGGAAACATGCATAGTTAGGAATTACTCAACCACGAATTTAAGAAATAATATTTGGTGTCTCCTTAAATATTTGCCGGCCGTTGTAGATCTTCCGAGAACTCATCACACGTTAAATATCAATATATCTTAAACAAGATTCAAATCGTTCTTGTCATTTAAATCAATTTCCTATAAGTAAAATAATAGTGTACCGATTGAAATATGTGACTGAGCTCATCATTTAAGATCAAGTTTCATGACACGTTGAATTAAATAGAGAAAGAAAATGTATTCTATCGTGCCACTTATTGTTAGTAATCTCTTACATATATATATATATATAAAATAATTGACGTTATGATCTGAAATAAGTAATACAATCGTACGATTAAAGCCAAGCAACATCAGTAAAACAAACTATAAATTTATTATTTGTGCTTGAGAATAGATGGTAGTTGTATAATACGAAGCGATTTGCAAATGACTCAATCACTGTTGTAAAAATGTCTAATAAACCTAGTCAGAAATCGACATCGATTCGAAGTCGATTCCATTATCATTTCTAATTGGGAACCAATCCTTACCCTACAAGTATGGATTATTAGTGACCGAGCGATTCCTATTTGTGCAAGTTTCTTTGAGTCTTTCGATAATTATAAATTATACTACATTTTATTATTTTCCAAAATGAAGTTCCAATATTTATTCTAGAAAGTTGATAGCATCTTGGTGAATTTTTAGAGATTTTTTTAATCATTCTGAATAGGTAAAGAAAAAAGAAAACGAACATCTAGTGACTCACATTTGTATGGATGAGACACTAATTGTATTTTGTATAGTAAGGGTTAATAATCTTCTAGACGTTGTTTAAATTTCTGTATTGTTTAAGAAGCTATAAATAATTATTCATTATTTTGCTTCTCAAGAATATTAGTTGTTAATTTTATACAGATATCAATGATAGAAAGTTTGTTTTAATTAAAAATGAATTTTGTATCAAAAGAAACTAATTAAAAAATTTCGACATTGCATCAGAACTTTTTGAAATTTTTAAATAAAGATCAAGACTGACTATTGTCTTTTCATAATCAATTATTTTAAATTGCTTTCATATTTATTCAAATGTGTTCTGTCAATGATACAAAGTTCGTTTTAATTTGCCATTTTTGCCGTTAAATTTAAATTCAAATGAACTTTGTATCATTGACAGAGCACATATTGAAGAATATGAAATAGCAATCTAAAATAATTGACTTGAAAAAAAAATAGTTAATCTTGATCTTTATTCAAAAACTTTAAAAAATTCTAATGTATCGTTACATTTTAGTAACGGAATTTTTTAACTTGCCTTTTCTGCATATTGGTATTGTCATGCACGATATAAAACGCTGACAATTCTAATAAGTGAAATTGTTTTCGATGTGTTCTTGCGATAACCAGTCTACAGTTAACGCCTGCTTGAAAAGAAGGGAAAAGTTGTTCGATAGAGAGTGGTTACATTTCCTTTCTCTTGCATCGGTTAGAGATAGGATCGCATCTATAATCGTAATTATTGACATTTCTAATTATGATAAGAACATTAATAGTCTTTTCAGAACTTAATTCATCCTGAAATATGCAATACATTAATATCTTGTTACATTCTACTATATTAATATTTGCGTTAACACATTAATTTTTTTCTTAAAAATCGTATTCAGTATCGCCCAATTAGATTTCGATAATTTCATTACATAAATTTTCATCATTTTTGTGTAAATATTAATGAGAATTTTACAATATGTCGTTTTTGTTCCTTAAATTCGAGAAAGTGCTTAATTTCTAGACCAACGTAGATTGGCATCATACGCGAAAAGTGAAATGTTATACAATATACACCGCCGTCGTATAGCACGTATCGTTCATAAGTAAAAGAGAGATAATATCGATCGGTTTCACTACTGCCTTTTTATATATTTATATTATACTTGAAACCATTAAGTTTCGCTTTCTACGTAAACCACAAGTACCGTAACATGCGGATTACCCGCATGATATACCACGGAAATCTTGAATCTTAATCCGGAAAATGGATACAATTGATCGATCCATAATATCAATGTAACAATCAAGCAAAGAATTTAAAGGATACACAATTATTATCTTCGAGACAAAGCGAAAGCAATTTACTTTTATTGAAATTATGCGATCATCTCCCATCAACAAACGAGAATGGATTAAAATGGATTGAAATTTTTTCTATCCGAATGCTTATTTTAAATAACGAATACTTTTTTTGGATTTAATTGGATTCAATTGAATTCAATTAGATACAATTGGATGCAATTGGATTGGAAAACTACATTTCTTATTCAAAATTTTCAATTGAACAGTTGAGTATTCACAACGCACAGAAAAAGCTAATATTATTTTTAGATTAAAAGACATAGAGATATATGCTCCATGCAATTCTTATAAATGAATAAAAATACATTTAGAATTGAAAAGCATTTATTTTAACATTCGTGAATCAATATTTCTGAAAATCTGAATCCATTTCAATTCATTTCCATCCATTCTCGTTTGCTAAACTGTTTCCTTTTCATCTTCTACTAAGAAAGAAAACAATCCTGTAGATTATAATGCTCGATTTCTGAAGTCAAGAAATCTTTCTCTTATTTTTTATTATATTTAAATTCTTTCGAGCGCGCTTGGAAAATAGCAACGAATTAGCAAGTAAAAGAAATAGAAATTAATAAAAATGTTTAAATAACGACAAACTAATGAAGAATTAATAAATGATATTACATATTTTTTTTATGTTCTGTCATGCTGTGCATTTCAAGTCATATTGTTTTGATCATAGTTTTGTTATCCCTTCTCCGCTTATAAAAATTCGAAAGTCATTTCCCAAGCAGAACAACAAGTCATTATAATATCAAAATGATCATTAAAATAATCATTAAAAGTCATTTTTCAATCATTTTCGATTTATTTTAACGTCATTTTAACATTATCGTGACTTGTTGTTCTATACTTGAATCAGCATGCATTCTCCGACAAGAAAATATTTATACAATTATATACGAAATCTTGCATAAAATTTATGATCTGTATTTGTATGGAAATATTTACAAAAACAGGTATAGAAATATTGATTTTTCATAAAATACTAATAACTGATTGTGCAATTAATAAAATAGTATATATTGACAAAACAATAACATTCTGATGAATTATCATGTAAAGAATTTTCTCTTAAAATATGGTAGTATGATGGAACAATATGGGAAATATAACAACATTATATTTCAAAGAATTTTTTACGTAAATCTCTCTCATTCTAATAACTAATAAACTACAATAAAATATAAAATAAGTTTAATTAATTTTATTGAAGTACATGGTAAAGTTTTTAAAATATTGTACACCACAACTACTATATTTTCAATTTTTAATTTTAAGAGAAAATTCTTTCTGTGTTCTTATTATTAAATTGCAAAATTTTCGTCAATATCATTTATGATACCATTATTGTATATCATATGTCAATTTGTCTATTGGAGTAATTCAAGTATCTACATATTTTTTCTGAATGTAATGCCAGCGCGACCGATCGCCAATTAATCGATTCGCAAAAGAGAATTCTCTGAGAAAGGAAATCGACTATAACGTTCGATCATAGTGATACACGTAAGCTGCAAACGGTTGGAGGCTGATTGGCGTACTTTCTTTGATACGTCTCTACGCCGGCTATGATCACCTCGCTTTCGAGGTCAATGTCTAGGCCTGGTGTGTAAACCCGAGATGCGACTGACTCCTCTTGTATAGGCTACAACTTTCTTTGATGAGAATGACTGACGACGTTCGGAATGCAAAAATTTCTTGCCTCTCTACAACGTATAGTTTGTGCAGATACTCGTGTAAAGCACACGGAAAATTTCAATTTATTATTAATAATTTTAATTATTGTTTGAAGCTTAAAACGAAATTAGAAGCGGTTTCGAGATGTTCAATACTTATTACATATTTGACCGTTATTGTCTCCAGAACTGGTTATTGTAGCAGAACGATATCATTATTATTATGATTCCATTATAGTTATTCTTGTTGTAATAAAATAGTATTTATCCCGTCTATAACAATGAGATGACGAAGAGATGCAAGTTGCGTATAATTGAACATGGATCAACGAGCAACCCCTGAATCCATCATATGGATGTATTGATTGTATAGACACGTTAGTCTCGTAATACGAATTAGGTTGTTTCTTTCCGTCGCGGTGATTTCTCCGTATCACGCAGAGCTGATATGTCCAATGCATCTGACAAATGAAGAAGCGAAAGTAAAATCCCTCAAACACGGTGAATGTCTTCGCACGCGATTTTACAGTGTTAATGGCGTAATACTCGAGCGATTGCGCCTGCCAAGAATTCCTCGCGAATGGAAAGCGTGTGCTTTTTAAGTAAAAGTTAAATGTAAAGATGCTTCCTGTTTAAATTGGAAGGAAACGAGATTTCAATTAAATTTTAAAAAGAAACACGGTTTAAATTGGAGTAGAATCGCGGAGGAAAACGGCACTCCTATGATGCTGACGAGTTCGTTAACCTAAACTCATAATGGGTGGATACAAGCCATTTTGATCCATCTGCTAACTAAACTGCTTTGAATCGCGATGTTGCTGATGCTTTCTACTGTCACATGTCGTATGACTAAGTGTGCGATTGACCGCGTTTGAACGTTTCGTCGTCTCGTTAAATGTCGTAGGATGACGGGCCGCGCAAATTTCGCACCTCTTCCCGCGGTTTGTTAAATAGCATATTAAACAAGAAAATTGTTTATGCGAATTACCGAATGCGACCTCAATCGAGCGCTGCTCGTAATTCCTTTGTTCAAAATCGTCGATCATCGCGACGGGAAGTGCGTATTTTACTTACAAGATACCGCTTTGCAATCATTGCTGAATGATTACTACATTTTAGTCTTTGACTTTGTAACTCATTTTATATTCAAAATAGCAGAATAAAAGAAAATATAAAAGTGCGGAAATAAATGTACAGAGATAATAAGCAATTTATTAAAAGAAGAGTACCTGTGTCAACTCATTTTTGAACCACTTTTCAAATATAGATACAAGCAACAAGTAGATTAACGAGTCATTATGTTGTGGAGAGTCATTTTCAGAATATTGTGTAAGTTATTACCTGTATATACGCTTTAAAGATGATTAAAAAATGAGCCAAAACATGTAGTATGTCTTTAATTCTAGTAAATTCGCTATATTTAACTCATCTTATCTCAAGAGAAACAAGAAAGTCATGATAATGACTTTCTTGATGACATATTAATCGAATTAAAATGACATAAATTCGATCAATATGATGTCAAATTGACATTATTTTGATTTTTTTCTCCTTTGAAGTTATTATTTTAACTTTGCTCTCCTTGGAATTAATTTCCGTGCTTGAACTCTTATATGTTTTTCTAATTGATTCTCAAGAGTCTTCTTATTTCATTCTACATTAATCAAATAGGAAACATAATTAGGGTCTGACCGAAATCTTGATTTTGGTAAAAAATCAGAGTTTCGATTTGATTTCGGTTTTGATCAAAATTAAGAAAAAATTTCAATGGCTAAACTGAAACTGTATAAGTTGCAACGTGCTGGATAAACGTTCAAAAAACAACTGTTTGATTTTTATTATTAAGCTTAAGACAATTTGAATATAAACTTTAATGATCCTAATAATAACTGTAATTTGATTTCTTTTTTTGATTAAAAGTTGAGGCTGTAATATTATTATATTACTATAGTTAGATTATTTTAATAAAATTTTGTTTTTTAAAGAGTGCAGTCACGATTTCTGAAAATCATACGATCTCTATCTTAAAAAATTAATTCAAAAATGTCGATTTCGACTCCAGCTGAAAAAAATGTGACTCCGTTAGCTTCTCTCTCTTTTTTTTTTTCAGTAAGACTTATCTAATTTTCGTTTTCGGTTTCGTTTTCGGCCGAAATTGAACGACAACCGAATATTCATTTTCGATTTCGGTCGAATTCTAAACATAACGCACGCTAATTAACGGTAATTAACAATCTCTGCGAGAATTTTCAAATGTTTTGGGAATGTATTGTTCGTGCATCTTTAGAGCTCATACGCAGCTATAATGAATTGATGACCGAGATATTAAAAGTAAGACACATGAACAAATGACGAAAGGGGATATAAGTCGGTCGATAGAGCGTAAATCGATATAGCTAACGAGTCATTCACGAGCACAAGACAAGTGACAAGTGTAGTATAGTCTTCATATGCAGATACGGTTAAATAACCGTGAAAAATTTCGTGTTTATTTTAATTGGCACAAATTGAACTCGAAATTAACAAACATTTCGAAATCATTTTCACAATGTAACAAGAAAAGCATGCTTGGTTTTCGAGCAAATTCTTTCTCCATATTTGCATAAAACTGATGGATAACAATTTGACTTGAATGAATATCGAATGTAGCAATTCAAAAAGTAATCAGTTTCAAAAGGATTAAAATATTTCAAATCTTTCATCAATCAAATCCAACATGATTGCATGCTTATACAATTTCAGTAAAAATTATTGCATAAAAAAATAGTTGTACGTCATTTTACAACGATCCACGTTAAACAAGAAAATAGATAGGCTATTAAAAAAAATTATAGGTACACTGTTCTCTCTCTCTCTCTCTCTCTCTCTCTCTCTCTCTCTCTCTCTCTCTCTCTC
>NW_017259217.1:118167-126276 GCF_001594045.1 Atta colombica
TGAGTTTAGAATAAACAAGAGCTTTATTTGCTACGTTTAGATTATCTGACATGACATATCTAACGATTTAAAAACTTTTCTTGATATAATCGATCTTTGCAAAAGACATCAATATTCGATTTTAATAACTGACATCTGTTTCAATCAATCGAATTATCCAAATCCATCTTTTGATTAAGTTGCACTTTACAACAAAGCGAAGATTTAAAGCGGTCCATTATTATACGTAGTAGCATATTTCACGAGAAATTAGCACGGCCGATAATCCGAGTATAATTTTTATTCTATAGTCACAGCAACAAAACCATCTGGCATGGATCATCTATCTCTTACCCAAGAATATCGTTTTCCCACTGATTTCTCCGGTGTGATTATAAAGACGATCACGCGTGACCCTCTATTTTGTGGCGACGACCCTCTCTGCCGGTGCCGCCGCGATTACGACGACCAGAGAGTATCTCGTTGAGATACGCGAAAGCTCTCATTCAGAAGGGTCTATTGACGAAATAAGCACCAACTCGCCGGTGATTTTAGTAAAGTTCGCAGTGTAACTCGTTGTCCATGACGACGATCCATATGCGAATACAGACACCATCACCCAGCACTCAACACAGATCCTCGGTGTCGCCTGGTGATTCCTGGACAATCTACAGAGGCGGAATCGAAAGTAATGTGGCCGCCGGCACGCGACACGATCTATCGTCTTCTGTCAAGCGATAATAATTAGCTTTCACGTGTCTCACCACCTTGTCTCTGTTGTCGCGTTTTCACGCACGTTGTACTCGAGGATGGAAAAACTATGGAGCAACGCTCTCTGGCCATTCCTCCGATCGCGGAGGGTGCAGGCGCTGGCCTGCCGCCATCATAGAAATCAATACAACCCTATAACAGGAGAGAGCTTGTACCTCTGAGTATACGGAATTCCCTCGAACGAGACAGCCGTCACTTTGCACTGATTGCGAAAGATGAGAAATTGTCTCAAGGTTTACAATCCGCGAGTAGCATAATTCATTGGTGAGACATTGGTTAAACATTGACGTTGGATCAATGGACGTTGGATTGCACCAATAAATTATGCTACAAGGGAAACCATGTATTGGGAGATGAACTTAATTAATCACAGCCGGCTAGATTATAATCAGAAGCCAGGCTTCTGCGTTCAGTAGAGAAAATTAATCAGCGCTTAGTGATTCTTCAATATAATTGGTTCCTACACTTAAATCCAGTGAAGAAAGGCAAGAACCAATCATATTAAAGAATTACTAAACGCTAACTATTAGTTAGATTAGTTTTCTCTGCTGAACGCAGCCACTGATTCTTATCTTTCTTATCTTTCATCTATACGAGGTCCTGTAGAAATAAATCTTATTTTTTTTACTTCTTCGCCCATATTTTAATACATCAAGTTAAGTCGCAATGTCAAAATATATTTGTCGAAAAGAATAACGAGGACAACAGAAAATGTATGACTTTCTATGTGCTTTATCTTTTTTGACTCACCTAGTGTCCACTTTACTGTTTACCGGTCCATCCACGCAATGTAGATTCTTCCAACGGTAGAAGTTCAAGACAAAGTACGGATTATATCCTTGGCAAAATTCTTTTCTCTTATATGTTAACATCGATATTAAAAGTCATACTATTAAAGTTAACTGGAATTTATTCAATTTTCTATTTCTTTTTAGTTTTAGTTCTGCCCTTAGAAAGAGATAAAAATTCTCTCGATTTACTTTATCTCTCTCGATATACTAATCGTCTTCTATATTTCGTATCTAAATATTCTTTCAAAGTTTAATAGCTTCTCTTTTAACGCATAAACAGATATATGAAATTGTAATTTTAGATAACTGATTTTTTAAATCGAGCGCGATAATTGTTTAAACAATTATCTGAAAATAGAAGATTTCAGAATTTATATTTACGTTCAAAGATACACTCGATTTGCACCAAAAGAAGAAATACAACTGACAAGAAAGAAATACAAAAAAAAAGCAAAAAAATATTAGCCTAGTATGCTTTTATATATTATAATAAAATAACACTTAATAAAATAACACAATAAAAAAACACTTTGAGAAATGCCTGCATATTTGCATTTCATGCGAAAAGAGAAGATAAGGCATCATCTCAGAAAATGAATGCAAATACTTTTTTTTCCACAATACAGTTTACTTTATTTTTACAGACGAGTTTTGCATTTTGGAATTACTGTAATTCCGATCCAAAGTGCAAGATTCGTATGTAAAAACAAAGTAAACTGTACTGTGTAAAAAAAGTATTTGCATTGATTTTCTGAGATGATTCCTTATCTTCTCTTTTCGCATGAAACGAAATATTGGGCCTCTCTCAAAGTGTTTTACTGAATATATGGAGAAACGATATATTCTCTCTAATTATAAAAATACAGCGATATTTTCGTTTTTATAAAATAATCTCAAAGAAGATAATAGATGATCTAAGAAGAAAGATTTTCTTTTTTATTTATTTATATATTTTTATCCTTGCGCTTTTGTACAAATAATACACAATCGAAGATAAATCACGCAGCCTCTCATCTCTTCGACTCTTTGGTGAATCTGCAAATATCGTCTCTCTCCGCCATCCTATCACTATGCCCTTGAAGAAGAGAGATGAGTAAAGGAGGAACAGGAGGTTTCAACGAGGCCGACGATCGAGGTCGGGTTTTAGACCCGTGTGACGTCTAAATGGATGGTACCGTTGCTAAGAAGAAAGGGAAGAACACGCGCATGTTGCCATGGCGAACCACAATCTCGCGTTTCCTCCTCGTTCATTTGCAAAGCCTGCATCGGTACCTGCTATATCCATAGTCCGAATCAGACACCTATACCTGACCCACTCTCACTCTCACCTTTCTCTTTCCCTCCTGTCTCCTTTTAGATTTTCTCCTCACAGCAATGGCTCTGTCTTCTCGCGCGCGTTTGTCCAAATGATAAGATATGTACACGCGTGAATGTACACACACCTCGTCTCTCGAATCTCTTCTCCGCAGAACTATTTCGTGTGCAAATACACGAATCGTTGCAAAATCAACGTTTTGTACAATATGCGCAACGCAACAATACACATTTATTCGCGTTGCTTGCAATTTTTGCAGTCAGCGTCTTTGCTTTTTTTCTTTCTTCAATATATGATTTATACTGAATATATAATTTATCTCATTTTTATATTTTAAATGTAAAAATTTTTGAGGATTTTAAGCAACGTGAGCAGACCTGAATGTTAATTAAATTCTTCGGGATACAATGTGCAAGAAATGCGCAAGAAATGCGTGAACGGAAGAACGGCACATTTCAATTTATAGTTGCAAACATTAAAAAATGTAGGTTGTTGATACATCTCATTAGCAAACCGATGTTAAAAAATGTTAGTATATTACACGAAAAATTCCTCACGCGCGAATATATGTATAACTTCAATCGCGTGATGCAAATAGTGCATCTACGCAGAACAATAAATCATTACGCAATTCACGACGGATAATTGCAACAAGCACAAAAGCGGATGACGATACCTATAATTGGATTATATTGCGACATTAAATGATTGATAATTGATTAATTGCTGTGCCGCCCTGGACAGTGCAAGGGATGCCGAAGATGTCGTTATCAGTTGACGATACGGTTCGGCTGAGATGAAGCGTGCACTTCCAATAGTTTTACTTCATCTATGGTGGAATTCTCTCTCGGAAATATGTTCCTCGAGGTAACCGAGCTTCATGCTCCTTTAAAAGCCATTTTCGCCTCATTACGCACAGCGTTTTGTTTTGTCGCGGAGTCTTTTATCGCTTTATAGGCGAAGATAGGCGAAGAAAAATTGCATGCAGCAATTTTTTATCCGAGTTGTGGAAGGCAATAGTCTCGATCCGATTCTTTCTTAGACGAGTTCAAAATTGGGATACATATAGAGACATTTTAAAGACATTTTTGCGAGAACCTACGTCTAAAAGATGTTTATAAGACGTTTTATTCGCTTCGATTCTAAAATCTAAACTTTGTATTGTTTCTGGGTTTCTTAACATATATATTTCTAGAAAGAAACAAGTAAAAAGTTGCAGGCTGAAGCGAGCCGTTGTTTCCTAGACTCTGCTAGATAGAAAAATTTCAAGTTAATGTAGTCTATGAAAAATCGTTATGATTAATGCTGATGTACATATATTTATGTTAATGTTAACATTTGTTTGTTCTTACTTTTTAATTTAATGATGTGCGCTTAAGAGCAATTTTTTTGCATATTTCTCGTAAAAAGAAGAAACAAGCTTTGTAAATATGTCTTCTCCGTAGAGAGACACGATATCAACTTGCTAACAACTTTTCTCTCGCGCGATCAAATAAGTTATCTAACCGAAAAAATAAATAGTAGTTTAGATGAATGTTAAATCTTATAGGATTAGTATTCTCCCTCGTTTAATATAATGAGAATTTCCGATGAGTCAGTAACCAAAGATATAATACAATACAAATAAAACAACAAGCGTTAAACAAACTGCATTAATAATGAATGGATAAAACAGAAAAAAACTTTAATGATGATGAAAGAATTTTTTCCGCAGCTTGCTCAGCGATGTCAACAATTGCTCTATGACGTCGAGACTAATTTTGCCAGAACATTATGTTAAAGGTAACGTGCGGCTTACCAGGACAAGATGCTTACATTTACGTTTCTTGTACGAATAATGAGCTATATATAATAAAACTCTTTGCAGAAATTAGACCGCCGTCGGGTGCACCTGTAGTGGTAAACTTCAACATTTTAGTGGTTGATATTAATTCTATCAACGTTGAAGACATGGACTTTCGGTAAATTAAAGATATGATGATAAACTTCTTTTGAGTTATAATCAAGAATGAATTAAATATAATGTATAATTCCCTATATTTATAATAATTTAACTCTTATATATAACATGTGTTTTATTACATTTAAAAACTTAATCTTTTGAATTGTATCACTTTTGAAAAATAAGAGAATATGTAAAAAGTAACATTTTAATTTAAATTAAGTAATGGAATATATTTAATTTAAGTTATAAAAAGACAAAATAGATGTTCAAAATCTGGATGTAAAAGATTATAAAATTACAATTGTCTTTATTAGTATAGACATGTTCGTCAGTCAAAGTTGGATAGAATCTCGACTGAATATGTCTGAAGATATTTTCGAGGAAGATGATGATTATGTAATACTTACCCAGGAATTTTTCGATAATCTTTGGCAACCGGATCCATATTTTTTAAATTCAAAAGTTTCCGGTAAGTTTCCATATTTGTCTTCGTGTTAAATTGAGCGGAATTCATAGTTCGTTCTTATTTCAAGACTGTATTTCAGTAATGTCTTAATAAGACACTAATATATGGTCTCCCTTGGTTCGTGATTTCTTAAGATGGTTACTGTACTTAAGACGGTTTTAAATATAAGATCTGATTGTGAATATTGTTCTGTTATTAATAATTTTTCAGAGATTGCGACTTTAAATCACAAATTCTCGTTGGTCACGTTATACCGGAATAAAACTATTAAATATTCTGCCCGAATTAATGCTATTGTTGCCTGTCAAATGGAATTTCAATCGTACCCAATGGATATTCAAATCTGCCCAATTTACATAGAAAGCTGTAAGTAAAGCTCAAAGGTCATAGCACATAAAAAATTCAAGATGTAAACAGTAAAAATCGATCAATTATAATAGAAATCTTATGACCTTACGATATAACATAAATAGCAAATCCAACATGTTAATTTCCTTACTGCTTAAGTCTTATGTCTTAAGTTTTGCATGTGTAAAGGTCTTAAAACTTAAAATGCAAATGCGAGTTCCAAAAACAATTTATAATGTATAAACATATATACTTTTATAAAATTATTTTTAAAACATACAATATGACAGCAGAAAAGAGAAAAGAATTATATATTCTTGAATTTTGATAAATTTATTCACTTGTTACACACACAAATCCGAATTATTTGTTACAGTTTCCTATAATAGAAAAAAATTGCGTTTAAAGTGGGGCACGAGTGGTGTTACGATAAATCCTGAATTGAAACTTTTGCAATATGATATTGGAAAGCCCGCAATATCCGAAGAAACTATAGATTATATGCTCGAAAAAAATGGTATATTAAAATTTAATATATTTATACACATTTAATCTGAAATTTAATCAAGAGTTTATTTAAATCCCTTTGTCCGATGTTTATAATCATTGAAACAATGATTACATATATGCGTTATATTAAATCAAATATATCCATAAAATCCAAAAAAACATATATAACAAACTCTAATTATAGAATGAAAGATCACATGGAATAAAAAAATCCTAATTAATAATTTGATAATTACCTCGCAGGAAATTTCTCCCGGTTGGTAGTCTTCCTTCGCTTCGAGAGGCAGATCGGCCATCACTTGATACAAACGTTCGCACCGTCAACTCTGGTCGTGATGCTTTCCTGGTTCAGTTTCTGGTTGGACTTGGATGCAATTCCTGGTCGAGTGGCTCTTCTGGTGACGAGTATGCTTACATTGGTAACGATGTTCACCGGTCTTAAAAGCGATATTCCGCCGGTGGCATATATCAAGGTAAGTTTGCAAATGTAAGTATTCCATACTTTCTGTACATCTCTTTATATACTTGTTGTAATACTATGTATAATAGAATATTGCCTCATATTGACATAATTTATTTTTCCTAATATAAAAATATACACGTTTGCTTATGCAGGCTTTAGACTTGTGGATGGCTGGCTGTATGATGTTCGTGTTCGCAGCCTTAGGAGAATTTGTCGTAGTCAAAGTGCTCGACTTGCGACATATTAAAAATGATTCGCAAAGTTTCACGGATTCTCGCTCGTTTTCGGTTCATGTCTAAATATTGCTCATAACAATCTTATTGATAATTTTAAAAGACTGTTAAATTGTATTTTATCTATTAAATACGATTATTCATTTTCAGCGATTAATGGCGATGGTGAAGAGACAGAGCATTTGGGATGAAGAATTCGTTTATGCAACCAAACCGAAGAAGCATACCAATGATCATCTACTGCCAACTCTATGGCTAGATCCCGAATGTCAGATAGTGCAAACGAGTGAAACACGTTCTCAAAAAATAGATTTCTATAGCAGAATTATGTTTCCTATACTCTTCTTATTTTTCATCGTTCTATATTGGCCAATAGTATTGCTGAAAAGCACAATACAATAATATGAATTTTGTGATGCTCAGTATTAGCATTCCATATATAATCAGCACTTTTCGTATTTAAAATTTGTGAATGAGTTGTCGTTATGTCGACTAGAAGTTTGAAATGTATCTTTATTTATATGATAGAAAAATAAATTTTTTTTACATTTCGTTTATTTTTATAAAATACTTTTGTATTTACACTATGGTTATGTTTAAAAATTGACTCCTAATTATTGAAAATCTGTAGTTTACGTACACTAGTTTTTAGTACTAGCAATAAATTTTGGAACACAGCCTGTATTAAAATTATTATTATTATTATTATTATTAAAAAATCGTTGTCTTACAAAGATTTAAATAAAGCTTAATCTATATCTATTTCTTCTATGGAAAAATCAGATTCATCATCTATCTTAATTGTAGAAAGCTTCGATACATTTTTCTTAGATTTTAAATCTCCTATTCTCAGTACATAGCTTATCGTATATTGATTAAAATCACATCTGTAAAAAAATGTGTTTCGAATTATTTCCATGTTTATAACATATATATATATATATATATACAGTGAAGAAAATGTAATAACACTTACATTTTACTAAGATCATCGTATTTCTTTTGCATATTCTTTTGCAGCATTAATAGTACTGGCATCTGAAGCGCAGTATTAATCCGAGACCCGTATTTTGTCAAGATTATTTCTACCCATAAAAGATAGAAATGTATATGCCTCGTTGATTCAAATTCGGATGCTATAAACTTCAGCAATTTCTCGATATAAACATTTGACATATTCGTCATCGTTAACTCAACTAAACAGCCAGAAATCAAACAAATATTTATTATATATCAAATCATTATTAAAATCATTAGGAAATTAATTTAAAAAACAAAAAAAATATAT
>NW_017259217.1:126376-132716 GCF_001594045.1 Atta colombica
CAATGCCATCATTAATGCTGAAATAGTAACAATTGCATTTATTTGTTAATCTTATTATTATTATTATAAAAATACCTATACCTTTTGCGTAATCGTATTTGTCAAGTGTTTCTCTCACAGTATCCGGAGTAATTCCAAGTTCCAATTGAAATGGATCAAACATTAATCCAATATCCAAAGAATATATTAACAATCCTTCCGTTGTTGCTGCTGCCCACGCTTGTCCTATTTTACAACATATTTAAATATACTTACTTTAAACAAAATAATTAAAAAAAATCATTTACTTCTACCTGTGGGAGAGAATTGTAAACAAAGTACTCTCACTTCCAGTTTGACTCTCCTGCTTGCCATATCTCCACTTCTAACACCTGGCAAATGTAACGATATGTTTCCACCTTCGCGATGCTCAATTAAAGCTTTGTTCCCAAATTCAGACATGTATTTCCTGTTTATAACATCCTGCCAAAATAGGAATTAAGAATAGATCTTTGTTTTGCAATTGCTTCTGTATTTATATTTAATATATAATAAAAAAAAAAAATTAAAACATTTTACACGATATGTATTATTATATACTTACATCCACACCATCCAGAGATCTATTCTGAGTGATTTCATACTTTTTTAACAATATTGATTCTTTAACATTATAAATGCACACATTTTTGGAACGTCCACCAGCTAATATGCACGTGCCGTCAGCCGAATAACATAATGTAGTAAAAGCTCTAAAAAATAGAATTTAATAATGCATCGTTACGACAAACGAGATTTATTATTATAGCGTTTCTCGCTACACACTTGGACTGTAAATTCTTTTTCGCCGTGACGAGATCTGTTTTAGATCTACCAGCACCTAAATCGGTTCTACCCTCAATAAAGCCTGTTTGTCTTGCCGTTTTACATTCAAAAAATATAATCTGTCCATCCAATGTAGCAACAGCAACTTCTTCTCCATTTGGTTTGTAAGTTACACACAGAGCATCAGCATTTAATCGTACAGTCTCGTGTGCAGAGCCATTTTCAATAGCATTCCATATTTTCAATGTTTTATCCCAGGATGCAGATACTAATTCTGTACTGGCGGGATTGGGATTAAATACCAAGCTTGCAATAGGTCCCTCATGACCACTCAGTATCTGAAATCGAATATTTTAAGCGTATTATTTTGGTTGCATACTTAGTATACGTCTTAGTATACGTCTATTATATAATTTAAACTACATAATTGTAAAAATTGGAACAATACAAATCAACGTTAGATGAATAAAGTTATACACACCTCTAAAAGAGTCCCGAGTTTCATACTCCATAGATACACATCAAAGAAATCTTGACCACCCGCAGCAATAAATTCGTCACTTGCATCGATCGACAAGCAAGAAAATTGTACAGGACGTGGCGAAGTAAGAGTACGAAAATTTCTGTACCTCACTAAATCGTATGCTCGCACCGTTCCATCCAATGAAGCGGACGCAACGAATTTACGATTGTGACTAAAGAGAACACTGGATATCGATGAGATATGCTCGTGAAACGTAAGCGTACAAAATCCAGTTAATGTATTCCATAGTTTAACTTTTCCATCGTCGCCACCTGTTATAATATACTGACCATCAGGACTATATGCCAAACAGTTCATATTAGTTCTATGCCCTTGCTGTTTCATGGCATATGTTTCACTTTGCCATTCCCAAACCAAGAGCTGTCCAGCATGAGAGCATCCTATTGCTATCCAATCTCCAGTAGAATTCAATGCAATCGACGAAATACGCTGTCGAGAAATACTGTAAAATCACATAATAATTTAGTTAATCTCTAATATTACATATAATTAACATAATATTAAAAGTTAAAAAATATTAAATCATATTTTATAATTAAAATATTATTTTATAATTAAAATATTATTATACCTTAATGAATGGATCAAATTAGCATGCGGCATTTCATATAAGAAAAATGAACCATTACTAAATCCAACAACTAATATATGAGTATCTTGATGATAAGCAGCTGTAGTAAGTTTTGCATCTTTACTTTGCTTATGAACTTCGTCTGCTAAATAGAAAGTAGCTTGCTTTTTATAGCCCAACATTTTGATTTTTTTGTCTTTCTCTTTCATAGAAACCTCTTCTTTATCATTTTGTGGCAAATCGTCTAGAAAAAAAAATGCACATATTTTTATAAATTATTATTATACATGTAATATATGCTACTATATATACAATACAGTAAAAATTATTTTTTTTAATCAACTACATTCTAGTCAGTTTTATAATTATTTACAAACAATATTAAATTCAGGAATTTCATAGAATGAAATTTAATAAAGAAATTATAAAGAAATTTTCTCACCCGAGTCTAATAATTTCTTTTCGGCATAAGCCTTTTGCTTTTCAGTTTTCTCTATAACTTTCTCTATATCTATGTCATCCTCGCTATCACTATCTTTAGGTTTTTCTTTTTTTGAAGGCGGTTCCCATTCAACCAAATCATCTGGTTCAAGTGTACATTCCCAGACACACACTCGACCATTTCTGTAAAAGAAATCTTCCGAAATAAATAAGCGAATTCAAGTTGTATAAGATTATTGTGCAAAATTTCTTGTCAGCAAAAATAATTATACAATAAATTTAAACTAATACAATGTAAGTATGTTAAATTGTATCACTTACTTGCTAATAGTGTACACATCATATTGTTTTGCTTCAAAGAAACATGCCACAATTACATCAGAATGACCACCCAATGTAATCCATCTAAAGTTTGCCCATTTTTGTAAACTGTATATTTTTACAGTAGTATCCTTTGAACCAACCGCTAATAGTTTCGAGTCAAAAGACCAACTAACGCATGTTGTCTCAGCAGTAGCTCCATGAAACGCATGTTCCATAATAAATGGATTATAATCCCCTGTTTGTAAACCAGGTGCATTGAAAATGAATACTGAAATACAAAAGCAATATATATTATTTTACATATATGTTATATTTTCGTTAATACATTTTTATAAATTTAGAATAGTAAATACTTACCACCGCCTCCTTTACAAACTGCAAAATGTTTTCCATCTGGAGAAAACTTTACACGCTTAGGATGTCCTTTAAATCTGTATTTATGTAAAATTACTTTGCTTATTAAACTAATAATATGAGTTTCGCCATCTGCAAGTATATTATAAAGCTGTGATTTCTCCTATAAATATTCCTTCATAATAAATATAATACTCCCTCAAATAGTATTAAATAATTTTTAGTAATGTGTACAAAAAGAAGTCTTCTTACCTGTATTAATCGCTACTAATATATTTCCATTTGGCGATACATCAATCGTAATATAATTAAATCTGCTCTCAACAGGAAGTGTCATAGATTTATTACTAAAAAATCATTTTATACAATATTTTGTAATAATTATTATCATATAAAATTTATGTTTTTTTTAAAGTTGCATGATTTACAGTAAAATTAATACTTTTATAATTACATACTTTTTTAAATCAAAAATTGTGATTCGGTTGCCCACAGGGCTAATGACTGATGATCCATCTGGAGTAAAGTGTAAATCTCCTTTACGATAAACTGTGCCAAGTAAATTACTGAACTGTAACAAAAATGGAAAGCATTTCACTGTAATTTATAAATATATATCTCATGTATACATATATATATATATTACATGAAGATGATTTTATACATGTTTAAAAATTACCATATATTATATTATTTGTCTCTTTATAATTATCAGTAAGTGGACTAATAAAAGGTATTATAACTAAACATACAACTAAAAATCTTATTAATCGCAAATAAAAGGGAACATAAATATCAAAACATTATAGGTTAAAAATATTGTATGTACATAATAATTTTAAGTAATAAAGAACAGAATTTACAAAAAATAAAACTCATAATAAATTCCAATTCTTCTGAAACAAAAATCTTACTTTATATGAAAACTTCATCTTTCCTTTACTAATATCAAAAAAATATCTGTTCAATCCACGTGTAAATACATCACATTGATCACATATGGCTACATTTTCATGCTGACGCTCGACGCTCAATTCGAGCGTCAAAACAGGTCACATGATCAAAATTGACGAATATCAAACATTAATTTTAATCACGTGATCTCTTTTGACGCTGAAAATGAGCGTCGAGCGTCAGCATGAAAAGGCAGCCTAAAAATATACGAGTGCTGTATACATACTACGGCTATGATCAAAGTCTCGCTACAAATACTTTGAAGTGTTTAATGGATCAATTAGAAGAAAGAATTTTACAAATGATCAATTTTACACTGATCAATTAAAAAATGCTTCAAAGAGTTTGCATCGCGTTGATCATACCCTGAATTGGTTGCATCATGCAGTTTTAAAGTTCTCCTAGCGAGGACGCCACAAGTGTGATTTTCGTTACAATTTACTGCATTACCGTCGTTCAATTATACAATGAAATAAATGTATTGTATTTTATAAGAAATTATTATCTATTATTTTAATTTATTTTTCTCAAAAATTAATAATGAATTAAAAAGAAATAATTGAAAAAAGTTACATCAACGTATCAATATAATTACAATAGCAAAAATTGACTGCATTCTGCAGAGAAAAAAGCTTTATAATCGTAAAATTCTTCAATATGATAAGTTTTTATATGTTTAGATCTATAAAAAACCAAAAACAAGAACCAATCGTTGAAGAATTTTACAACAGTTGTAAAGCTGCTTCTTTGTTGAATGTTTTTCAGAACAACCATTATATATCAGGGGAAACTATAGCATGGAGTCAAAAAGTAATACGGCAAACGAGAATGGATTAAAATGGATTGAAATTTTTTTCCGAATGCATATTTTAAATAGCGAATATTTTTTTTGGATTAAATTGGATTCAATTAGATTCAATTGGATGCAATTGGATTGAAAAATCGCATTTCCTATTTAAAATTTTGTATTGAACAGTATTCACAATGTGTTTTGTACAGAAAAAGCTAATAATATTATTAGATTGAAAAGCATACAGATATGCTCCATGCAATTTCTATAAATGAATAAAAATGCATTCAGAATTGAAAAGCATTCATTTTAACATTCGTGAATCAATATTTCTGATAATTTGAATCCATTTCAATTTATTTCAATTCATTCTCATTTGCTGGAGGGGAGGGGGGAGGAAAGGGGGAGATATAAGTTGTAAACCTTATATTATAAACCAAATGTACGAGCGTAAGGAAGAGACAGACGTTTGTAATATAAATAATTACAAATTTCTATCTTTTTCATACACTTTCGTATTTCCCAGCAAACGAAATGGATTAAAATTTTTTTAATGCGTGCTTCAAATTCATGAAAATGAATTGAATGGATTGAAATGGATTGAATCCGAATGATACTAGTTTAATATTCGAAAAAAAAACATTCATATTTAAGAGTTACAAATTTTATTCCTAGACATAGACATTTATAATAATTATATCTCATTTATATAATTATATCTAAAATTAACTATTTCAAATTCGTATTAAAAAATGCACCTTAGATTTGAAAACTTAACACTTCTGGGATTATGAATCTTCTACGTTACCCGCTACACTATTTCTTCAATTGGTAAATGTGTTATTCATTCTTTACTTCATTTACAACTAGTTAAATTAGTAACGAAATTACCCAGCAAACGAGAATAGATTGAAATGAATTGAAATGGATTCAGATTTTCAGAAATTCATGAATCCGTATTTCTAAAAATCTGAATCCATTTTAATCCATTTCAGTACATTCTCGTTTGCTTGATTGTTTAAAACATTTTTTTATGTAAGTGTTACAACTTACTCGCGTTATTTTTGATTCCTTTCCTCTAACAATAACAATTAACAAAAACTTTATCAACTTTCGGTAAATTATGAAAAAATATATAATTCTAAAGTTGATAAAACATATCTAATCGGATAACAGAAGACATTAATTAAAATTATGAAAGAACTGCGATTCCAAGAATTCTTATTCAAATCTTTAGACTTGAATAATGGAAACTTGAAATTTTAAAAACATACAAAGTATTAGAAAATCATTTATATATAATTTAGATGAAAAATAATTCTATATAAATTATAAATTTCCTAAAATGTCTATAATTTTTTAAGTCTAAAAGTTAAAACGTGCACAAATTCTCAAAAATTAGTAAAATATAAACATAATTAGATAATAAAAATTAAATGAATTACATTACATAATATACAAAGAAAATTTTTTTACACAAATATTACTACATTTCAATTGAAGTTGAAAGTTTCTTCAGTAAAATGGTGTAATTAGGTCAGGGCTGTAGTACAATTTG
>NW_017259217.1:132816-169109 GCF_001594045.1 Atta colombica
TTCAGCGTAATCCGTTTTCATTTTATTATCTCTGTAATCATATCGATATTCACGACTATGTCATTTACCCTACTCTTTAAAAACTCGCGATACTCAGCTGACAGTTTAAATATCCGGTCATGTGCCTATATACGTAAATGGCAAATTCATTAAAAAGGATTGTTTTTAAGTTTATAATATATATCATCAAACAAATATCATCAAATATCGTGGGATCGGAAAAAACATTTGCGCTATATTCCGCAGTAACAGAATTCAATCGAAAAAGACCACATTGAACAGAAAATCGAGCGGAAAACGTATGTCACGCGCTCGCGAGAACTGAATAGCCGATGCGTAGAAGCGATGCGCGTTGTACGCAACCAATCGGCGAGCCCAACGTTAGCCGACTGGGGATGAGACGCGATACACGATTGGTCGGCGGCTCGAGCTCACAGCCAATCACGAAAGGACTGATGCGACATGCCGCGACAGCGGCCACCTTCCACCGCGTTGATCGCTCGTCACTCATCACATGACCCGCGCCACTGTACTCCGGTAGTCCGGTAGGCCATATTTGACAGTGGGCCACTAGTTTAGCGCCGTGAGTGACGTGAAGATCGCTTTGCGTTCGACGATCCCGCGCGACCGATCTCCGTGCAACCTGTAAATACACCCGCGATCGACTTGACCGCCGAGATCTAACAAACCAGGCCACAATGAGTACAGAAGAAGCCCCGATGTACTCGCCGTTCTTCGGCGTTATGGGCGCCGCCTCTGCCATCGTATTTTCTGGTGAGTTTCGACTGTTTGTCCCGTCGCCACCTCGTGATCTCGCTCATTCGCTCGCTCGCTAATACATGCGGTGCGCATTGCGCTCGTTGACGACGTCAGCGAGAAGGAGACCGCGAGGCACGTCTTACAGGTCTTACAAGTCCTATTGCGTCTCGGGGTCTCCGCGTACTTGGCTCATTGATGTCGACGTCGCGTGTCAACGTTGTTCATCGACGTCGTCCCCGTAGGAGCGCCGATATAACGTTTCTCACGCCATTTTTCTCGCGCAGCGTAAGACAAATGAAAATCGTGCGAACAGCGCGGCGCGCACGGATTATCGATCCTCCCCGCGAACGGCGAAGAAGAAATGCGGAGGAGACTGGAGAGCTCTCATTTTCCACGGGGCGTACGCGGACGTGCGGCGACGTCATGTGCCGCGAGACGCGTGACGAGCCACGACAACGGTGACGTTATCCTTCGTAAACGGAAACCGTAATAACGAAGCTCCTATGAAAATTTCAACGACCTTATCTTATCTCGAGAATTGAGGCTGTCTCGTTCAGCTATCGTTGATGGTTCCTCTTGTATCGTTTCGTTTTCTATGTCGTTTACTTTTGTTCCGTTTCCATTTGTTGCTCGCCTCCGTTCTCCCTTTAAATTATTTCTCTTCTTCTCACACCGAACCGAACGTCTTGCTCGGCCCTACAGATTTGGCAAATTCCCGAGAAAAGATGGTCCAAGAAATCTGCGTCGGTCGCGCTCGCGCATTCCCTGCTCCTGGGGAACGCGTTTTATTCGCGAATTAGCGCGGAATAGCCAGACCGGGCGCAGCTGTTATTTCGTAATGCTGACCTCGGTCGAGCGGTAGCGACTTAGAATTTTACGAGCCTTGGAAAAGAGATGCAGAACGGACAGATGGATAGATGGAGGAAACAGACGGACAGACCGGGCGTGCGCCTCGTGCGTGTCACGAGACGCGTTCACGCGTTTCCCCGCCACGCCGCGCCGATTGTCTCCTGCTTTCTTACCTGCACCTCACCTGTACTTTTTACACCTTATCCTTTTACTTTTCAATTTTTTTTTTGTTAATGTTAAACGGTGTCTACGTTTAGATTTTAAGACGTAAAACTTAAATCTCAAACCGAATGAAATTGATCAACCACAATTGAATACGAAGAGAATAATCGACTGTGATATAATTTGTGACTGAATAATTTTTTACGATTTAAGATTTTACTTAAAGTTTAGTTTTTACACCCCTTAAAATTTTATTGTAGATGCCGCTTTACAGCAACATCGATCTGTCTTTTTCTCGATCGCGCTTCTTCTTGGAAGCGTCTCAGCTTAGGAAAGTATAAGTGCAAGAAAACTACAGATCATCTGCTTCCTCGTGAGGCGAATGCGCTCCCGACTCCCGCGTATCGATTTACAATTAATGATTTTCCCGAATTCGTGGTAAACGGTGACCCCCGGGGACTGCCGCCACCGCCGCTAGCGAGCGTCGCTTTTACCCGTCGGGGAAGATCAATACGAATGCCTTTTCCCGTATATATGCGCTCTCGGCACTCAGCCTTTTCGTCGGGAATGCGGGATCGCGTCGTCAGGAGCAAAGGTCGCGATTTTCTTCATCACTCTTCCCTGAAGAATCGATATCGATCGCATAGATGACCTCCGTCATGAGATTAGATTTGTTCACTTTATTTGCACTTTTTGCACTCAGCATCTTTGCTTTCTCTCTCTTTAACGCTCTATAATATATTGCGATGTATGCTTCAACGGAAGCATACAAATTGATCGTGGGCCGATTCGGCAATCGCATCCGACTTGCGTGTATTGAGAGAATTTCGCTTCAACGTGCCTGCTCATTAATCTTCGTGACGAAAATTCGGCGAAAAAGAGACGAATTTCGAAATGCAAGAAGGGGTAGCCCACTTGTTTGATCTACAACACCTCGTGCGAGCCAAGCATAATCGAATTACGAGCGCTCAAGAGGTGTTTATTTATATATGATAAGGCATGCATATATGTTCGCACACGATAAGGTTCGTAGCAACGATGATTAAATAGCCACGAGCATGACGTTATTAGAGTAGGATGTTAGGGCTACGAGAAGAGAGAAAAAGAAAAAAATGACATTATTGCCTCTCCCAGCCACGCGCCACGCCTCCCTATTCACGAGATGGAACTTGTGCGATTGTCATGTGACTGCCAACGTGAGAATCATGTGACTGCGATTTCCAGGCTGGGCTGGGTCAGACTGGGTACCCGGTGTTACGGGGACACCTGGCGACTACTAGCGACGTCCCACGATCGGGATCGTCGACGACGACGCACAAGAAAGCAGGAAAATGACTCGGGCAGGAAAATTATTTTCGTCGCTTCTCCATTGGGACAAGTTCGATCGATAATCCTTGTAATTGTCAAGGAATATACTGTCCAAAGAATACGCGTGATGCTTGCAATTTATGATTCCTTTTTTTTTCATTTTATCAAATTTTCTCCCAAAAGATTTAATTTGTATTACGTTCGCCAATCATCTACAGCAACGGTCTCTAAAATGAATTCCCATCTTATATGTAACAACATTGTGAAAGCAATAATGGTGTAAGTCATTTTTTAAATCTATCATCTTGGGAGGACATTGATGTAAACATGAAAGAACCTTTTCTTTTTCGAAAAATAAAAGTGACTTATACATTATGATTTTCACTCCATGTTTTTTCTCACACAATTAAATAATTTTATTCGAATATTTCAGAGTATAGAAAATATCTTCAACTTTTTATCTATAAACTTTTATTAAATTTATAAACGATTAATGGCGGAGGAAAGAGTATGTAACTCATTTGATATATACCTTTGTAACAGATTTATTACTATATTTATATTATAGATATTTATATTATAATTTGTTACGTTCCCTTTTTATTATGAGAGGATATTTTGTAGTAAGATTATTTATATTTAATTATTATAGGAAAATAAAAAGAACTAAAAGCCTTTTGAATTATTCATTGTAGTCATAGACAATTGGAATATTTATGAGAATAATGGAGCAATCCGTAAGGTAACATCTCAAAGTGCTAAGAATAAGAATGAAGATTCCCAAGTTTGAGTTTCAATTTGAGATTCCGTTAAGTTTTCGATAATTATTGCTAATATTTCTTACCGTGTTTATTTGTTATACTACGACGAAATATGCACATATACAATTATCAAGTTATCGCTCGGTATTTTCCGTTTCATATAAAATCCTGCATTATTATCGTATTTTTTATTTTACTACAACAGATGTTGAAACTACTGTCAAACTATCATATATTTAACAAGCAATTTAATTTAGCTATCTATAAATGTTTCAAAATGTTTTGTACCTGATTATTAATATTCAATTCTGTAACTTGTAAAACACTGAGATGTTGAATATATATAAATCAATTTACATGAATATACTATATAAAACAAATAATTCTTATTAATTTATATTTTTGTTACAATTATACGAATCACTAATAACGAATTATTTTGTTTCACAGCTCTGGGAGCAGCATATGGCACAGCAAAGGCCGGTACAGGAATCGCAGCGATGTCTGTCATGAGGCCAGAATTAATCATGAAATCCATTATTCCTGTTGTCATGGCAGGTATTATTGCCATTTATGGTCTTGTAGTAGCAGTACTCATTGCGGGTAGTCTTGGGAGAGCTCCTAAATATGACCTGTACAAGTACGTATCTTTTATACATATCAATCTGTTATTATTTAAATCTTTCTACATTAAGCAGCGTTTTATAATATGGTAATTAAATATTTTTACGTTTATCATACATGCTCTGTTAAAAGAATGTAAACGCTTATTGTTTGCAGTAGACTCTATAATTAATGAGATATTTTTGTTCTGCTTATTAGTGGTTTCACTCACTTGGGTGCTGGTTTAGCTGTAGGCTTCTCTGGTCTAGCAGCTGGATTTGCTATTGGCATCGTGGGTGATGCTGGTGTAAGAGGTACCGCTCAGCAACCTCGTCTTTTCGTCGGCATGATCTTGATTCTGATCTTCGCCGAAGTATTGGGTCTCTACGGCCTGATCGTCGCTATCTACTTGTACACAAAGTAAACGGTCAGTAGCGGCATCCTACTACCTGCCATGGCTCCATGCAAGACATGTCGCCTGCAACCAACAGCGCTCCCCGACTACTATTATGCTACAACTTGTTTCGACATATTTTACTTAATCACGTTACTCCATGCATACCTAATTACCATCTCGGCTCATCTCTGCGCGTTCCCCTGTCATACTAAAAAAAAAATGATTCATCTATTTAGCGTACGGACATTTAACCACATCCATGCATTATTTGTCACACGGATTGCATGATTATATCGAAGGTGCTGCGATTGAGAAGTGCGGCCGACTTTTTTTTTCTTAATTTCGCGACACTGATGCGCAACGACGCATTTCGACACTGCAGTGTATGGAGAAGCGATTGTAAAGTGGGAAAAAACGAAAGAGTGTGGAAAGCAAATATCGACAGGGAAATACATATTTAGAGAAAAGATCTCCTGTGTTAATCCCATCGTCGAACATTTCTTTTTCACTGTATAGTAATCATTTATAGCTTAGTACGACATTGAATTACCAGTTAAAGTAATCGGCTCTACTGAGTGTATAAAGGAAAATATGTTATTGATAAAAGAATATTTAGCACAATTATATATATATATATACATATATATATATATATATATATAAATATATTATAAATGCAATCGCGAAACGGCAGGTACGCGAATAGGAAACACAAAAGAAAACTAAAGAAACGAAATTATATCATCGGAATAGAAATATGTAAGAATAAGTAACACGCAAATTATGCGTGGTAAAACGGCGTAATATAACAGAGCGAGAAAGGAAGAAGAGAGAGAGAGAGAGAGAGAGAGAGAGAGAGAGAGAGAGAGAGAGAGTTTATGAGAATGTGTACCAGACAAGATCTCGCGTGAATAAAGATTGTGTAACTAGAAGTTAATAGACAAGGAATGATATTGATGGATGAAACTTTAGTAAAAAGAAAAAATATAAAAAAATGTATGAATGCAAGTAGATCAACAGGTATACACGATAGTATTAAGTCAATTGAGAGAGGCTGCTGGATACGACGGAATTTCATGTTTTCACAGTTATTCATGGACAACGATAGATAAGAGGAGGAAAAAAAAAGAAATGATCCGCCTAATCGGGTTGTCAAAGCCGCAAAGGCCAGCGGTCGACACTCGATTAGTCGTGATTTTAATCTGGTTCCACATTATTTCCATCATCGAAACTAATGTCGTATGTCAATGGAGTAACGGATATATGTGAAAGCTTGTGTAAAACCGATAACCATTCGTACCAGTGGACACATCAGTACACACACACACACACACACACACAACACACAGAGAGAGACAGAGAGAGAGAGAGAGAGAGAGAGAGAGAGAGAGAGAGAGAGAGAGAGAGAATACATACCGTATGATGGTAAAACCAATGATCATCTGAGAGTTATATGTACGCTGATAATAACATGTAAACGGAGGATAATTTGTACATTCCATATTAAGTTCGTTCAGTATAGGCGAGCGGGTGTTTGGTGACAAAATTCACAAAAATTGCAGCCCACGCTGCGTCGCATTCTTCAAGAAATTGGCCGCACATGCATACACACACCTTACACGTGGGGCAACAGCCGACAGACGGATTTGTGTCGTCCTGGGATGGATTGTCCTTTGGGAGCTGGCAATCGTACTCCTTTGTGCGCGCAATCCTTCGATCGATCGCTACCATTTTTCCCCACAGTCGTTCGGGTACAAAAGAGGAGCAAAAAAGCCAAATCCATACGGAAAGTGCGAAACCAGAGCGCCCGCTTGCCACTTTTGACTGCGCAGTATTTTCTACCTAAGAAAAATGCAAACAAGTTTAACGATATAGGCGTATTTCCGATGAAGAGAGGAAAGGACTCATCGAATTGATAAATTTATTTGTCGGGGATAAAAATGATCGAAAGGATTTAATAACATTTGTCTGGAAAACTGCCACTCTCGCTTTGGAAATGCACTTGTATACGTATCCGAGATACAGCAAAAACAATAGTCATCTCGACGGGAACGAAGAACGAGCGATAACAAACATGGAAGAGAAGTTGCAATTTTCCGGAAACTTGCGTAGTTTAAAAAAAAAGAAATAAGAAACGAAAAAACTATACACGAGCGAGCCGGGGAGCGGTGTGGTGGTGATTCGTTTGCCTCTTCATTTTTTTTATCTTTTTGTTTTCTCCTTGCAACGGGAATCTTCGTCGCTTTATGCAGGTACGCTAAACACGTTTTATCGCCAACTACCCTTCTTCCCTTTATATTTTTGTCCGTTGTATATTTTAATATGTACGATGTATCGGGGGGAAACCGAACGTGATTATATAGGAAAGCTACAAGTAAATGAAAAAAAAAATGAGAAAGACGAACCCGGGGATTTAATTATAGTTGTGCGTGCGCGTGTGATGTATATACATACCACCACGATGCTTCACGCTACGATAATTACAATTTAGGCTAACTCTAGGTTAGGTATTGTTGTATACCAAAACCTCGTAGCTGAGTGAACGGTAATTATTCGGATATATGCGAGAGATTGTGTGAGAGCGAGCGAGAAAGAATGAAAGAGTGCGAGAAGAGCGTGAGAGTAATAGAGCGAAAGGTAGATGCATCTGGCAGAGGGAGCAGAGAGACCGCTATCACCACCGCTGCCGCCTCCCTCCCCCCCCCCTCCGTTCCCCGTCCTCGCCCTCAAATCCCAAACTCTACTATCTTCCAGTGTTACTAATAGACTCATTGTTGAGCGCGAAAAAGTGATACTGATCGACGATGATTATTTATGTTATAATTCGTCCTCGATGTTACAGAAGAATCGTGTTTAATAAAAATTTCATTTGGACAAAAAAGAAAAGACAGTATTCGGCACTCAATTAACCAGTTCAAAGTATCGCCTGGGATCGAGATAAGCGGATTGAATTTTAACGAGTGTTCAGATTAGTCGAAGTTTCGAAAATGCTGAAAGAAAAAAAATCGAAGTTAAATCTGTGAAATGAAATGATTGTATATTTCTTTGTCTGTTTTCGCTTCGCTGATCCGTTAAAAAATTTGCAACTTGCATTTTTTCAGGGACGCGATGATGATTCATGGCTACATTTACACAGTGCATTTACGTTTATATCCCAAATTTGACTTTCAATTATTTAGGCTCCTTGACATAAACAGTGATAGATGATTTATCTTCTCTATTGTTAGGCTTCGTTTTTTTAGACCTAAAATATAGACCGCAGAATAGGTTTCTCGGTGTAAACGTAGCCATTCTTATGCCATTAAAGAATGAATGATCAAAGGAAATTTTTATTGAGAAAGATGAAAGATGCGTTTTTTTTTCTCGAGATATTGCCTGGTCTCTGTCCCCTTCGGACCCCCGAAGAGAGAATACAGTTAGAATCCGAGCCGCTTATTCTGAAACACTCCAAGTAGCAAGTGACGTCAAATGATATCATTAATAGCATTTTAATGATGTTTTTAATGTCAATAAAACTTCATTAAAAAAACGTCATCTTGATCCTTAGATCTTTGAAAATTACATTTAGGCGTAAATATACTTCTTAAATAATTTTAATCAATTTTTTTCTATCACTGCCATTCAATCGAGATGAGGGGGAACGGAACACGTGTTTGCTTCAACACTTTTCTGTTGCGATTCTTTAGGCTATATTTTAACAATATTATGTGCAACAAATTTTGTAGAGCGGGAACACTGCAAAAGACGTTGGTTGCGTTTCACGCTGTCTCGGTACTTCCGAGAATGATGATAATAAAGTGCGAACTTGTCCATCCGAATCATAAACACTTGTATCTCATTTATGTGAGCCGCCACGATCGCACTTGCGTACACCATCTAATTACGCAATCGAAGATTCCGAAGACGCTATACGATTGTGGGCGTACGCGATTCTGAGTAAGTATTATCCTGAGTACTTCCTCGTGATCATGTGATATCCTGTTATGTTTTCTTTGATATCTATTCAATTGATCTGATATCAACCGAGCATGAATTTCGCATGATAAGATAAAATAATTGAATCGCTGTGGAGATAAAAAAAAGAAACGTTTCCATAGAAACTCGCATTTTTTTCGCAGAGGCGTAATGACGATTATTACGTAGACAAAGAATGGTCCTAGGAACAGTTTTTATTGACAGAGATAAAAGATACGGTTTTTTTTAATCGATTTTAATATCTAAAGGGAGGGGGAGAGGGGGCGAAAACACTATAAGAGTCTACATAATGTGGTTCGATTATTCGCGAAATAATACTCAAGATATTACACATGGATCAATCGGTATGCGTACGTTCATTCGACGAGCCGTATATAATTATGCGTGAGAAAATAAATTAACAAAGTTCACGCACGCATACACCCACACGCACACACAGTTACTCTCTCGCGGAACGGAGGCGAGATGTACCCGCATATACGCGTTGTAATTCAGCAATTAAGACACGAATGTTGGTCAACGGGAAACATAGTGAATGTACGAATGTCCGATAACGTATTACAATAGTGTTACAAACGTTTTTCTTTTATTCTCTTATATACGAAGAGACGACCGGGTGATCAGTCCTCGTAAGATCCTCGCAGCAAGACGCGGTGCTTCTTGAAACCGCGAAACTACGAATAGGAATTCGATCCAATTTAATGTTCCTTGAATCAGACAGAAACAAGGACACGTCGCGAATAATACGCTACCATCCTATTCCGCCAATCCCTCCGACAAAGTATCGTCGCATTATGATCTACTTATTATACGCCGCTTCGGTTGCGAAGAAAAATTCTGGTTAAACACATTCGACGCGCGTGTATCCGAGTGCTGTCATCAAAAACTGGCTCGTGAATAATGTATGATAGTATGACATATTCGGATGAAGTAACGGAAATATCGAGTCTTATATTCGTATTCATAGTATCAGCCTTATATTTAAGGTTTCCTTAAATTTATCTTCAGATATTCTACGAATTATTTCATTAGCTGCTGAACTAATGAAATAATCTAAAGATAAATTTAAGGAAGCCTGAAGTACAAAGTCTGACTGTGAATAAGGGCATTAATCGATCGATGCTCTCATCACCTACATTTTTTTATCTAATTAAAAAAAAAGTGATGCTCTTTAGAGACAAAAAAACGCTTCAGTATGGCGATTAAATTATGGCGAGAAACCGTGGAACAATCAAGAATACATATGTACAATATCTTACAACGATAACAAAACCGTACCTAAATTTTTTCGGCGTCGTATATCCCGTTTTTACATTACTAGTTTTACAAATTCGGCAATAGGAACCTAGCCAGTTATTTGGAAGAAAAAAAAAGGCGCTGAGTATACAGGAGATTAAGCATCTCTATCAAACGAAGAAAAAAAAATGAAAACGGACGCGATATATTGCACGAAATTTCCGGTTTTCTTAATTACTAATATATCGAGCCGATCTGAAAATTATACAACTGCAATCGTACTCGATGACAATGCGAGAGATACATAGCTGTTCTCCACTCACATTCATCTCGATTAATACACGCGAAGACGCGATTTGCACGTATGGATTTTTTTGTATTCGATGATCGAACGAAATATAAAAACAAATTGCGCATATTGTGTGTGTGTGTGTGTGTGTGTGTGTGTGTGTGTGTGTGTGTGTGTGTGTGTGTATAAAGTGGGAAATGTGAGGTGAGGTGAGGTGAGGTGTGATGATCGATCATCAACGCAACAACCAGAGGGCCATTTGTAATAAATTACACCAAGGCATATTTTATTCTTTTTTTCCTTTTAAATACGAGTTTTAGTCGTGTCACTAGTGTTCGCTAATTATTACGTTAAATGGATGTGATGTTGGCTGCTGGTTGTTATTATAATTGTAATTAATTAGTACTTATTAGAATCAAATGGCGCAGCAAGTAGATACACGGGCAAACGGTGTTGCTCACTTTTTTTCATTTCTGTTTTAATTTAGGGGTAATAACGCTTGTACTTGGTGTATCCTAAATTGCAATCTAAAAATTTCATTCTTGTTCCGAAAAGAAAAGTGCTTCACTGTTTACGTACACTACTATCGGCCCTTTGCTTCTGATTAATTTCGACATATTTTTTTTCTTTTTTAGTCTTCATTAGAAAGATGTAGATATATTTCGGTTATTGATAATAATCAATTATATATAATTAATAATAATAATATTAATAATCATAGTAATAATTCCTCGTAATAAATGTAATGCTTGGTACACAGAGATAACAAAACGACTCCACTTATTGCCGCGAACAAAAAGGATACTTACAAAATGTGACACATGCACAATACTAGACAAAAACTCGGATAACACAAGAATGACCAGATTAATTTGTTTCGTGCTTTTTCTTTTTTTGTTTTCTGCACCATGACCATACAGTGGCGTAGTATCTTGATTATTTCTGCTGGCCCAATATTATATTTTATAAATTATACCGATATTTAATTATCTAAAAAAAAGATTCTAAAACGTCTTGCTTGAAACGTCTGTCGTATACCACTCGTTGACTACAAACTATCTTATTCCTTTCAGACATGATTGTAAAGTCCGTTCTTTTTCCAACCACGCATGAGGGCTTGAGACAGACTAACAAGATGTTTGCAATTCTGGATGATGATAACTCAATTAGTAAAACTGAAACACTTCCTGTGATTCAGCGATATAGATAGTAAAACTCTATTCCAAATCATAGATAGTCTGAATAATGCTCTCGAGGCTCTTGCAATTAATTCTTCTCATCCTCGTCGTCTTCTTCTTCTTCCTCTGATGCTTCAGCAAGCCATGTTAACCAGGAATTTACCTATAAATGATAAAAAATTTTTAATCGTTCAATTTAAATTATTCGATTAAATAAACAACGTATTTGCTATTTAATCTTAATTTTCGAGAAGTTCGAGTTTGACGAAAATTGACGTAAAAAATTATAACAAAATATATTGTTCTTAATAATGTGATTATAGCAGTGCTAGAATTTACTTGCACATTTCGGCCTATTTTCAACTTAGTTCTTGTCCTTTATTTCAACTCGCAGCCTAAATGCCGATCGGTTAAAAATCGGCCCAAATGTGCAAGTAAATCCCAGCACCGGATTATAGTTCGAACGAGAACTAGATGTAGATCCAGATTTAAGATTCGTTTAAATACTTTTAAATTCCACTGTGCAATTGTAGCAAACTCTTAAATAAAAATATGCTATTTTCTATATAGTAACCGATGTTTAATAACTGTAATAATTGTCCATCCATTTACCTGGAATAATGCCTTGCCCTTGCCCGGATAAGCATCGGTAACGGTGTCTCTCCATTTGTGGTATGCTTCCTCTTCGATAACTTCAAGGTTATAGAGTGCTATGAACCATCGTAGCAGCAGCCCTTTCGGAAAATTGTGCGAAAAGCAAAACACTTGAAGCGCATGAAGAGCTGTAACTTGTGAGTCGATGGTAGTCAGGAATGTGCGAATAAAGCGTGCATATTTCTGCAATAACGCACTTTCCTTCTCTTGCAGTTGTTTGTCTGGATTTACGGTCGGATCAACACCGGGCGCCAATGTTGTCTCCTATTATATATAGATAAGAAAAATGTTAAAATTTTACAAATTGTAAGATTCTAATTTTATTAATAATTGTATTTTGTCGTGTAAAATAAAATAAATAAATATGTTCAATAAGTTTTACTAACCCCAGTGATATACTTGAAAAGTACATTCATCATAGCATTAATGAATGCGGGATCAGAATGGTGTTGGGGATCCAGCTTCTCCTTGATCCATTTATAAAGAGCATTGGGCGCCGGATCGGCTTCTAATTGACGCCACATATCACCCTGGATTCTGAGAAGAGGATAGAGGAAAGTCAATTCCCGATCTTCCAAGATCTCACCCAAACGTTCCTTTGTTTTTTCTGCTTCTGGCAGTTGGCTAATAAGATCCACTTTGCTATCGTTGAAGATTTGCGTAAGTCTCGCCTTGCCCTGGGTTTTGTGAAGTTGCTGTAGGGTCAATAGAAACAGTGGATGATGACGACCATTTTCTGTTTCCGAGGCGAGATCCGTCAATTGGATTAAATTGTCCACTATAGCCTTAGCTGTCAGCAAGGCAACGTGGGATGCTACCAAAGGCACGGTACTCTCCTTCTCCGAAATACTGGCCACTAATTCCTTCCATCCTTCGTTCACTTGCTGTAGAGTGAGCAAGTTTTCTTTTTTCAATTCAGCTACGAACTTGGCAGCGAGCTCACGTTCAGAATCTCCACGATCTAACGTGTTCGAATACATTGTGCAGATTGCATGGCGCAAGAATCGTTCGGGTATCTTAAGATCTTTGAAAGCTGTCAGAGCGTCTTGCACATTCGTGTGGGACACGAGGTCATCCATTAAGGCATTCACCTTCTTCAACACTTCTTCTCGTGTCGGTCCTTTGTCTTTTCTGTCCCTAGCTTTCTCCCGTTTGTCTACAGGACCTTGTTTGATCACAATAGCAGGTGGTGTTTCTTTGTGCAGTAAAGGTGAGCTAGGCTTCAGAGCAGTAGTACGTAAGAGTGGCATGTCTGAGCCCCGTCCTGGGAACAAATCTATTATTTTTACGATTAATTATCACTATATAGTCTACATGATTAATCTGTCAGTAATAATTTTTCATTAGCGAAGATGACATGAATATTTACCATTGTTGAGAGGTAGGTTTAAGTTGATGTTGGTTTGTTTGAACATCATTGAATTAGCTGAGGGTCTTAGAGACACTTCTTCTGGATGTCCTCCGATCAGCATCTTATTTTTGTTGAATCGAAGTTGTTCTTTATTGCTATCTGTTGCAACAGACAGAGTAACAAATATCCATAAGAATTATTATTTGTTATAATTATTTATTATAGTTAATAAAAAATAACATTTAATTTATCGCTACTTACTGTTATTAAAGTTTTGCGGTAAATTATGTTGCGGTTGGTTGCGTTTTCCCTCATAATTGTTCTGATGACGACTCTGGTTTGGATAGTAGCCTGCTCCTGGCTGATTACGTTGGTTGTGGCGGCCATAACCAACGCCAGGAGTTCCTGCGAATCCATTCGGACTGAATGGTGGTGGTGGCATACCGAATGAGGGGGAAGTCAATGGTATACTTCCCATCATCTCCACGTCTAATCCGCCTCGTCCCATTTTTCGTAAAAACTCCGCACCGAGGCGATCCTCTCGTCCTCTGTGGAAACCGTTTCCCCGCGATGGCTCCTCGTTGTCGTTGCGGATCTGATTAATCGGCATAGGGCCTTCGGTGCTTGTGGCCTTGCGCGGTTTCCAATCATCACGGCGTAACTCAATCACATCACGCAGCATGAATTTGATGCGTAGAGGAAGATCCCTACTCTCTGCCAGAGAGTTCATACGTTTGAAGTATTGATCCATGAGTCCGCGGCCCTTATCCGAGTCAAGGATACGACCGCAGGTACGCATAATCTGGCAGAGGCATTCGATATCCTCCGCCGCGTCCCCCCGGGATCCCCCTCGCCTTTTCTTCTCCAGTAACTGCTGGATGCAACGATGTAAAATCGGCTCCGATACGATACCCAATTTTCCGAGCTCCCCAATGAATTTGATGTTACCAAGCATCTTGCGCTTGGCCACCTGTCGGCGCTCTTCTTCTTCGGGACCAAGCTCATCTTGATTCTCGAATGCCTCGCTTGCTTTTGAACGATTTTCGAACTCGTCTTTGCACTTGTTAAGTAAAAGAACTCTGAATGTGCTCTGGCCTTTTTGACTTTCATCGATCGGTTTACGGGGTTCAAAGTTTGCGGCTTCGTCAGACAGCTGTTTGCACAGCCGTGCGTACATAGAACTGTACTTGGGTTCATCAAGTGCTTTTTCGAAGATCTGAAAAATTGGTATTTCATTGAATCATTACAATCTGTATAATGAATAATCGTTGTTTATACGTACCAAGAAAATAACACCCTTGAGAATCACATGGGAATTAAGCTCAACGTTGAGCAGGTCGTTGCTCAGCTTTGCGAATTTTTCCGGTGTGAGCTTGTTAAGAATACCCCGCACCTTTCTAAAGATGAGATCATTTCGGCTTTCTGGGGTGAGTGCATCGCGTCTAACAGTTGAAGGAGGGATCCAGCGTTGCTCAGTGGATAGGGAGCGAATATCGTCCCTGGAAGGCATCGAATTTTTCTAATGTCAGTGTCACAAGTAGCAACGCAACGATTTGTGCTGATCTAATAAGTAATCGCTTTCTCGCGTTTGTATTTTTTTTTTTTGTTTTTGCGTTACTTCCAAGGTAACTTTGTGGACCCTGACCTTCCTCCCGAGACACGAGAAGCACCCCCCGGTCCTGTGGGGTTGTCCGTTGTTGCGCGTGTTTTGGCCCCCTTAGTGATAAATCACAGCACACAGATCTTCCTTGAGGAAGCTGTAAAAATCACGTCGCACGTTAAATTAAATATTCAACACATTTCTCTCAAGTATTGCTTATAAATATTAATTGTAACTTATATCAATAGCATACCTATATTATATTATATTATTTCACGCTTGAGAATTTGATTTGTATGTCCCAAGAATTTTAACTTTTGAATTAGTCTATTTGAAATGCGCGCTTTTAAATGTAACTTAAATCCGTACACAATCTTTTTTCTCCTTTTTCTTTTGCTAAAAAAAGCGATCGCAAACACGGTTTATCGCTTCGACTAACGTGCCGTTGCAATGAACTCGTTCAATAATATTCGAGGACATTCCTTTCATCGCTACCGTGACCCATATGTGCCATTTACAATCGTAATTGCGCATGCGAGCGCAATTTTAGAGAAGGTTCTACTTGCGCGCACGATAAATGGCGCATGCGAGTCCTACGGTTAATGCACTCGAATCAAGTGGTTCAAGGATAAAATCATCAGACGGGACGTCACGTTTAGTGAATCGATTGACTACAGCAATTGGCGCACAGTCTTTTCAAGTAAAAAGTTATAAAGATTACACAAAAAAAAAAAACAAAAAAAAAAAAACGAATGTAAAACTCTAAATTAGATTGACATTAGACAACGACCTCCTTTCAAAAACGAAGCTCTTGCTAAGAAAAAAGTATTTCAAGATTATAAAGAGGATTCGCAGTTGGAGGATTAGGAATGCATCCGACAATTTCGAGACACCCTATAGCCTTCGGAAGGTCTTCCACGCGGACGAGGCAAGGACCTTCTTTCCCCGGGGAAGAAGACGGCTTTGATCTTGCTCGCCTGCTTGCTTACCCGCCCGAGAACAAAACGATCGAAACCTATAGGGTGAGGGGAACGTCGAAGGGGAGCGTATGTGGGGCGCGGCTCATGGTCAGACGGTCAATGAACCCTCTTCTCTTAACCCCCTCCTGTTTCACCTCGACCGATCATCTCGCGGACCCTGCCGTCGTTCGGCCGAGGTCGGATGACTTCGTCAGGCTGCTCGACGGTGGTCGTGCCCGTCCGGCCGCCTCTACCGGGTGTCCCAAAAACCCTCAATTAGAAACGATCGGCAAGTGGATGACTATGCAAGTATGAGCGATACAAGTAACACATTGTATACACATATCTTGTAACTAATACTGAGAGAAAATCTATTTATTTAAAAAATAGGCACAAGGAATAAAATTGATACTTATGAAAAGAATTCATGTCTCTAATAATTCGATCGATTAAATTTTATACTATTAGATCTGTCTGTATGAAATCAAACGTATAATTGACATCTAAATTGAGGTTTCGCACTTGTCGAAACAGCATTCGCTGTTAACGAGAGAGAAATCGACGCCCGCATTTAGCGTCAAATGTAATAATGAGAAGGCAAGGCTGGGTTTTACGAAAATAGCATTCTCTAAACATTTGGTTTCAACTTGACAGTGTATGTAATATATGTAGCCTGGCTTAAATGCGCAATGAAAATATCCGGTCTCTCACGGACGCATCCATGAGCGATCAGCGTGAGCTTGAATACCAAACGAGAGAAAGAGAGAGAGAGAGAGAGAGAGAGCGAGAGAGAAGAGGAAAAAATCAACTTGTTAGAATGCATCGGAGCAAATTTCCGAACGCAAGAGATACAAAAACCGAAGATTGGCCTAAATCTGAACGTCGAAAATACTCATCAACGTGACACGGCAAAATTGCCACGCGCCGGACTTTGCGTTGTCGAACTTTGAAACGATAGACTCGCGGAACGTCACGCACTCGCCACGTGATACATACACAGAATGGTTCCATCCGAATTCTCAATTCGTCTGCCATGCATCGTTGAGAGTATCAAAAATCTCGACCACGTGCGATCGAATGGCCTTCGAGCATCTGCTTCATAAGCACGTCTCGCATGTTAAGTTGCGATGCATAGAAACGATTAACAGACAGCGATACCCGGAAAGAGAGAGAGAGAGAGAGAGAGAGAGAGAGAGAGAGAGAGAAGGCAAGAATTCCGCGCAAGCTGCAACCGGTATTCGTATAATCCACGAGGTCAGGATTACAAGAGTATGCACGTGTCGGAATTCGAAGATATTAAATGACAGAGATGCGTACAACGAGAACGAAGGCCTTTGCCTATCGCGTCTTTTAAGGCTGGTTTCTTTGTCTTTTGACAAATACGACGAAGTGCACATTTACGGCTCCATCGGCGTTACCAGTTATTTAATTACTTATCCGAAAAAAAAAAATCTGCACGTATTTCTGAGATGCATCAACCGTCATATGAATCGTTTATTTAGTAACCGCTAGTAATCGGTCGCAACGATAATTTCACGAATGTCCTACAGCAACGAGAATTACGCCGTGGAACGCAGAAATTGCATCGCAATTAATGATAAACACGTGATAACGAATGATAAAAAAACCGTTAAACAAACAGTGACAATTAATAATGCTGACGATAAACGTAATGAGTAACGCATGGCAAAGAGAGAGAATATTTAATCTTCCGCTGGCAACATGAACTCTTCCGTCAGTAATACAGATTTTCAAGAAAAAAAATCTTAGTATACTTGTGAAAGCTTTAACGAATTTTTATTATCATAAAAGATTGTACTTCACTTATTTTTTATAAATTTATCTCAAGTTATTTATTACAAATTTATTACGAAGTTCGTAATATATTTATTATGAACTTATGTTTAATTGGTTTTTTTTTATTACAAATTTAATTTGCCAAATTCACAATCAAAATATTACAATTAATTAAAATATGGTACTTTTAAAGAATTGTCAGCGATGAATTGGAGAACTGGTACTTAATTTTATTTTTTAAAAAACTAATCTCCGAAGCAAATAATGGATGCTTTTCATTTAGTGACACACAAGCCGACACAAACATCATTCTATCTTTCCTAATATTCCAGTGACTAAAGTAAAGATGGAACGACACTGTCGATTTATGTCATCCAATTTTTCTTGAGGCTATTAAACGATTAAATTCTCTCCGCATATTAATATTGCGTTGATATAAAAAAATTTTCAAAAATATTCAACTTGTACAGGAAACGAGATCATCATTGTCATATACATATAAGTATGTCTACGTTGCACTTTAGAACAAAGATAAGATCTCGTCGCGGTATTCCACGCCGTGAATAATCATCCAGTAATTTTACGAATGCGGACTTTCCTGTTCCGATGTTTGCGCGCTGGACTTGGATGAATTTATTAACTCTCTTGTTAGGCGGATTAATATTGAAATGAAATAACGCTAAATATGAAATAACACAATTAATCAAATAAAACTGGATTTGCAATTAATTTCGCTAGCGGACATATGAAAACTGAATATATGAAAACTTTTACATCCTCGAAATACGACAATTATATAGAGATACGCCGTGCGACGATACCTATTTACTTGTATTAACGTCAGTATTATTAATAAAGGAGGATAATAATAAATTTAATACAATATTTATCGATTCGTAGTAAAAGGCAAATCAACGTAATTGACAGGACAAATAAATTGGATAAATCAGAGCTACGCGAACAGCTGTTGTTTAAGATTTGCAAATTAATGGATACAATAATCAACACTAAAATTAACGCTAGGCTTTTTTCCCAGTCATTTGATTCAGAAATTCGCCGAGAAATAGTTGACCTTTCGCGAAATATAGAAAAAAAAAAAAAAATAGCGGAAATATACTGTAGATTTGTTTTCGCGATTGGCGCACGTTGCTTGATTGGCGGACGGTGTCGACAGGGTCCTTGAGAGAAATCGTCATGCACAAGGTGGATGACGACGGCACACAAAGAGATAGCGATAGAGTGACGCAAGGCGATAGAGTGAGTGAAGAGTGAACGAATGAACGAGTGAGTTGAAGTGAGCGAGCCAAACTTCCACACAGCCCCTCTTCCCCCCAACAAGTACACCATTACTTTCCGTTTCCTCGTGACACGTCACTGATGCGCCGTGACGACTCTCTACAGACCTGCCAGGGCTGCCAACTATCAGTCGGAAGGCTAGCAAGGGAGGTGAATTGAATGGTAAATATATGCCCGTATTCATAGTCAGACTATGTTCTTAAGACTTCCTTAAATTTATCTTTAGATGCTCAACAGCCAATGAAATAATTCGTAGAGCATCTAAAGATAAATTTAAGGAAGTCTTAAATATAAGGCCTGATTATGAATATTATATTTCAGTATTATATTTCAAGAAGGCATAATGGCAAACAGGGAAATAATAAAAACTAGTAAGCAAGTGGACTTGTTACTCGCTTGTGATCAGAACTTGCTGGAACTGTGTCGAGCAAGCAAAAAGTTCTCTTGATTAAAAATGTAAACGAAAATAATAAGTGGAGGAAGTACGATTCAAAGAATTTGATAAGAGTGAATAATTTGGTTAGTGAATAGTTTGAGAAATTTTGAATTCCGGTTGCATCCAATGAGGAGAGACGAGCAATGAATCGCCCATTGATATTTTTCCAAGGAAAAATAATGAAGAAAGACGAGTGATTTGCTCGCTCGCATAACTCGTCGTTGAAAGTAATAAAAAGATAAACAGCCAGCTTATTCATCCAACCATTCTGACAAGATTGTCAGAAAAAAGATAAATAAAATTGCTTGAGTTTTTGTCTTCGAAACTAACGAGAGGATAAGGATAATAAGTTGTTCGCGTAACTTTTCAATAAAAGATAATGAAAATACTCGCCATGTTTCTTAACTGAAGAATAATGAACTTGATATTTGCAACGAAGAAGATATTTATGATTTCCTAAGAAAATAGATAGTTTTAATATGTAGAAATTATCAAAAAGACGTTGAACACAAGAATAGAATAGAAATAGAAGATTACTTTATCGCAACTTTGCACCTCTTTAAAATAAATTATACATTAATTTTGCATAGGTGATAATTCATGACACATTTTCATTTTTAGAGCACATGCAAAATTGACAGTGGTTAGTCGAGTAGAAAAAAAACAGAAAAAAAAGCACGATAACGTCGATAAGCGTCTTTATCTTGTGTCGTGCATTCACAAGAATACTCGAGAATTGAGTCAGCCAAATGTATATACATTGATAACGTTGTCATAAGAGCATCTCGACCTATAAAAGGTCTGTATTTGTTCCAGCTGTTTCTCATCCAATGGAAAATCTGAAGATTATCGGAAGAATTTCAAATCCAATTTTGAACAAGAAACATAACGTGCTCATTGTGTGCCGAATAAATATAGATAGAAAAACATGACAAAGATTTATCGAAGAATTCATAGAAAAATAAAATATTGGAAACATTAGATATTTCAAGATTACGAAAGGACAATTAGGATTTTAAAATATCCAATGTTTCTTCCAAGAATTACAGTCGGTACAGTATAACTGCAAAAGTTTATTTCACGAATAACAACAATTGTCAATTGCGAAAATTGGATTTACAAACGCGAAACAATAAATGACAAAAGTAAGTATGTAAAAAAAACCCTCATTGTCAGAGTGAAAATTGTTTATCGAAACATCGATGAAAGGATCGCGAAGAATCAAAACGGACATAAGAATTTTCGAATCATTATAAAAACGTCGCGTTCATTGATACGCGTAATGCATAAGTAGACTAGATACGGTCTCGCGGAACGAGCGGCTGAAAGAAAATCTATTCAGAGCGTCTATTCATAGTCCGATAAGCGTTTTGAAGTCTGCCGTGCAACAAAAGAGGGCCGATCGAGCTCATGTGCACCGGCGCGGTCGTTTAAAGGCGGATATATAGCTCATGTGCTCCGTCGCGACGCGTCGCGTCGCGACGCGACGGCACACAATCGCACACGAGAAACGAGAAGCGTGCATTTAATGGAATAGAACAGGTTTTTCAACCAGATGTTTTGTGCCAGCATTCTTCGAATTCTCCCTTCAACACTCGAACGTCCGATTTTATCTTAGAGATTCCTGGACATTTCTTCAGCAAAGTCACAATTCTAAATTACCGTGACAAAAACGGCGAGATTTGTTACGTTATAAAAATATTCCAATTTATTTATATTACATGAAACTACTCATTCTTTCCGAAGGGAAGAGACGAGACTGTCTTCACATCAGGAATAACACCTCAAGACGACTCATTCCTTTAAATATATATAACGATAGCGAAAAATTATCGCAAATCGAAACTATCAATCGACGCACGGGAGAAGGATGATTATTAATAGATGTCGATTATATTTCATACGAGTAACTCGATTAGATCAGCAAACGAAACGCGTGTCTAACATAAAAATAGTTCAGACGCTCCTCGCCAATTAATAAGCAACAAATAAAAGCATGCTGAAGGATACATGAAATATATCCTATTCTTAACTTTCTCCCTGTTCCCTCCCTCCCTCTATCTGTATATGACACGCGCAATCGTGATATACCCTTTTTGCGTGGATATACCTCGCGTGTATATAATATTTAGAGAGCGCATGATCGAGAGCTAATAAAATCGTCTATCGGTCGAAGCCTCATCTCTGGAAACGTCAGAAGCGTGACGATCTGCCACACTGTTGTCACACGCCTGCCCTCGTGCTCGACAAAGTCGGTCGTGTGTGCATGTGGGCTGATGTGGGCACTTCGCGGACTCGACTCGAGTCGGCTGTCGACATCGATCGACGAGGAGGTAATACGTTACACGCGTATCCCTTGGAGTACCGCTCGACGCGGACGAAGGAGTGCCCGTTGTATTTCCGAGAAGGTAGAACTTCCGGAGGGAGAGAGAGACAGACAGAAGCAGAAAGACAAACAGAAAGAGAGAGAGGGGGGGGGGGCAGTGACGCGATCCCGTCTTTTTTTATTCTCTCTCTCTCTCTCTCTCTCTCTCTCTCTCTCTCTCTCTCTCTTCCCCCTTTTGGAGAGACAACACGTAATGGCGAGGATTCGCTCGCTCATTCGCCATATTCCGAGCCTTAACCCCTTCACGCATTCCCTCGTAATGAGGATCGAGAGGGCGAGAGTTATTAAATTATTAAATCCACTAGACTGAATGATGAAGTAAAATAATTATCAAGACTGAATTATTAAGTAAAGTAATTACTCCCTTTTCTCTAAGCACATAAAAATTAATGCTATTTTGTACACATGTGTGTGATTGCAATTTCCAGAACTTTTTTTGTACATTTTTTTAATTAGACACGCATTCGAATACATACATATAAAGATTCTGGAAAACTTGTCACGGTTTACACTGTTTACAAAATTAACTTAGTTCTAAAATACTGACAATAAGCAAAACACAGATACAATAGTACTGAACGAAACACGTGCTCCAACATTTTGAGTTAGCACACGTCCTTTTAAACATTCCTCTTCGGAATTGTTAAGTACTTAAAATTCATCGTTTGCCGTTTCACCACAAGTTTAAAAAATACTTATCGAAATGAGTTTCTACGTTTCTTTATTCGGATGATGTCAGTATTTTAGATATTAACAAATACAGACGTGCGAAGCAGAGAGGAGGAAGAGAGAAAGGCTGTCGAGAAGTGCGGTTTGGAGCGAGTTTTCTACACTCGAGGTTCTCAGAAAGATAGCAATACGAATTTCCAGATAACAATTACACGCGGGTAGCTCATCGCACGTCATAGACGTCATTCGACGAAATCATCTAACGGGAACGCCGCGTGACGGAGGTGAACGAGGAGGACCCGCACATAGCAAGCTGCGAGTGTCTCCAACTTCCAAGGAGAAGCGTGGCGTCGAAAGCACGTACTAATTCCGGAATTCGTCGAAGCAAGAGAGGGCACGCGCGGCAAGAAGGGCGGCGGGAGGAGGGCCCTCTTGGCCCTCTTGGTCCTCTTCTCCTTCCTCCACTGCTTCGCACTGCTTCGCACGAGGAATCCGTGCATGCGAGCGACAAAGAGAAACGCCCTGAGAGCCGAGAACCTTCTGCCTCCTCCTCGCCTCTCCTCGTGCGACGGAAACTCAGCTCCAGAAACCGTTCCATTTTTTTCAACTTGTCACACGCGCAAGAAAGAGAAAGAATCCATCTCGACAGCCCAAGACCTCTCTACACATGTTAAAGTGTCAAACGTGGGAATTGCGTGGGCGACGACGAGTCGCGAGACGCGCTTCGCGCGACGGATTTCCCTTTTTTTCTTCCGTTTCACGGAAAAAAAAGAGCTTCAAGGGAAAACGAACGCACTGACGAGATGCTCGGAAAAAGAGAGAAAAAGAGAGAGAGAGAGAGAGAGAGAGAGAGAGAGAGAGAGAGAGAGAACACCGTCGCGAAAATTCTTCTCTCCGCGGGCCGACATGACGCGTGCTCGCACGGGGTCCGCGGCCCCCAGAAACGAGACGAGACGAGACGATAGGAGACGAGACGAGAGGAGATGAGACTCGGCCCGATTGGAGGGCTCGCGAAGATTCGTCGTAAGGCCATCGTAGGGCGAAACGTGGTCGAGCGACATTTCGCCACGCGAAATAACGCGGCCACACCGTCGCGCGATCGTCCCGCACGCATTTCGCCGCACCCACGTCACTCCGCACCCGTTAATTCGACGTGCAAAACCAAGAGAGATCACAATAGCGTTTACTTACGGCCCGACCGTTGTTGTTTCTGAGACTCCGCTTTCGCAATCTGTCGGTCGCGCTCGGCAACTTCCGTAAGACACGTCTAGTCAAGTCACCGTTCGACCGCACGTCGCGTGACTGCCTTCGCGCCACGCGACGTGCGATCGTCGCGCCGGCTGATCGAATAAATTCTTACGATATTTTCCCGTTCGACTTTATGCAGTCGCCCGACAAAAAGCTATGAAATTAAGGCTCCTTACAAACTCGGCCTTGATCTCGTCGGTGATGATACCAATGGACGGTGTTCTAGACACTACTACGCGAGTCCTTGCGAATGGAACGCTCGTCGATTTTCCTGATGAGACGAATATCGTTAGGAAAATTCACGTACGTCTATTATAAATTGTAGAAATCATCTCCGCTCAAATTTAGAAATTTTATTCGGAATTTGACCGCTGGACCGACGACCGGAAATCGGCCGTCTCCACCTCGACTTGATTTCGGTGGTGCGCGTAAATTCTACAGACAGAAAATCGAATCGAATTGATTTCGTGGAGACAACACTCGAGCGGGGAACGGCAAATCCGAGAAAAATTCGTGGACTTACCTCAGTGAAGCGTTCGCGTCGTTCTTCGTGCAAATCCGTCTCGATCGTGCGTAACTAAGCGGCGGAAAGAATAGGAATTGTAGAAGAAAAAAAAGATCAACGCGCGCCGGGGTAGCAGATTCTCTCGTTGCGTTCACGGAGGGGAGTACAAAGGATCTGTTGTCACATAGCCGGTGCTCCAGATCGTTTTAGGCAACTGTCAGTTTCTCGAAGATCTCGGTGCAGGTAGATATTTTCGTGCGTTTTTAAATGTGATTCTACAAGGCGATCTACATTTATATATTTAAGGACACTTGTGATACGCGGATTCAGGTTAGTATGGACGCATCTCGGCGTATTATCCGCCGAGAGCGATGCCTTGTCCTCGCGTTCGCTAATTTAACCCCTCAAACTAGGTGTTTTTCATAGAGATTTCATAGCTCTGTTCACTATTAAATCCCTTCCTGTGTATGTGTGCGTGCGTGTCTCATTGCGCGAGGAACACAGAGGAGCGTCTTGTAAATTTAGCTCTGCGACCGTGACGTTCGTGCCATCATATTTCTAAGCATTTAAATATCGCGAGAAACGAACAACTAAAAATTTTTCACTCTGCGAGAACTAATTTCTATATAAATCTATGCCTTATTAACAAGTTTGTACGATCAAACATTTAGAAAGCGCATACAAAAAGGACGAGTTTTATTTTGCATTTTTTATAAGTAATAGCTGCAAGTGTTATCAGCAAATTAATTTTTTTGTAAGTAATTACATTTCATATTCATATAATTGATTCAATTTTTGGGAGTAAATATTTAGTACTAATAGAAGTCATATTAGGTGAGACAATGATATATCTTAACAAAAATGCTATTATAATTATGTTATCTGACATAATTATATATATAATTTTTAAAGGATTATATTTTTTGTGTAATTTTAGTATTGCTTTTTATATATTTTACTACTTTGTACACTTTGTTATTCCTTTTATTTTTGCAAGAGATAGTAGTATTTTAATATTAATGATATATAATCTAACAACTTGAAATACTTCAAGTTGGTACATTATCTATCATTTATCTATTATAAATTTACTTTGCAATATGTAAAGCTAATTGAGATTTTCTTTACAGAATGGCTCAGCGTCCTCAGAACTATGGGTCTACGGATCAACGGGTGGATGTACCTGAAATAGGATTTAGTCCTACTGAACTTTATAGTCTCTGTGAAAATATTACCACTAACATATATACGATTAATGCAAGTTGGAAGGTTTTGGAAAGAGCTTACAAAAATATCGGAACCAGCAAGGATAATCAAGGTTTAAGAGACAAAGTGTAAGTACAATAAAAATTTACAATAATTATAATAGTAAGAATTATAATGATAGGAATACAGAGGTCAATATAATATATTTTAAAACAATGCATTCAATTTAAATTTTATATTCCTATCTTTTCAGACATGTAACACAATCGAGTACTAATCAGGTGGTCACGCAGATAAGCAAGGATATAGCGAGACTGACGATGCTGATGAGACGTGGGGACAAACAGCAAAAATTACAAATTGAGAAACTTACAACAGATTTTAAAGATGCATTGCAGAGATATTCCGATATGCAGAAGGTATGCGATATGAGATATGTCTCTAATAGTTGTCTTGATTACGAAGAATTTATAATTGTGAAGTTTTCATTTTGTTTTAACATTAATAACAAGGTATTCTTTTCAGTCAATTGTTGAGAAGATGAAGAGACATATTTTAACTATGACCAATATAGAAAATTCAATGGATGGGGATGACACTGAAGAGACACACCGCCTACTTCTAGTACAGGAACAAGAGCACAGGACTACACAAAGGTTTGGAAATAACATTTTTTGCATTCACAGAAAGCAATGGAGTATTTGTGTGCTCACAAGTAATGCAGAAAATCTTACCTATTTGCTTAGTTGGAACAATAGCAATGGTTTTCATTGCATTTTGGACAATGCTGTAAGCATAGAAGCTCTCATGATTGTATCGGCTAATGGAGATTGTAAGATTTTCTGGATGAAATAGCAATAAAACTTGTGGATTTTATAGCATGCCCTTAACAAAAAAAAAATAGAACTTAAAATTTCAGTGAAAAGATTAATTACTTACACGACATGTATTATTAATATAGAAAACTTATAAAATATGTATGGTAAGTCAGTATCTTGTAAAAAAAATGACATTATGAGACTTTAATTAGAAACAACTTGTGATCAATGTGTACTATGGCATGTACAGGACACTCGAATTTCAACACGGGCTACTCTTAGAGAGAGAGGATAGGATAAAACGTATTGAGGGTGATATTTTGGATGTGAATCAAATTATGCGCGAACTCGCGGCATTGGTGCATCAACAAGGTGATACTATTGGTAAGCATCCTCTTTTCACTACTAATAATCTTATAGATATAATAGCTGCAAGTTTTTTGTATAATATGACGGAAAAATTGTAGAATATAAAACACAGTTTTCTAATCTAAGTTTTTCAATTTAGAATATTCAATTTAACAAAATGTTACAAAATATACACACTTAATGAAACCTAATAATTTTTTTTTCTAGATACAATTGACAACCATATAGAGAATATACACGGCAATGTCGAGCTAGGAGCGCAGGAACTGGAGAAGGGAAGTAATTACCAAAGTAAATTTCGTCGGAAAGTTTATATCTTGTTGTTACTTGCGATTATAGTTGCCATTGTATTAACTGTTATTCTAGTCATTAAATTAAGTTAGCGACCCTAGCCTTTGCGCGGGTCTTACTGATTAACGAAAAGGGTTGTCTCAATCTGTCTCATATGTCGTTTGAAAGTAGTTTCTTCAAGAACCATCTCGTTTTGCCCGTTTCTATATATTGAAGATGTAAGGAGAGTATAGAGACTTATTTTATATCTGCTTACCAATGGAATTGTCTCCTCTATTTTTGGAGATGTTATAGCCATTTTGAAATTTTATAAAACAGTATTTAATAATTTCACATATAAAATATGAATTTTTATAGGCTTTTTAAAATTCCGTTTTTACTCTCTAGCTGAATTATTATTGAATAAAATATTAGATCAAAGTAAAAGCTAAAATAATGCTTTTATCGTTTCACACATGCCTATCTTGTAATATACAATTAGTTATTTCAAATAATATTCATTTTCTATATTATTTATGAATATGAAAGATTTCGTATTTCTAAAAAATAAAAAATTCTATTATTTATCATAAGTATTGCTTCAATATTATGCGTAAAAAAATTTTTAGTATCATGCTTCGATAGCTTTAAACTACCCAATGGTGATACAAATATTCATGTCAATAACAGAAATTTGTTAATATCGGTTTATAGTTTGAAAACATATATTGTTGGTACTATATATTAACTTGACTGATGCGTTTCCTTAGCAAGATCTAGATATATCTAATATTGCATAAAAGAAGAAAGAATTATATTCTATACAAAAAAATTTGTAAACAGATTTATAAATAGATAGAAGACGTACGTTTCGCGAACATGAAACTGCACAAGGAAAATGTTATTTATTTATTGCCGCCATATGATGAAATGATATTATCAAAATGTATACATAATTATAATCAAACTAATACAAAATTTTGCGTATACATATTTTAATCGCATATTGGTCTTAATTATCAATCAGAATATTAAATATTATTACACATATGAGTACGAATTACGATTAATAAATTGCTGTAATGCAAAGAAAGCCAAACTTAGATAGACGAAAATTATGAGCATTATAATTAGCACTATAATTGGCATATAATCAATTAGAAAAATATTCTTGTAATAAAATTGTATTATATAATTGATTTGGTCAATGATTTAAATTATATATACATGTATATATATATATATAATTTAAATCATTGACCAAATCAATTATATGTATATATAAATATACATACATGTTTTCTGAGTAGCAATATCATTTAAATTGTGTATACTTTATTATACATTTAAATTTTTATCCTTTCTAATAAATATAATTACAATTTTATTGAAAGTTTTTTTTCATACAATATGCAGGTGCTAATTAATTTTTTTGCAAATAATAATTTTATATTATTTTATCATGTTATATCTATGAAATAATTTTCACATGAAATAACAGAAATGTATTTTTAAAAAGATGTGTATTAAATTTTATGGAAAATAGAAAAAATAATTTTTAGAGGATATTGTAACTTAACAAATATATACAGAGTATTATCGTTGTACGTAACTTAAATTTTCATAAGTTTTCGGATATTATTGCGACATAGATTATTTAATTCAATGCTATTTTATAATTTATATTATTAAAAAAATGCCGTCTATATTTGAAATTATGTATTGTCAGACAAAAAATTTGATTGAGACAGCCACTTTCCTACGATTACCCGATTCTGATATGATTATTAGGCATTCCGAATCTTAAAAATCCAACATATAATAATTAAGATTATAATCTGAATATTGTATATACAATTAATCATATTAACATCATTTAAATAAATAGTGCTATGATATTGATATCGATACTTACGCTTAATATCAAGTATAATAGCTTTATTATCGTTGTTGATTTGTATGTGCTAAATTAATATTAGGCATTAAATTATGTTTTGTTCTTTGCAAATAAAAGTTTTTTTATACCCTGTATATGATATGTGATTATATAATATATTGATTTATACCAAAAAATATAAAAGTATATTTAAAATATACAATCTTCAGTATTGTAAAAGCATGGAAAAGCATAAATGTGTAAAGAAATACATACAAATCAAAGATATCCATATTTTTTATTGATTTTTCCAAATTACTAGTAGAAAAATAATATCAGAGCTTAAGTATTTTATTATTCTTCACATCCAACAATGGACGTGACTTTTGTTGTACATTATATAACTTTTAACATGAAAAATTTATCTCTGTGATAAAAAATATATATTATACATACATATATGAATGGTAGAAACACTTGTTGTCAGAAAGTTTATATTTAATAATAGAAATCGATTTTTACATATGCGAAAAATTAATATCTGTATAAAATTTTCTTATACAATCTTATTTACAAGGCAATATTTTGTAAAAAAACTAATCTTATAAAAGAAAATATTCTCATAACTTAAAAACACATACATATAAAAAGGCACATATGTGCTGTAAAAATTTTAATTTAATATACAATGTACATACATATATATAAATATAAATACGTTCTCTTAATTCAAAATTTTATTTAAAAAATTATTGATGCAATGAGACTTATACATGTCTTTTTAAAATAGAATAATTTCCAATTTTGTGTTAGTAACATCTCCATACATATGTAAAATTAAATCTCAGTATCTTTTGAAATAGGAATTATATGTTCCTATTAATTTTACAATGCTCTTATATAATTTCATATCTTGTTATATTTGTGCAAGAGCATATATCTAAGCTTTTATTTTATTTTGCTGTTGAGATCGTCTGGCTTTTATTCGTGATTGCAATGTGAGCAATAGGCCTGCGAGAACGTCGTGATTCGGTAACTTTTTCGCAAATAACAAACGTTTGACCGAATCGTCATAAGTCAAAAGAGCCACCATATTTTGTAACAAAAATCCTTGACAATATTCTAAGAGTTGTGCCGCATTATATACCTGTAAATTTAAACATTTGATAAATTATTAAATGATAATTTAAAACGTGCAATATTTGTATGAAAATATTATAAAAATATACAAGTAAGAATTTAAAGCTTATAACAATCGAAGCTGGATCTTTGAATGCTTAAATAATTCAATTGTATTACACACACACGCGCGCGCGCACACACACACACACACACACGCACGTACGCACGCACGCATATATCGGGTGTTCAAAATAAAGTGTTACAAATTTTTATTTCGGATATACGGCATTATTGAGAAAAATTGTTCAGACAAAAGTTATAGGATTCGAAAAGGTCATTTATTAATCTTATTAATTTGACCTTGATGTCGGCAAGTTTAAGGTTACATTGATTTTTTAAAATAGAATAACCTTTTGTTTCCAGAATCTATGCTGATGTCGAGAGCATTTCCGAAACGCTTTCCAAAACGCTATAAAAAAATATTTTTTTATTAAACTTTTTGAGTTATAATGCTTGAAAGTTACAAAACTCCCGGCATTAGCATTATCCAAGGTGATGGACCAAATGGTTAAAATCTTTTGAACATTGTTCAGGATCATGTTTTGAATAACATTTATCAAGATCAAGGCCATTGGAGATTATTCCCCTTATTTTCATTTTTGCACTAAAAATGAAAATAAGAGGTACAACCTCTTCAATGGCTTTGACAAATAATATCCAGAATATAATCCTGAACATTCAAGAGGTTTTAACCAATGAAAAAATTTTGAATGCGTAATTTAAATGACTACAAATATGGTATGCATGTACATATATGCATATACATATGTAATATATACAAATTCACATTTAAACATTCTTTTTAAAAGATTCTGCTTTGATTATTATGGCCTATTTCTTATTTTCTGTTTGTTGAATTTTCAAAATTACGATCCAATAAGATTCTTGTTGTTTATAAAATATTAATCATATTATAACGTTGACTACCGAAAAATTAATTATTATTTATGGCAAAAACAGTACTTTTTTCTGTTAAGGTTAATTCAATCTATTTGCTCAAAGAGATTCGCTTATTACCAGTTCTGTATATGTAATCACTAGATATACGTAGACGCGTATAAAATTGTGTTTGATTGAAATTTACTAATGTTCGTACAATTATTAATTTCTAATGCTTTTTATATTCTTATTCCAATAATAAAAACGTATTATTACAAAATGTCTTAATTGTTATAACATGATAAAATGTCATTAAATATATACTCGTACGTACATATGATAAAATAATAGTTACAGGAACTGTACCGAATGCAAGTTCTCTTATATTAGGTGTAGTAAAAAAAAATCCATTATTTTTCCATTCAATTTCATGCAAAAATAATGGATTTCTTTTTACTACACCTATAAGATCTACACATCAGGCATTTATATAATAGCAATTTACAATTTCATGAAAATATATGTTTAATTACAATTCTAATCGTAATACTATTTCTGTTTTTGTTACATGGTTTAATAAAGTGGACATATTGCTAAAATTACATATAATTTCTGTATTACATTTAAATGTACGACATTTTTGAGTTATAGACATTTGATTCCTTCAGATCAAATAATAAAATTTTCTTTTATATTTTCACGAGCATGAGCCTACCATGATGGACAGCACGCGAGTCTACCATGCCAGGAAACTCGGTCCTAAAGGTTCGATTCCCGGCAAATCTAAAAAATTTTCACGTGCTTATGAGCTCCTCTTCGGCGATCTGGCAAACCAGAGTATTTATTGCTAAGAAAACCTCTCAAAACTGCCATTCGGAACCGGCATGAAATTATAGGTTCCGTATATCTGTGTACAATCTTGCGTACGCACCAATAAAAAATTCTATGGAATACTGAAGTATTTTGTTATGTCATAATAAAATAATTAAATATTCCATAGAATTTGTTATTTTTAAATAACAGAATTTAGCAGAAGCTTACAAAGCATTAAACGACACAGAACTTCTCCGATTGGGAAACGTAAATGAAAAGTACACAATATCAGACTTAACTAAATACCCAGAACGTGAAAATATTCATTCATTTCGATGGTGCAACCTCACAAAGTCGGGATCTCTCGTATGTATGCCCGTGGTGCGCACGTACCAAATTGTAAATAGCGTAACAGGGAACCTACACAACAGTTTTAAGAGATTTTCTTGGCAATAGATACTCTTGATGGTTTGCCAGATTGCCGAAGAAGAGCTACGAGCGTGTGAAAATTTCACGGATCTGCCGGAGATCGAACTCAAGTCTCCTGGACTCGCGCGCTATTCACCATGTTACGCTCGTGTTCGTGAAAATATAAAATAGAAAATTTTGTTATCTGAAGGACCAAGTTTGTCTATAACTGAAAAATGTCGTACATTTGAACGTAACACAGAAATTACAGGTAATTTTAGCAATTTGTCCCCTTCATTAAACCATGTATCACTTAGACGATAAATTTTTATGTAAAAGCAAGAAATGTGACACTTGCAAAACTGATATTGGAAAGTTACATCATAAAAAACCATTCGGCGGAATGCTCAATTTGTGGGACATATTTATTCTTAGATGGCATGTATATACACACTCGTTGCGTTAAATAATCACTTGAATTATTATAAAAAAAGTATTTCTGTATTTCCCCAAGCGTGTGAGAAGTTGATTTTATGTTTGTTTTGTTTTAACAATTTCATAATAATTTGAAAAACAGAAATAGTATTATAATTAGAATTGTAATTAGACATATATTTTAATAAAATTGTATAAATGCGTAGATCTTATATATAAGAGAACTTGCGTTTGATACAGTTCTTGTAATTATTATTTTTCACATGTACATATGAGTATATATTTAATGACATTTTATGTTAACAATTAAGTTTTATAATAATATTTTTATGAATTGGATAAGAACATTAGTAAATTTCAATCAAATACAATTTTGTATGCTTATGTATATCGAGTGATTACACATACATACAGAACTGTAATAAGTGTAGAATCTCTTTTGAGCAATAGATTGAATTAAATTTAATAGAAAAATGTACTGCTTTACGTTTTTTACCATAAATAATAATTAATTTTTCGGTAATCAACGTTTATCAATAATATGATTAATATTTTATAAACAAGAATCTTATTGGACCATACATTTGAAAACTTATAACAAACAGAAAATAGGAAATGACCATATACAGAATAACGTAATACAGAATAATGTGGAAGCAGAATTTTTTAATGTTAATAATTCAATATGAATTTGTATGTACTATACATACATATACATGCATAGTATGTACAAATTCATATTGAATTATTTATATTCTAATTAATTCAACTAAACATTTTTTTCTGTGCATACATAATATACATATATACCATACTTCCCTGATGAAAACATTTCGCTGAAATTATTCTATGTTTTTTATTTCATTTCATTTTCATTCTTTTCATTCTTTTATTTCATTTCATTTTCTTTTTTTCAATTTCATTTGAGAACATTTCAGCGAAATTGCTGAAAATTTGCTGAAATTTAACTGAAAGTGAATTTTTCAGTTAACATGTATATTCACATCCCTCGCAGAGTAATTAAATTGCCAGTCACTCGTAGATTGTGAGATCCAAAGTGAAATCCATTAAAGTATGTCGAAATAAAAACATCTATATAGCAATCAGAATCGTTACTCGATTTATGTTCGCTGAGGATGACTCCAAAGTGAGTTGAAACGTTCGAATACTTGTATGCAGTGATTATAATTATAAATTCTTAATCTTATAATTATAATCATTTTAAAATTGTATCTTTTTGTACCTTATGATCTGCGTTAATTCTCATTAGCCTGTCTTTGTCTATTGTTTTTTGTTGAGAGTCTATTATTTTTAATTTGATATTGAAAAATCGCTGAAATTTTCTAAAATTTTTACTAAAATTTTTCTGAAATTTTACTAAAAATGAATTTTTTAGCTAAAATCACTGAAATTAAATTGAAAAAATTTTTCTAAAATGCTGAAATTTTGCTAAAAAGTATTCCAAAACACTTGAAATAATTTCAGCGAATTTTTCCACCAAAATTGTTATAGTCATTTAAACTGTACGCCAAAAATTTTATCATTGAATTTTCAAATATATGATCCAATAAGATTCTTATTATTTATCTTACGTCGCCTTAAAAAAAGGTATTATTTCCATACATATACTGATTATTGCGAAGAATATTACTAAGATTTTGTTGTCTCTAGTTTAAAGGCTTAGGACGCTCGTACATAATACAAGAGATCTAGATTCGATTCTCGGCCGAGGTAATATTTTCCGCAATAAATTTATTTACAATTTTTCAGAATATTATTTTTCTAATGCAATGTTTAATCGAGCATCAAATTATTAAAAATTGCTTGTCAATTTAGTTTAATTTGTGATATTATTACAATATAGTTTAATTGCATTTTTAAGTCCGGAAAATCAATTCGGCGCGCAGTTCGAATGACATATATATAGAGTACACGTATATATAGATATGTATTAGAGTGGTCATTATTTTAACAATTTTTAAAATTTAATCAGGACCTCTAAAGTGATTCAATATCTCGAAAAAATAACATATTTTTTTCAGATTTTTTTGAACAATTTTAACTTGTGTCACTGGGGTACAGAAATGAAGTACAGAAATATTGACAACTATGAAATTGACAGCTGTCAAAAACTATTTAAAAGAAAAATTCCCATTAAAAAGCAATACTAAATTTTGAAGCATGCACAGTGAGCGGAAAAATTCGACAGACGTTCTAATTTTTAATCAATTTTAAAGTTTTTTTTTAATTTGCTCGAAATTGAATGCACTATAACCCCACTACGTAAATTTCTACGTAAATTTTGATTATGATCCAAATTAAAAATTGTCAATTCAATAATCGTTATCATGTAATTTTGATTTTTTTGCTCACTTCATTGGACAATATTTATTTTGGACCGTAATCAAAATTTGAAGAAGCAGAATGGGCGCGGAATGAGCTTGTACAATTTGAAACAAATTTAAAAAAACTTTAAAATTGGTTAAGAATTAGAGCGTCGGCCGAATTTTGTTCACAAAGCTGTTTTTCTATCTATTCGTACCCCGGTGACACAAGTTAAAATTGTTCAAAAAAATCTGAAAAAAATATGATGTTATTTTTTTCGAGATATTAAACCACTTTAGAGTCCCGATTAAATTTCAAAAATTATTAAAATAACAACCATTCTTATATACATATATATATATAATTCACATTAAATTATTTAAGCATTAAAGATGCTTCAATTATTATAGGCTTTAATTTTTACTTATTGTGTATAGAAATATACCTTTGCGTGAATATACATAGAAACAATATTGTCAAGATCCACCATCGTGGAACACTGTGCTTCACAATATCTGAGCAAGCCATCGAGTTGAAAGAAATTGGCTGCTGCCATTAATTCCAGAACATCACTTTGATTAACTTCCAGAGTGGCGCAACCGCCATGATAAAGAAATTCCATAACCATCTAAAAATCAAAATATTTTTTTAAAAACAATTAACTTTTATTTACTTTAATCAATTGCAATGTAATTATTTTGAACATACTTTTAACGAACTATTAATAAGATACTGCTAATTAATAAGCTTATCACATTGAACAACTAATAAATACATTCATTATGAAATCTATATATAAATTATTATAATTATAATTGCAAACCTGGAATATGTGATATCTTATGTCATTAATTTGCACAATAGGAGGATTGCCTTCACATAGTTTGGAGCTTAACATATTTCTAAATCTTGGGGAAGATGTAACCAGTACAATTTTATGACCATAAAAAACGCGACCTTCGACTCTAAATTGCACATCGCTTAATTCTGGATTATTCACAAACTTTGGATCAATTCTTGATCCACTCGAAAGTGTAGTATCTCTAATTGGCTTGATTGGTTCCCACCCAAAACATGTGCAAAATATATCAGCAAGCAAGAGTGTCGTGCCTTCCTTCTGTGAAAATAGTACAAACCGCATATTTTATATAAAAAAAATAGCATTAGTGCAATTTTCTTTAATAAATTGCATTATTTTATTTACAATAATTTATTTTATAAACACACACATTCTCTCTCTTTCTCTCTCTTTCTCTCTCTCTCTCTCTCTCTCTCTCTCTCTCTCTCTCTCTCT
>NW_017259217.1:169209-177269 GCF_001594045.1 Atta colombica
CTGGTGATATTTATAAATAATGTGTAATCTTTTACCTTACTATATCTAAAAATATTGAATAAAAGTGGTAAACATTCCTGCACGAACTGCGTGGAATAATCGTCCGGACAGACTTGAAGAAAGTCTTGAAGTAATTGATCTATAACCGAGTCCAATCGCATTTCATGAGCTGTCGCAAGACTATGCATCCAGCAATGTAATGTCCAACCTACTTTTAACCCACGAAGCTCCATGGTAATATCTATTAATCGTAACAAATTGTATGTCATTATATAACTAATATTAAACAAAAATCTGAATATTTTATTGTAAGTAAAACTGATATGTTAAAAATTCTACTATTTTCTCACCTAAGTGATTACTTTCCGCGCTGTGATACATAGCTTCCTGTAGCGCCTTCGTTTGTATCTTATTAAATACTGGTTCCTTGCCTTCTCTGCGAGCTCCTCTTGCTTCTGCAGTCTGTTGTTGAGAATTATTACCGGCGTTACCTTCCGCTAATATCTCTTCCAAAGATAATATCTCTTTCTCTCCTCGCTTGGCTGAGAAGTTGAGTGGATGTGATAATAGTTGATGAAGACAACTTCTCTGACCATGCGCTGTAGCTACTGAGATTGCACTATTTATCAAATATAAAATTAAAAATTAGATTTTTAATTAATCTAAAAACATTCCGATCTAATTTTTTTTTAATATTAATAATATTTTAATATTGTATAGACTAAATTTTTTATAGAATGATTCCTCCAATAAATCGTAACTCACTTCAATAAAATCTGATTGCGATAATAATTAAATAATAAAGTGCTAAATTGATTTACCTATAACAGCCACGTTGCACGGAACCTGAGTAGGAGAACGAATCCTTGATCAAAGTGGACAGAAACGGCTGCGCCCCATGTGCCAAGAGTAAAGCTACCATCTCATTATTTCCCGACGCTGTGGCCGCTTGCAAAGGCGTGACCGTGCACTTGTCCTCGCTGAGTTTCGCGCCGCCTTCCACCGCAGCACCTCTCTCCAACAATATTCTGGCGATATTACAATGACCCAACAGAGCTGTGTAAGTCAAAGCAGTCCAGTGTTGCGTCTCTGCGTTAAAGGCAGTCTGCGTGTAACACATGCCACTGGAGATAGCTCCACTAGGATTGTTGGGACTATTAGATGCTACATTCGAAGTTTTATTAGATGTTATCATTGCCGACTGATTATTCGGGCTTCTAACATTTGATACACTGGATGTTTGTGGAATCTTGGAAGGAGTATTCGACGATGAGCTTGTTGTGGGTGGTGGACTTTCGATGTTCAAGTCAGCCCCGGCATCTAGTAGAGCCATTACAGCTGATTCATCACCGTTGATACATGTCAGCATCAGAGCCGTGAATCCGGCGTCATTCACCGTGTTAATTTTTGTTGAAGGCAGCAGCGACATTGCCTGATCTATAAGATCCGTGCGTCCACTGGTCAACATCTTGAAAGCCATGTCCAGCGTCAGCAATCGAACGTATTCGGCATCGTCAATGCGCTTTGAACATACTGCGATCTCCTCGGAGCTGCATACATAATATAACAAATTTTTTAACAAGTTGTATTATAAAGTGTTAGAAATCTAAAGATTATATATATATAAAATAAATCTAAATATCCGAATCTTCTGAAATGACATATTGAAATAACTTTGTTTTAATAAAAATTTTACGGACTGACTGACCTTATCGGTCGAACAGGACAATCTACACCAGGCAACAATAATCGGGCAGCTTGATTAATGTCATCTTGATCCATGACCAAACCGTGTCTGTGCTCAGTGTGCGCTGCAGCTACCCGTAGCCATTCTACTAACGGTGGTAGCACAACGTAAGCTCGTTCGTATGCTAATTCCTGTATTCCAGATCCGCGTTCGCCATGTTCCAGCTTAAACATTTCGAGGTAATTTGAATCAATGACATCAAGTATGATTTAAAATTATTTAAAAAATAATACGTTTTGTAATATTATACAACAATTAATGATTTATTGAAAAATTATATTATATTAATACGCTACTTTCATTCAAATCCCATACCTGCGAGCATCTCATGTAATAAAATAGAGCATATAACGCTCTCGTTGTCAATGGTATAGGGCAGCGTCCTGCTTGTGCTACCTTTGAAATCAAATCTATCAATTCTGACATTGATCCCACACACGTCGTAAGCAATGACGGTTCCAAAGCTGATTGAGCTACGTCCCGCCCGCTACGCGACGACGACGACGAATTCAAGGAACTTACACTTGCCCAACGAGGCATAGCGAGAGCGCCTAAAATAGTAAAAGATATTTCGATTCGGTGTGAAATTAGCGTAAATTAATAAAGATAACATATCTGTGTCACATTGTATAAAAGTATAAACGATATTCCTATTAAGTATCTTTAAATTAAACGCAAATAAAAGTTCTTAGTCGTATACATCCTTTCAATCACCAAATTACAATTATTCTGTAATTTAAAAATAATTAATAAACAAATAAAATAAAAATTAAATTAAAAAAAAAAGATTGGAATCGGATAAATTTATCAAATAAATTTATCATATATAATTGAGAGTGAGCCGATGTTTAATGATCTTTATCTTAAAAAAATAAAATTACGGACCCGATGCAGTTCGACCGGCGTTGAGATGCGCGTACGGTTGTAACAGGCCCCATAAGTCGCCGCTGTTCGCTATAGCATGCTCCAGCATTGTCGCCGTGAGGGTCGTATGTGGTTCCGTCGGCACGCATTGTAGCAGTATCTCTTCCAGGAGATTCTCGATTCCGGCCGTCAGATATATCGCGGCATACTCGTGAATCATCCGTCCGAGTCTCACATCGGACATCCAACGTAAGAAACGTCCGACTGGCAATTGCAGCCCCGAACGGGATGCCTTCGATTGTTTCAGCTGATCGCCAGATACAGCGAACATCGCGGCAGCTCGAAGGCAAGCCTTTAAACAAGGCAGATATCAAATGACTATGTTTAGTGTTAAGTGCGCCCATCGTGATTGGATTATCATCAGTTATTATTAGAATATATTGCTCTAGTTATCAGGATATTAGCAACAGGATATTATTATTTGATATCATATAACTGCAGATAATCCTACCTTGGTACAAGAATCCGCAAGAGCCGGACAGAGTACGATCTTAAAGGCACTGTACACTTCGTGCTTGCTACAGAGACCTATGGGCTTTGCTAATCTCTGAGTCTCGCGGCCGATCCTGACTAGCGCACGTTGTAGGAGATAGGAAAGCCGCGGAATCGTCTCCATCGAGACTTGCTCCATGTGTTCTCTTGTTCGACCGTTTTGAAGTACACGTAGCACATCATGGTGAGTCCACGGTAATTGCTGCAATTCAACCAGACGATTATGAGAATCTACCCAGACGAACTCATCGGCACTAGTCACGTTGGTGTTGATCGTCTCCAAGCTAGAGTGTCGCATCAGCCTTCTCACTGCGGGCTCTGAGCTTTCTGAACCTCTCAGCGAGGAGTATGTGGACGAAGATTTGTGCGAACGCATCGTAAGCTGTTGGATCGCTAGCTTTATATCCTCCAAACCAGAACCCGACCATGGTACCTGTAGCTGCAAGCAAAATGAAACGTTAAAAATGGATTTCAAGAAATGGAACAATCGTTAGCCAATAATTCACTTAAAGTTGATTTTAATTGAAAGAAAGAAATGGGATTGGATAATTTTCATTAATTAATAAGAACAAAGAGATTAATATAATGTTATAATGTTGATATTTGTCAGAATACATATATTTTAATGATTTATTTAGATTTTAATTAAGAAAGGGGCATTGTTTAATTCCAATTTTCTAAAGACACGATAAAAAAACAAAAAGTTATTCATCAAGTATCCGTTAATTTTAATTAAAATATATATAAGATGAATGATACTATAAAACTTGGATCACTAGATCACCTTAGCGGGCGTAGCTCGGTGTCGATTGCGGCTCTGACCGGATCGGCTTCTGCCATTCCTTTGAGTAACCGATGCCGAGAGTCGATCGTCTTCGGGCACAGCATTCAATTGCTGAGGACTGTGAGCTCTATGATGACGATGCGGTGGTGAACTGCTGCTTGTGTGGCCGCCAGTATCCGACATGCTCGCGTGTCCGGACGATCGATTCTCATCGGAGGAGCTGTTACCAGTGCATTCCGGTCGCCTCTGCAAAAATCGGCAATCTTTTACGGCGAGCGTCGCGGAATTTTCTGACTTTAATTCCTTGTGATTTTTCGCATGTAAAATATTTATAAGAAGTCAGAAAAGCATTAGAAATTAGATATACTTGTGGAATCTTTTCCCATCCCGTAATAGATAAGTTGACATATTTCAATATACCTGAAGTGCACGGAGTTCGTGTAAACTGAGATGATGGTGCTGAGAATGACGTGGATGCTGTGGGGTCGGTGTCGGTGCTACGGTATCCGTATCCCTTTCTGGGATCATATGGACCATATCGTGAACTCCGTTTTTAGGAGAATTCTCGGCGAAATCCTTTGAGTAAGAGGGACAATATATTTCGCGACTATTACCACCGCCTGGTCTGTAAAAGAATTTTCATCTTGGTTCGATATAATAAAATAATTTATTCCCTCTTATTTATATTGCTCCTCGTATTGTCATAATTCTCATTATGTCTTAAAAGTATAAACGACATAAGCTCATTTATTTTATTTGACGGAGCTTATTTTTAAGAATTTCTATTTTAAGAATTTCAGGCTTAAGTACTAAATAAAAATTTGAAAATTTTAAAAAGAAGTTATCCGCAGATTTTTATTATGAAAAAAAGTCTATGGTTTAAAAGCAGAAAACTTTCGCAGCAATTTGACGACTTGAAAATCTCGTTCAGTAGACGAGTTTCTCTACTTGAACGAGAAATGATACCCGATATTCTGTTGGATAGGTCGGTGCCTCATTAATTTGTCACAGGAATAATTCTAGCGGCTCACTTACAAGTGATTGCTCGCGTCGTCTTATCGAACTTCCCCCCCCCCCCCCCCCGCGTGATGGGAGAAGAAAATAGCAAACGCATAACACGAGGTGCATTCCGAGGAGGCACTCGTCTTCGTGGAAGTTACACTCTCGAAAAGTCGTAATCTACGCAGCTAACTACCACGTCCGATTCCTAGCTCTCGAGAGTTCGAGAGATAAGAGTCACGTAACATCTACGAAGAAATGGATAAACGGAACTGCGTTCTCGAGTTGTCTTAATGAGACTCGCGTCACTTGTAAACCGTTCTAACGACCGTAAGGCTTTTTAGGCATGGAATATTTCTCCACCCTATAGAATGCCAACGACGTAGAGCTGATATATATGACACCCTCGCAAAAAAAATTATTTAGCTTGCGGCCGCAAAACTCAATTGTGAATGCGGTAAAACATATTAAACGTTAACAAAGGTACGTGACACAACAATTTTGAAATGTTCACGTTTTAAATACGTTTGCGATTTCCTAAAGTGTAATTAATTTTCAGGAAGAATCTCGTAAGACGTATTTTAAATATTGCCAACCTTTAACTTTTCTACGATGTCAATATATAAATATGTTCCATATCTCGAGAGAAAGTGATGCGGAAAGAACCGAGATAGAACGCGCCAAGCATAATTCAGTCAGAAATGATAGGAGCCATCGATATCGTGATCCTAAAATTATTTAGAACTAATAATGCGTCTGTTCAATTAGAGGTTCCGCTGAAATAAGCAGCTATAATACGCCGAATGCATTGCGCAATCCTTATGAATCGCTATTATATTCAATTGTGCGACCATTGTTAGTCGATATCGACGCCGAGGATTTAGCTTCGACAACTTTCAAATCCGACATTACGAGTTGCGCAAACTGCTCGCTCGGGAGATACCGAGACAGAAAACGCAGCAATGCAGGTAGCGTATCGGGTTAAATCAATTCCTGGTTATGGTATATATATATATATATATATATATGCAGTATACACGGTTATGCGAAAAGTGTGTAATATGACCATTTAATTAATTTTCCTCTCGCATTTCACTTTTCAGACACAATTCTTGCGAAGCGCAACATCGCGATTACCTAAACGGCATGTTATCATATAAATTTTAAAGCGTTTAGGCTATATACAATACAATGCATTTTTTATTGTATTATTATTATTATTATTATTATTATTATTATTATTACATGTCTCATGTGTGTCAATCTCATGTGTTTAGTCGTCCATTATTAGTCCAATATTTAAAATTAAAAAATTTTAACATCTATTTCGAGAAAGAGGAATTCAAAGAAAGCGTCGAAAAAATTACACACGCACGCACGCACGCATACCCACGGCCCGTAGGCATTCAACTCGAATGCACTTATTATGCACTTTGAGAGGCATCACTGTTGGGATCCGAGCATTAGTGGTGCATCATCTGGATTTCCTTGGAGAGCGCGAAGAACGAATCGTTTGTACGTCGGGGAATAAATCAGCGAGCGCGGCTAGGAGTCTTAAAACAACTCGTAATCGCGATATGTAATGCCGATTCGAGGCGGTTCAAACACGAGGATTTACACGCACGTCCCATTACACGATATCGATTCGATACAGCGCGATGAACGTTTTATTCGAACGCGCGCATCCGTCAGTCACGAGGGGGAAAATTAAATGAACGCAAAGAGATAAGATATTCAAACGCGAGCTCTGCGATGCTGTCTGAATCGATTGTGAATCATGAACTACAGAGTGGCGAACTCTTCTCATGAGTGCGCAAAATCGGTGACATGTTTAGATACGCGTTCGACCATCTCGCGAGATAAATGTATGGGACGCATGACTCCATTATCTTATCTCACGACTAAAGCTGGAAATTGGTTACAGTCATAATATAAAATTTTGCTTTATCAATTTTTTTATCGTCTCTATACATTCGTCTTACATCAAGAAATTGTGAAGCAATTGAACGATAATAATTTAATTAAACATATTATTACAATCATATTTTTCGTAAGGAAAAGTCACGATTATTTTTATTTTCTTAAATGTCTGATTTCTGCTGTGTTGGAATCATTAATAATTTAATATTTAGAAAAATTACCAGAAATGGGTAGTAACTAGTTAAAATGTTAAAAGTTAAAAAAAAAAGTTAAAAAGTTAATAATTTTTAACTTAATTTAGTTAATTTTAAATGCATTAATTTTTAACTTAATTTAATTACTTTTAAACTTTAGTTTATTAACTTTTTTAAATTAAAAATTTTTTATCTCTCTTAATGCTAATATTTTTTTTCTATAAAGTCAAACATTAGAAAATTAATTTAAAAAAAGTTCAATGATTTTAAGATAAGAAATCTATAATAAGAGATCTATAATTACACCATACGGTAGCCAGTTTTTATTGACTCGCTAAGTTTTGTCAATTTCCGCTTATATTTAAATCACACTAATTTAGGTATCATAAACGTTATATTTCAGCAACATAAATATGAAATGAGGTTTAGATGAAGAATTGCTGTAGAACAGTATTACACATTCACCCATTTTCTAAATTTTTACGTATATTTTACGTATTTTTTGTAACAAATATCTAATCTATATAGTCGTAAACATGCTTGAGCAATCGTTTCAAAAGTTAAGTAAGTTAGATAAAGTTAAAGAAAGAGAAATAATGCAAACATATATATCCTTCTCTCTCGCAAGCTTTTGACAAAGCCGCCTTATGATGTGACTCTTATTATATATAAGTAACTTACGTGTGAATATAAAATTAAATTTATCTAATAATCTATATTTGTAAGTGTTATTTAAAGTAATCTCTCTTTAAGAAAAATTAGGACATTCTGATCTCAAAAATAATTATTTTTTAAATTAACTTTTTTTTAAATTTAAATTAATTCAATCTTAACTTAATTTTTATTAAGTTAATTCTTTATTCCTTCAACTTTTAACTTAATTTTATTAATTTTATAAGCTACTAATCTTAACTTAATTTAGTTTAAAAAAAAATATTAAATTACCTGGAAATTACGTACCAAAAAACGTAATATATATATATTATTATTATTATATTAT
>NW_017259217.1:177369-213369 GCF_001594045.1 Atta colombica
TAGACAGAAATATAATTAATCAATAGAAATAATACTAATAAAAATAATACTTTTCGGTCAAAGTAGATGATAATGCTTTTTTATTAGTATGTGTGACTTCAAATGGTAAATAAAGCCATCCAATCGCGGAAACGGCATGAGGTACGGCGAAGGAATTTTGATTCGCCGAAAGGCAGATCTATTTTTTCTTCCTTCATCAAGCGGAATGACAAGCGAGCGTGCATGCGTGAATTTACCCTCTCAGTCGCCACTGCTGCACGAAACTCCAATCCGCCTTGAACCCGCTCGTGTCCCCCGGCAAGGACCAATAGTCTTCCAACTGGCTCTCGTCCTCCTCTATCCTGAGTACATCTTCCCTGCTGGGGCTGACGTTCACCACGATCTCGTGCGCGGCCTTGGGATCGCTGTTCTCCATCACGGAATCTCGATGTCGTCCGGCATCCTCTTCCCACTCGTTATCCAACGCGTCTCGTGGACGAGCCTCTGTCTCGTCGTTCCGTGATCGCAATGCAAGGGATATGCAAGTCTCAGGATCCTCCTTGCATCTTGATGTCACCTGCGCGCACGCTTCCGGTAATGGCAGTGGAGGCGGAGGTGGAGCTGGTGGTTGCTGCTGCCTCACTTTGTCTTCTTTCTGTCTCGGATTTGAATCGCCAAAATAGATGACCGTTTTATGATTTATATCCTTTCTCATTTTCCCGATGTCGTTGTTAGGCGTCCATGGTTTTGGACTATCGTTTACGCCGCCGCCGCCACGACGACTTCGGTCTTCCAAGGTCGCGCATCTCTCGTAATCGTCGTACCTTGCGATTTCTCGCCATTCCTCTCGCGCCGGAGGCTTCGGTAAGAAAGGTACGGCCCGCCGTAGAATAAAATTTGTGCCTTCATGGCCAATCTGCTGCTGAACTTCGACGCCGTTGGCGCTCATCTTGTAGCCTTTCAACTCGCGGCACAACACGCACCTGCAATCGTCGGTGCACTGAGCTCGTCTCGTGGACGGCATGTTATTCACAGCGGGTCATTCTAGGACATGCGATCTCTAATCAGCTTTGGCAATGCAGAATCTTTGCTTATCTATATCGCAAATGCGAAAAATGTGAAAGCGTGACCAAAGAACCCGGTTTCCGTCGATAGTATCGCCGAACTAATTCCCAATTTAATTGTATATGTTTCACTGTTACACACACAATCGCGCCTTATTATTCACATTGTTATTCAAAATAGTAAGTTCGCGTTTTTTTTTATTCGTAATGTTTACAAATGCAGCAGGCATTTTTTAAAACGCGAGCTCAGCTCGTTCGTGTTTTGTATTGTAGACTGTAGAATATATCACTGATTGCGATTTCGCTGTAGCCTGAATTTTTGTCTATCACGATTACTTTTATTTCACCCAACTAGCTCTCGCGAGCGAATCGTCATCATAACTTTTCCTCGTGAGATCGTAGGATGTCGGTTTCATGTCCTGCCACGATAACGTTCATTGCTCCAGTTTTAAAACTTTCCGCGTTTTACGCGGAGATTCACACTGCGACATTTCCTCGCTGATTCATTGAAAATAATCTCTTCTCGACCCAGCGATAAAGATGTCTCATCAATCGAGGGAGTCATCGAGTTTTAATTGAATTTATTAACAATCAATCACTATACGACAGCACACGGAAGTTTCGATTCGCCTGCAATTATTTTTAATAACGCATCACGGGAACGTGACAAAAACTCGAGGATTATCACGGATTAATACGGGCGGTTGCCCATATAAATAGAAGAAATTGTACCCCGGTGAACGGACCGTATAATTATGACATTACTCTTTATCGGTGCATTAGCGCGGTCATACCGCACTCAATGTAAACACGCGACTGAGACAACGATGTGTCTATGGCTTCCTGTGCATCGGCACAGGTGAAACGCGTTTCTCGTGTGCGCTTCCCTCGCGGTGCACCACAGGAGTCGGGGAAATGAAGAGATATCCGTATCACTTTCCTACCTTCACCGTGCGTGTGTGTACGTTCGCGTACGTGTGCGTTCCCCGCCCGCCGCTCTATCTTTTGTTCCGTCGCGCGTAACTATGATATCACGGGAAAAGAAGCTCCGCTACGCCTGTAAAAATATATAATATATACGCGTTCGCGTGCATGCGATACAAATACAGAAATTATCCTCGGAAATGGTCCCCGCACTCGTCATTGTTCCCCGCGAATAATTTCAAGACAGAGACCTGATGGCTCCTCCTCTCGAGTTAACTTAAGTTAAGAATCGATCGATTGTTTCGATCACATACTCCGTCTCACGAAGCGATACTATCTGTATAACTATACAAAACCAATTGTGCAATAGCGTAACGGAATTACGTAACTATATAATAAGAGCAGATAACGCTATTAATTGTACAACGCCGGACTTTGTAAAACTGACCGTGCAACTCTCGCGAACGAGTTACGGGCCTCCCCTCGTAATCCGGTCGAAGGCTTTATCACGATATAGCAACGGGAACTTATCATAGGGAGCACGAGAGCTGGTAGATCGCGACGTGCATAAGTCCCGGCGGCCACTTGTAAACTGCTGCCATGCTCTTTTCACTGGCAAGCCGCAGGAAACGGGAGAGCACAAGCGAGTATATGTCTTTACAGAGAGAGAGAGATAGACAGAGAGAAAGAGACAGCCCCACCATATGTTTCGGGGGAGAACTTCCGGCGAACCATCCTACTTCCTACGGCCGTGTACTCAAATCGCATTGCCCCAGTCAACGTCCGTGACGGACTCTGACATCGCTTCTGATACTATGCAATCGCTTTTTTCTGCTGAGACGTGAAGCGTCCAACGTTACGAATTCAGGATTAAGCGAGTTCGTCAAATTCGCTCGTACTATTATTTATTCATACTCTCTAAACCTGAATCAGTGGATAGTCACTAATTACTCATAGTTGGCACTGATAACCAGCGAAGTTCAACTAAAAAAGGAAGAATGTTTGAGCATTATATAACTAAAGTACTAATATCTGCATATTAATTTCAATTTTTCGATACCATTTTATTCATTGAGTTTAAGCATTAAAACAAGGTTAGTTAGATAATAAAGATTATCACATAATAAAGATTAGTTAGGTTAGGGATCTCACATTTAATTTACTGATTACCAGTGGCATACTTGACACTGATGTCAGTGATTATTCATTCAGATTTAGAGAGATTTATTATATTTAACATACGTGAATTTTAGACTTAATTCGTAAATTTTAGTTGTCAATGTTCATGATGATATTTTCTTTTTTTTGTTAATTGATAATTAACTGTTAATTTTCGTTGTTACTGTGTAAATAAACTGTCAACAAACCAGATCAGAAAATCCATTCTTTCTAAAGTTCTTCATCGAACTTGCAATAATATTGTTAAAAACAAGATAATCAATAGACTCTAAAGAAAAATCTAAAAAATAAAATGCCAATTTGAGCCAACACTGGTTTATTCGTGTGTATTTTATATCATTTATTCAAAGTGAATATTATAACGTATATATTTTGAAAGATTCTCTTCAGTACAAAGAAATTTGCTTAGCCTATTAATTATAAAATTACATAATGATAGCGCAGTACGAGTATAAACTAACGTATAAAATATGAAAGAATCTGTGGTATTCGAGTTAATCTTGGTCATCAAATTATTAAGTTTAATGACTGTCAAGATTGAATTATTTCTATAAAGTATGTTGTACATGTTCCATTAGACTGTTCCATTTAATGAAACAAATTAAGAATTATTAAACACGACATAACTCTGTTTGGTAGACGAATGTAAAGTGAATGTAAAATGAATGATAATATTGTTAAATGCTAAAAATATTTATTTTTTCCTTCTAGATCTTTTTATTAATTTCTTCCCGTTAGAAAAATTTTAATCGCGATATATCTACATCTCAAGATTGATAATCAACGTAGACAGCTAGATAGAAGAAATTACTATATAAATTTAATAATCTTCCTACTTATAAAACAATTCGGTTCTTCAGATAGCGTAATGACAGTATAAAGGATGTCGTGTTTTGATACTATCTCATGCCTCCGATTTTATACGGTACTGTAACCTTTTGTATCGCGCGCGAAATCTGTCCACACGATCGGCAGAGAAGGTCGACCGTGAGTACCCCCGTGCCGTTGTTGATTCCTTCCGGTACTTTTATTGCGGCGCGTATTGAGGAAGATTCCCAGGAGGTATTCCTAGTAGTAATTAAACGTGTACAGTTGGAACACGGGGTGTTCCAACGCGGAAAACAGGAAGCGAAGTGGGTCAGCGTTAAAATCGTCGCCATTACAATTATACAGCAACACTCGTCTCACTCGTCTCCGACTGTGCGTGCGTTGAGTATGCGTTGCGGAATTATTTCCGCGTGGATTATTATTATTATAGCGCGTATGAAGACTATCCTGGCTTTGATGCAACCAGCGCCTCGTGTCGGGCAATTATGAATACTTATGAGGCAATTTGCGCGTTGAAATTGATAATGCGAATGGTAAATTGAATCTAATGCATGGTGGCCGAGCGCGGATGATTTCTCTCGGAGTAGTGCGATCAATGAGCCTGAAATCGGCAGTTTTTCACTAATTTGAAACACTAATCTGGAAATATTAATAATCGTGTAAATCTTTCATTTCAAAAATATTGTGTGATGTAAATTAATTTTTTTTATCGTTTTCCCAATATTCCTTTAAAATCGCGCACAATATTCCTTTAAAACCGCGCACAATAAACAAAAATTGTTCAATTATATTGTATTATATTAAAAAATATGATATCTTTGAATTTTTGGTCAAAAATGTTTTCTTTTAAAAGAAATTTCTTCCAGATATGTTTACATATGTCATGGCGTCCATTTTCTTCAGTTTACATTTATTTCTCATTAGCATAGATTATATTTAAAGGCTTTAATAGAAATCATGTTACAACGAAAATTATCGACCGCCTTTGCATTATCATAAACTAACACGAAAGCATACAGTCCTACAATCCAGATAAACCGGTATCGTTATCGCGTTGAAAATCTATCTATCAAAGTCGACTTCATTGCACGAGGAATCATTAAAATCCAGACCATAAAAACAGCGATAATAACAGAGTTTCTAAAAAAAGTGCAAGATATAACTAAACGTCTGCTTAGAATTTACATGGTGATTGCGAAAACAGACTTTATGAAAAAACATGAACGAGAGTTTGAATAATTCACACAGTTTCTACTGACCAAAAGGTATACATTCCTAAAAGAAAGAAAAGAAAAAAAGAAAAAAAGAGAGGATGGGGAAGACTGAAAAATCGAAGCTGGTCATATATAGGTATGTATATAAAAAAGTTTGCTGAATGAATACTTTTAAGAATGGCCAAATCTGCAACATGTGTCTCTAACAGACAAACCGCAGGAGGAAGAGTTCAAGGCAGACAGAAGACATATTGTCCGTGTTCACGGGGCGAAACTCCGGTGTCAAGGGCGCTCCTACGAAGGATATTAAATTATTTACCGAAGCGTGTCTGCGCCCGAATGTCCGCCGAATATTCTCTCGAAGAACGTCTCTGTCTGTGTTCATCGCCGTTCATCGACGTTCGCCATCGAACATAACATCGGCCATTCTTATTCGCGGGTAAGAAGGACGGGAATTACGGCCTCTCTAGAATGTGCACGCCGCGTGTTCGCCAGCGCTATAATTTTCCCGTAAACGTTTTTCCCCATGCGAAAGTGGCGTACACACGTACATACATTATACCTACATACGAAGCGTACCAGGCGGAAGTTCTGTAACGCCGCGCCGACTCTGTGCGTTTTCGATCCGCCTGCAACGATGATATGTATGCGGAAAGAGATGCGAGCGAAAAAAAAAATGGCGCGTCGAATGACGTTACGTTTTTCGAGGGTGTAGTATCTCCATTTTGCCTCGAAAGGGTTAAACCGCTCGTGCGGTTAATTATTCACCTAAGAGATATATCCGACTCGGCGGCAATCGATCGGTATCGAAATGTAATAGCATGTCTGGAGGGAGGATGGGAGGGAAGAGGGAGATTTTAATAATCGCCGGTTCTCGGATGCCTCGCGTAGGGCGTAGCTAATAATAAGCTGGTATAGGAAGCTCGCCGTGCTTGACGACTAACGGTTCTCGCGAATGGGAGTGAACGCGCGAGAAATTAAGGGAAATTCCTCAAAATTGAGATCCTCTCTGCTCTACCATTTGCATGTATTCGGATTTCTTCCATCACGCGCAGCATTATACTACAAAAAATATAATATACACGTATATGTATACAGCAGGATGATAACGGAAGATGTTATTGCAGTAAATCTTCATCATCCATCTGGCAGTGAATTATTTTCAAAGAAATAACAGAAACCTACAAAAGTTAGCAGATAATTCTCTCCAAAAGTAAAAGAATTTCTGCTTCTCTTGTTTCTCTCTTTCAACCACTATCTTACAGATCAATGTTTTTCAACTTTTTTTTTATTTACATACAAAGAAACACTGGATTTCTGGTGGAAAATGAACGATCCAAATTTCTGATTTAATCTATTAGATTTCTATTTAAATATACTAAATGTTGGTCATTTCAACTAGAATTTTAATAGATTTAATCAGAAATCTTGTAGATCTATGGTATATAATTAGAATTCTGAATTGTTTATTTTCCACCAAAATTCCAGTTAATTCAAATATCTTTTTCTATGCAATATATTAAATAACGAATCAAATTTTTCGAGGTACATCATTAGATGTAGCACACATTTTAGCATTCAATATAGATTTTTTTTTTATTATACATCATTAACAAGACATTCAGGAATAAAAAGTAAAATTCTAATATGAATAATAAGTGGCTCAATAAAAACAAATTAATAATAATAAAGCAGAAGGGCTACGACGTAAACAACAACTTTTAATAATAAGATTGGAAACAAGACCGTTTATGTTAAATACATTACTTTAAATATGTCACTACGATTTGAATGTTAAGATGTTGAATTATTATATATATTTATATAAATGAATTAATTTCAAATAATTGTGTTATGATATGATTGTCGGACTTTCAACGCAATCAATCTGAAATATTAAATAAGTTTATTACAGATTTTTTAAGATTAAATTTGAGAAATTTGGGGAGATTATTAATATAACTATATCCGATAACCATATCGGCACGCAATTATCATTTCTGAAATTAATTCATTTACATAAATATATATAATAGTTCAACATCTTAACATTCAGACCACAGTGGCGTATTTAAAATAATAACTTTTAAATTTATCGATAATTCGATAATAAACAGTACAAACATATGTTTCGACACCAATCGGGTCATTATTAATGTAAAAATAAAAATAGAATTTGAAATTATGGCATTATTTAGCGATTATGAGTAAAATATTACAATAACAGCCTACGAAGTTATTAGAAAATTTAAAATAATTTACTGTGTCTCGATAATCCATGGCCTACCCCTGCTGCAAAGATGGTACATCGTTAAATTAATATTAGTTATCATTTTTGTGAGTTAATTATACACCTTGGCCAGTAGAAATTATTCGTAATAAGTTCTTGATAAATGTGAGTTAAAATTAAAATTTTGTTCAAATTCAATAGTGTCAAATAATAAAATGAAAACTGTCAATTTTCCAGCAGTCAACAAAATAAATTTCATAATTAGGTTAAAATGTGATAGAATTTTGAGACACAAAATGTATTTGATCAATATTGACGTTATGAAAAATGTATAAAAAAATTATAAATATTAAAAAACATAAATATTAAAGGAAATATTAAAAAAACGATAAAATTCTATAATTTTTATTTTATTAACGCAATTTTATTAATTATATAATGTAGATAATATCCATTATTTTTAAAACATTTTTTATTTCGTGCCTTACTCGCTTATTTTTAATAGCGCTTCCCGCTGAGAAAACTGGTACAATTATGGGTAAATCGATTTAATCGATTAAAATAAATAATTTAATCCCTTAAAGTTTTTATAAGATAACAACAAAGAATGCGTAATTGAAAGGATTAAATTATTTGTTAATACTGAAAATTACTGTAAATTGATTTGCATTCAATTGTACTCAGTGTGCACCAGTGTTGCATTAATTTTTCCAATGAAAAATGCTATAAATTTTTTGCTCCTTTTTTTAATTTTCTAATTTTCGCGGAATATTAAAAAAATTCTTTGCTGCACATATTATAGTATGCGGCAACATATCGATTGAAAAAAACTTAATCGATATAGATCAATAAAAATATAAAAGCGAAGCTTTGTTTATTAATTTGATTCTATTTATATACCTTACCTCTACCTTTCTTTCCGGTCATAATCATTAGCGTTAGCAGTAACTTGTGTACAATCCTATGCATGCAAAGATAATGAATACGTCTCGTCCCTGACGTCTCTCCCGACAGTCCCGACAATCCCCTGTTAGTAAAAGCTAGTTGAGATTGACGCTATACAACGGAAGAAAAAAGGAAGGCGAAGTAAGGCGGAAAGAGTCATTAACCCAAATATCTGCTGCAGATTTACCTCGAATCAGTATTTTCCCTCATGCGCATTCTTAATCGCGCGACGAGCAATAGCTCGTCGCGTCATCGCGTTCCCAGATAACACTGTTTTTCCCGTGAGTTTCCGACTTTCGGATAACTAATTAAAAGCGAGTTCTCCGAGCTCTCCCTTCGCACGATCGCGATCGCGCGCGCACGCCTATAATGACAGGCTAATTTCTATTTCATCCTAATTCGCCGTCACGCCGAGAAAATGAATCGGACGATTGAACGTTAAATATAACGAGATACGGGGTGAGAGTAAAAGTTTCTGCTAACGAGCGTGGGATGAGCGGCGCACAATAGCGGCGTACAATAGCGGCGCACAATACTATGGTCACCAACACAGTCGAAGATTCTGGAGAATGCACGAAATGCATATCCAGTGTACCGCAAAACACCGGATATTCGGATGCGTTGCAGTTCGGTATCCGTGTATCCGAATGCTTTCTCGCGACGCATCTAGTCGACAAAGAAAAGAATAGGGCCATCTCATCGCGGTGTAAAGCCGCGTGGTATTATTATACAAGTACATTTGTCGTATGACAAATTTTTTTTCTAAATTTTTTTTCTATTGATTGACTGTAGGATAAAAAGATTCAAAAATTTGTCTGTTCTGCAGTTAATTAACATACAACAAATGTAATGTTAGCGTAAAAAAAAATGCAAAAGGGAAGATGAAGGCGGAGATGCTTTATATACGAGAGCGGTACGAAAGCTCTCTTAAATTTATCAAACGTCTTATCTGTATGCCGAGCAGATTTCTGAAGCCCCATGATCGGGGTGCCGAAAGTGATGTCGATGAAAAAATAACAGAGAGAAAGAGAGAGAGACAAGCTATGTCATACGGACGTCGGATCCCCCGAGATCGGATCAGCTGTAATTACGTGTCTCGTAAATTTTAACGATCCTCGATCCCAGCATGGTCGATTCGATACGCAAAAAAGTGGGCGTTGTAATTGACAATGTGCGATGTTCTACAATCAAATTTATGAGTTTATTGCTGAGCGCAAAATAAGGTTTAGCGTGAGTATGTGTTCAAATGCGCAGATATTGGTTCTTAAAGTAGTTATTGATTCGTATAACAATTATCGTCAATCGAATTCCAGATGAGCAAAAATGAGTACGCGGAAAAAACAATTTTTAAGTATCTAAAATTAAAATTTAAGTAGATACAGATCTGAAATAATTTTGTTAAATCATTAAAATAATTATGTAGAAAACTCAAGCATGATGAGCAAAAGTTTGGATGTTCTAGCAACTAATTTAAATATCTTACCATTATTTCGACAATCTAATAAAATTATTTTCAGATTTGTGTCTAGTTAAATTTTTAGATACTTTAACAAAACCATTTTTTCCTTATACCAACGATTAACTCGATATTATTAAAATATATCAACAGATTTTTATGATAAATCTGCCGCGATTATCGTTACTCGACTCAATCGCGAGTTTATTTAAGCTCCTTGCAATTAATATAAATATATGTAAAATAATCTCATATATATAATCACGCAATTATTTTGTATTATATCACGCGCATATATAGTAGCTCTATTAACATATATAAGCATACATGATAAACATGATAAACTATTATTAATCGATTATATTTTTTAGAATAGGAAATTTGATATAAATATATTTTATAGTCAATTTTCCTTGAAAATAGCAACTGAACGTTTGACAAATCAAATACTCTATCGATATTACGTATCAAATATTAAAAGTCTATCTTATATACACAAAATGAATATTATGACTAAGAAAGTAAAAAAAAGATTGATCAGTATTTGCGATTTTTTTTCTTTTCGTGATACGTTATCGAAGTGTGTTAGATGAAAGTCCAAGATGAAAGTGGGCTCGGGCAATTGAAGCTACGTTAGGTCTGAGTTTAAATTATATTACAAATGAAACATCGCGTAGCTGACGAACAACAACGCAATATTATGAGACCAAGTATCAACTGACTTCGCTCTTTTGCTTTAACGGTAGAGGCTCACGAACTCACTCAGGAATTCGCACACCATGCAGGTGCGAGGACCCGAAAGGTTAACCGAGACGTCTCTACGCGAGCTCAACGTCCTCGGCTTTGTAGCCTCTGGCTTTTCAACGATTCCTATCGCAGAATCTATTGTGTTTGACGCATTCGTTCCTATTCAAATCTTACGTCTGCGCATTTTACGGTGACAGGACACGACCTAGATAACTAGGAAAAGATTTTTTTCCTTTTTTTCATTCATTGGAAATAGTCCGAAGAAAACATTTAACCGAGACATTTAAGAGATGTTTCTTTTGAATTTCATTTACAGTTAGTGCAAGTAATAATTTTTGCAATTTATTCTATCGTATATTTTATAGTTACAGTCAGTCCCCGTTCTGGGATAATAATAACAACAAGTAACAAATGACAAAAACGATGAACAAAAATGACGCATTGAACGGTATTTAATTTTAATCAGTCGGATGTGCAGTATGATTTCTAGATGATTATTAATCGATCCTTATCACGCGTAGCGGACTGCCGAGCAAGCGACCATTAATTAGATCTTCATTAAGATTGGCATCGATTACTGAGAGCGCTAAATGCAGGAGAGCATTGAGCGGCGAAATATAAGAAAAGCGCTTACCTTCGTGGCTTCGGACGGAGTATCTCATGACCCGAATCGGATATGCAGATGCTCAGACTCAATGGACCGCCGTAATGCTCTGAGGGAGTGCTGGCAGTCTGTACGGTCGACTGTTGAGGGCTAGAGATACCACCCCAACCGGAAGAGCTGCCTAAGAAGAGCGGCTGCTGTCCGCAACCTCCGTCCATCGTTGGCCGTTCCAGATTCATAATGTCTCCAAGAGCTAACACCGTCGGAAAACCTGTAAATTATTCCGTGTGTTATACGTCTTGCAATAATCATCATCGTCATCATCATCATCATCATCATCATTATCATCATCATCATCATCATCATCATCATCATCATCATCGTCGTCGTCGTCGTCGTTGTCATCATCATCATCATCATTATCGTTTATCCCTCTTTTACGATCAAAACGAAATCCCGGAAACGAACGAGATGAGTTTTTCACATATCGCGAAATGATAAATTCGTCGGTTACATTTTTTTTATATATCAATATGATTTCCTCAATTTTATCGCGATATCATTTTACTAGTTCAATTTACTTCTTTATACGCTTTATTTCGTTTCGCATTAACAGATCTCGTTGATCCAACATGTTGAGTTTGAACATAGCTCTATAGAGATATAGATAGATGTGATGAAGAATTCTGTCGTTCAAGATTAGTGACAACGAGTAATGTGTCTCGATACATTTAAGAAGAAAAAATATTGCAATACTCATTTTCAATCGTAACGAATGAAAGGAAATGTTGTACAAACATGTCGCTCGAGATAATGCAGAAAACTTCACTATATTTCACACGAGAAATCTAGCTGAGCAGAAATAATCTACGAAAGAAAGTAATTATGCGAAACTTTCTCGAGCGCGAAGGTCATTAACGAGTCAGATAATTGTGGAGGAGTAATTAACGCCGAGATGTTATCACGCTAAGGAAAACAACTGTTTAAGTTTTTATTCATATAAGAAAAGATAAAGGACAAATAAAAACGGCAATAAAAATCATACTTTGTTAATAACTCATTCTTACTAAATATTTAAATATTTTTTTATTCAAAAGAGAAAGATTTTCGAAAAAAAGAGACCAAAGGGAAAGAGAAAGTTGAAAAGAAAAATCGGAAAGTCGATTTCATAACTTGTGAGTCAGAAAATATTAATAGCTTTATAAAAATGTATAATATGAATGGAAAAAAAAAGAGAAGTATATACTTTAGAATTATAACTCGCTTATATTTTTTGCAACGCGTATTTTACATTGAAATAAAATTGAAATTTTTTTATATACAATTATAGGACTCTAAGTTCTAATATCTTTAATCCGATAGACCGCTTTATATTCCCGAAAATTAGACAATTAGTTTCATACGCGCATTCGTAGAAACGGAGAAAGGAATAGATTATGGAGCGGCGAATGTGCCCCTGAATTTGCAACCAGTTGCGGCAATCCAGGTAAATGGACCGGATAAACGTACCGAGGGAAAAAGAACAACAAAAACTAAATCTCGCGAATGCATTGTCGGACTCGTCGTGGAAAGTGCGATCATCTCTCGTGCGAGAGATGTACCTATCCGCTGGGATCAGCGCAGCGATGAGAAATTCTGTCTCAATACACGTCGTCTCCGAGACTCAGTTCGTACGCGTCGTGCTTGTGCACGTTCGTGTTGCTCGCTTTGACGGACTCTTGTATGCAATTACTCTGCCAGGCTCCCAAAGTGCTTCCTTAAGCGTGCGTTTCAAGATGGGGGGACGACCCAGTACCCCATGACGTGCCTGTCTGCCCGGCTGCTCTTTCGGAGAATTTTTATCGATGTTATATTCTGAATCTCATCACGGTAATAATGCGACAGTCAGAATGACGGGAGTAGTCGTAAAGCTGGTGTTCTTTTTCGTAAAATATCAGTAGTAGAGCTACGTAAATTGTGAGAGAAGAATTGATATTCTTTTTGCTAATGAAGAAAATTCGATAAAAGAAAATCAAAAGCGGTCTTGCTATCGAAGTTTGAAAAAGAAAGAATTGGACGCTAACACTCTCTATTGATTCAACACTGATTCAATTCTATTTTTTTCCGTTGAAAAAGAAAGTGAGCGAGCCGTTTGTAAGATGTGAAAAACTACCTTTCTATACGTGTACGTTTATAAATTCTAATAAATTGATCACGCTCTTTAGAGCACAGTGAATGGACTCCACGGTTCAATTTCATGATCCTCGGTTCGGTGACTGATTTAATGTACGAGGCACTGAGGTAACTGGTTTAATATAAACGGACACTCCAAAAGTGGCGTTGTGTCCTGAAGTGTATTTAACTGACCTCGACTGGACTCACACACACATCTACCTTTCTAACCGATCGTTCGGATATACGTGCAGGCATACCTTGGAAGGGATGGGTGCGTACACAAATATAAAAGTTGTGCCCGGTGTAAACCTATCATTTGCCAGAAGAAAATCAGGGTCAACCGGTAATCGTTAAGTGATTTTGCAAAAAGAAAACTGGAAGATTCTCGATGTCAAAGATTCCCGGAGAAATATGCTGATTATTTGGAAGAGACATTTTTTTATCAGAAAACCCATCGTTAAAATCTGTTCGCTGCTTCATACAAAGCAGTCATGTAAGTAGCTTATGAAAAAAAGGTTCTATATATATAAAATTGTCTTTTCTCATACCATTTTTATTAACTTAATCTCGATAGGATTAAATTACATAGACATATTGCACAATTTTTAATTATGTCATGTTGAAGATAAATTATAGAAAGACACAAGATTTAAGGGTATCGTTATAACAAAAATATTTTGTTATTACTCAACCTTTTGTTTTCAATAATGATTAAAATGCAACGCACACTGAGAAAAAAATCGAAATATTCAGAAGTAAATGTTACCTATTATATTCTTTGATATTTATTCATTTTTTTTTAATTTGATTCATTTTTTTAATTTGATTGTGATACTGTAATATATATGTATATTTCTGTGAAATGTATCTCATTAATTGTAAAATATAAAACAGATTTACTTGTTAGGAATAAAATTTTATTTCGCCATAAGATATTTAAGTAAGATATTTATCTCAATGAAATGAACATCTCAAATAAATTCTTAAGTATCTTTTCTTCAGTGCATGCATACACGTTCGGAAAAGATATCTATTAATTTTTTATTGCGTATTAATCAAGCAAAAATTTGAGATCCGAACGAATCAGGAATGTATACGACACGTCGCCGAGTGTAATGATGCCTTCGAGGCGACACACCTGACAGCTCGGATTCATCTCGATCAAACTACTGTGATTATAGATCTTTAAGAGCCAGTTGTGTTAACGTCATGCGGTATTAAGTTCGATTAAATAAATTTTCCTTCGCTATTTAGATTATAAATAAAACTACAATTCATAAAAAGAAACGGAACTGAATTTATGGCAATTTGTTTATGCCGTGTTCTCGCGTGTTCTACCATCGCTTCTATTTGCTAAATCTTTTCGCACACAACTCTATCGCATAACTTATAAAGTATCAATCCTTAAAACGCGCGCGCGCGCGCGCGTGTGTGTGTGTGTGTGTGTGTATGTGTGTGTTTAAAAGGAAAAAAATAAAAGTAGAAAATTACTAATCCGTATAATTATATTTCAAGTCACGCGCGAAAGAAAATTTAGATACGCCAAGAGTTCTTAGAAAAAAGCATTACATACACATACAACTGCAGTATAGATACTATATGTGAAACGTGACATACATGTGAGAACTATTCGGAACCTATTCGGAATCGGAGTCACGTCTTTGAGCCACTATCGTTAATTGGACGCAGCATTTCCCGGACGTCCTATAAAGATATTTTGAAGTCAATTGGGATCATGAAAATTGACCTCTGTTTGTACAAATTAAACGTAAACGTACGCGCCTATTCTCCTTTTTACTATCGTAGCGTAGCTATAATTTTTCATATACGTTTCTTTACACATTTTCGTGCATCCTCAAATAAATGTCTGTTTCGGTTCTTTCTTTGTTTTTGATTTGCTTTTGTAGAACTGAACGACAGCCTTGGCGCGCGCGTGACGATTAAGAGGGTGAAAAGATCGGGCAGACGGAGGAGTTCGGGGCGCGATGCAATCTTGGCGCAGCATTGAGCCCCGTAATACACGCGGCATTGAGAATACACGCATACACGCGACGTGGTGTAAGCGACGTGCACGCGGTCGTCCGCCCCGCGATCGCCACATTCCAGGGGCTACCCAAACTGAAGCCTATATCTTATACACACCTCTCTCTCTCTCTCTCTCTCTCTCTCTCTCTCTCCTCCCCCTCTCTTCTCTCTTCTCTCTTTCACTTCTCTTCTTCTCTCTGCACATGCTTCACCATGATGTTCTCCCTCCGTGCCTCATACATCCCTTTACCTACCCGTATAGCTTTTTTACTTCATTCTTGTTCTCTCTTCTTTTCTCTCGTCTTTCTCTCCTTCTTATGGATATGGACGAGAATCCGCGCGCGAATCTTGTCCCTCTGCGCTCTATACGAAATTTACATATTCTCCCTCCCTCCCTCCCTCTCTCTCGCTCTCTCTCTCTCTCTCTCTCTCTCTCTCTCTCTCTCTCTCTCTCTCATTTTCTTTCACCCACCAACAACGCGAACGCGACACCTGATACAATCCCATCGGCATCATCAAATTTCATTCGATCAAAAGATTTTACGAGCGCATTGCATTTATTTTTTTATAAATTCGATTCAATTTCAATCAAGAGATTCAGTTGCCTCTTTATGATTTTCCATATTACATATTGCATAGAAATCGGTGACGAGAAGAGACGGGAATAAAAAGAAAGAGATATTGATAAGAACATAAAAATTCAGCTTGAGTTGAAAAGTCTGAACTAATTGTAAGATATTTACGTAGACAAATGCGATGGATGACGATTAAAGCCGACGCGATTAGAATATTGAAAGGATCACTTCTCTAACGGGAATCTTAAAAAAGACTCACGTTTAAAACATCACAAATATTACTTAAATTCATTCTAAGAATATTACAAATATTACTCCAAATTTATTCTAAGAATGGATTTGAACCCGCGAAACGCATTCTGTATAAAAAAATGCCTGTGAAAGCCTCAAAAATATTAATACTACTTAAAGTTAGACAAGATTTAAAGAACTAGAATTTTTGCCATACATACATGTAATATTAGATATGTATATCTTTTTAATTGATGCATACTGACTAGTATTTCAGTATTACATATAATTTTATGTTTTTAGTAACTTCGGACATCAAACGGCGGTTCTGATACATAAGTTTCGATTAATTTTAATTAATTTTCCATAAATATTAAAGCAAAGACAAATTTAAACTTTGCGAAGAAATTAAAACGAGAACATATATCATCATTCATTTCTGGCAAATTATTTTTAAACACAGTAAAATAGCAAAAAAGACAATCGATTTATATAATTAGATATTCGTTTGAGTCCTCTAGCAACTGAATTATGAAACAGCTCTACTTTTTTTAAATTTTTAAATTTGGAGCATTCAATTACAAGTTAACAACTCCCAGTTAACTTGATCAATTTTCTACGCTTTCTGTTTCACGGAGTCGACCAGTTTGGCTTCTGAAAGACTCACGTGTGACTAAAGATGATGTCCATCGCGAGACCATGCCGAATGAAACTTACCGAGAGTTGTTCAACGCGATGATAGAAAGGAGCACATCCTCGCGCCGTCGAGCACATATCTACAGAGGGGACCACTCTTGTGACCGAGAATTCGCATCCTCCAACAAATTTCCGTCTCACTTGTATACCGTTTTACTGTCGTCTGAGACAGCAGGTTTGTTCTCTTTTCAGCTACACTCTCTTTCGTCCGCCTATAATCTTTTTCTTTTCGAATTGACTAAAGAAACAAATCGAAGGCTCCCGCAAAGAAAGACTTCTATTATATCTTCCTCGATTACGAACACATTTTATTTCTATCGTCTAATCGACAAAATTCAAATGTATATAATGTATATAATAGACAAAGGATGGGAAAGTGAACACGCAAAAATAAAATATAAAATAAACAATATAAAAATATAAAATGAAAACACAAAATGTTTGTTTCTGATTTAATTTTACTATTTGCTCTAACTTTTTGATTTTTTTTTTAAATTCAGACAGTTGGGCAGTCTTATTGAGTCTCGAAGATTAAAGTGAAATATACACTTGGAATGGAACTGCGAATGTTCCGTTATTTATTTCGGCTTCTGACACACACACAATCCCCTTCATTCTCGTTTCGGCGTTCGAATTAAGTCACCAATATCTCAATTCGTTTTCATAAACGCGAGTCATATACGTATTTACTTGAATTCCATTCCGCAACATACTCGGCGTAGTTTATAATTAAAAAAGAAGAAATAAAAGATGATAGTTGAAAAATTTCGATTTAAATGTAAAACAAACCAAAGGATCGATCCTTTTGGAGACAACCGATACTGATGCGACGCCGCGAGATGTGCTTTGTCGCAGCGCGTTTAAAATACAGAAGGTGAACGAGAGTGGGCAGCCAAAAGGAACAAACCTCTCGACACGCGCGAGCGTGGAACTGTAAACACGGGCGGACCTTTAAAAAAAGGTCTCTCTCTCTTTCTCTCGGTGGATGGGACGGACAGCGGATTGCATGATGATCGCGATGCCGATGCGATCCGATCCGATTCGATGCTGTGGACGCAGCCGCAGGAGATGTCTCTGCGAGATGCGCAGATTTATCACTAAAGTATTCGATGTTCGATGGTCATTCGAAATTTTCTCGCGCACCCTCGCTCGTATTCGCGCCGATTTTTGCGCCGATCCGCGAAATCGCGTGCGCGCGCGCGCGCCGAGTTGTCGACGCCGCTGCCGCCGTCGCTTTTCGGCAGCTGTCAATTACCGCTAACACAGTTGCCGCGTTTATGCAGCATCCCGATCCGACCACTTTCGGTCCAGAGGCCGTAAGGCCGTCGAGAAGAAAAAAAAAAGAAAAAAACTCGCTCGTAAATTGCACTGTCGCCACCTGTTGCATGTTTCCGGAAACTCATACGAGTTTCCATATATTTGTGCGAGTTATCGATTGTATATATGTATATATCGAAATACGATAAAAATAAAATAATAGTATAAATAATATATAAAATAATTATATTCAATTGTTTAATCGTCTCTTTTGCGTGTGTTATTCCTCTAGTGGATGTGATTAGCGATCGAAAATATCTGTGAACTTCATTCCCAGTCAGAAATAATTTCTCGAAAAGACGTCGTTTCGATGTCGAAAATTTTCGAAATTTCTATAGATTTCGATGGATTTTTGGCTCCAATTTCAATTAACTTTCGAGTTGGAAATAAAATCTTAAATTGATCTAGTCAGCATAAAAATATACTACTAGTGTCACTAATGCAATAAATAAATTCGACAAGTAACTACTAACAGCACAAAGTCTACTCTAAGTCGACTCTGAGTCGACTATAGCTTCTAGATGTCTGAAAAATGGACGTCCATAAGTCGACTTTAGACGACATTGTACGACTTGGAGACGTCTCTAAGTCGTACAATGTCCCACTTTAAAGACGACTGTAAGCCGACTTTAAGTCATTTTAGGCTGTGATCCGATTCATGCCCACAACGCTCATGAACAACATTCATTGTTTAACTATAGTTAAACAACAAGAAATGATTCCACATTTAAGCTTTGTGAGCGTAAATCGCACTAAACGTTCTAAAAAATCGACATTGGAAGGATGTTTGTCAAAAAAAGTCGACTTACAGTCGACTCTAAAGACCTAACTTAGCAAAGTCAATTTACAGTCGACCATAAACACTTATAATGCTAATGGATGTATAGTTGTATCTGTTCAAAGATGTTGTAAAAGAAACGGAACACAAAAAAAATAATTAATGTTAAATATAATAATTATATAATAACATAATTAATGTTAAATATAGCAGTAATGTACAAATGATAACATCTTTGATAACAACTTGTTTTGATTTCATACATTTCATACATTTATAAGAGATATTATTCCCTAAAATTTCTCAATACAAAAGTGACATAATAAAATTATATCAAATAAACTACAAAGTACAAATAAAAGTAATATTATTCAGCAGAAGTAGAACAATAAAATAAGATACAAAGAATTACTAGAAGAAAAGACGTAGACTTTATCGATAGTTGTAAAAAATGTTCGATTCGTATAAAAAAATTCCACAATTTTCTAAAAAGTTATAAAATTATTTATAAATTCTGAAAAATTTTGAGAAAGCTTTTATGATTAGAATGATATTGCAATTGTCGAAATGAAATCGAAAAAAATGTCGATTCAACCTTTAAACGAAACTATTCAAAATATAAAATTACGTATCACAAATTTATATCAAAAATATTAAAAATATATCAAATTGCACTCTCTATATACTCGCAATTTTTTATCACTCGAAAATGTTGAAATTTTAATGCAAGTTTCGAATCGGTAACTTTTCTATCGTAACGACGTCGAAATGATGTCTTTTCGAGGAACTATTTCTGATTGAGTTATTGGTGCTTTCCATTTGATAATACAAGTCGATACAAGTATCGTTTTATGGGCCTGCGCACAATATATCAAATATTAGAAACAGGAATAAATATTAAGATTTCAACCTATCAGATACCAGGTATCAGATACCAATTACACCGGCATACGCGGTTTCTGATAGGTTAAAATCTTAATTTCAATCTGAAAAAAGTTTTTTTTAATTTTTTTGGAAATTCGATATTTTCTTGAAAGTTTTCTGTTTCTCAAAGAATTTTATTGATTGTCCTATGGATTAAGATATTAGGTGTACAACTTTGCTTCTGCCGTTTTTTTTCCGAAATTCGAGGCTTTATTGTAAAAAACTGGTTATACATTTATGATTCAAAGTATTGTCCATCGCTAGCCATTACTTTCTCCCATCTTTCGGATAGCGTACGAATCCCGCGTCGAAAAAACTGGTCATCTTTTGAGGCTATCCACGAATCGATCCAATTTTTTACTTCTTCATAAGATCGGAAGTGCTGGTCAGCCAGGCCGTGCCATTGATCGAAACAAGTGATAGTCAGAGGGAGCAACGTCTGGAGAATACGGTGGGTAGGGTAGGACTTCCCATTTCAACGTTTCCAAGTATGTCTTGACCACTTTCGCAACATGAGGTCGAGCATTGTCATGCTGCAAAATCACTTTATCGTTTCTCTCGTTGTATTACGGCCGTTTGTCTTTCAATGCTCGACTCAAACGCATCAATTGCGTTCGATACCGATCGCCGATGTGATTGTTTCAGTCGGTTTTAACAGTTCATAATACACTACGCCGAGCTGGTCTCACCAAATACAGAGCATGACCTTGGACAAAATCACCGTTCTTGAAGCGTTGAAATCACTCACGACACGTTCTTTCACTAATAGCGGCCTCACCATAAGTATTTGAGAGCATTCGATGGGCCTCAGCCGCAGATTTCTTCATATTGAAGCAAAAAATTAAAACCTCCCGCAAAGACGAGAATTTGGTTCGTAAACTAATATCAAAAATAACTTTATGATGCAGACACAAATCGACTAATGTTTCTATGGGGATATGTTGACAGATGCCCATGTTTATTATATGACGTTTATGATCTATTTATTTCGACCACCACTTACCGCTAAAGCCATCTATAGGAAAACGGCGGAAGCAAAGTTGTACACCTAATACTAAATGAACAGTAAAGAAGTTATAGCCCTTCAAAATTCAAAAATCGTGAACTTAGCCTTCCCCTCCGAAATTTCAAATGGAGTTTTCATCGCCTTAATCGATGGAATTCTTTCTAAAATTAATAAAAAACTCTAGAATTTTTCAAGAGGCAACCAGAACTCTGCTTTTTTCAAAATTTTGAAAATAAGTGACTATGAATTTCACAGAGGTAAAATCTGCCGCGTTTTTGTGGCCATTTCAAGATTAGCAGATCTGTGCACTTTAATTGTAAATATTTTTACCTTTCAAATGAAAAAAAAATTATTCTGATATCTTGTGAGGTAGAATATATAGTTACTGGAAACGTTTCCTATATAGTGGTTGCGGCGGGTTGAAAATGGGCAGACAAGGTTTGTTTCACGATTTAGCGCACACTCTTTTATTCTAAATAAAAATCATCCCGATATCTTAGCTGTGGTCAAAGTCTCGCTACAAATGCTTTGAAGCATTTGATGGACCAATTAGAAGAAAGAATTTTACGTTATGCACACTGTAGAATTTTAGAGATAAAAGCGCGCTTTTATCGCTAAAAGCGCGTTCTGAATATGGAATATATGTACCGGAATATATGTACCAGAATATATGTACCGGAAATTGATCTTTTTTGCACTTACAGCCATGGTAATAAGAGGCAGACCAGTGGTTTTATGTTCTTCAGATATTAAGTTCAATCTGCACATTTTCATCTTATCAGGTAGGCAATCCGAGATTACATTTTTCCGAAAAACTAGACTGAAAAATGTTGATACTAACAAAAATTCCCAGGCAACATAATTTTGACTGCGTTCCGTTTCACGCATGATGTGCATGTTGCACTATTTATCCTTGTTATCCGAATGTTAAACAAGGAAAAATGATGCATCATGAAACAGAACGCAGTCTTTAATTTGTACGGATTAGTAACACTATCGAAGTAAGTCCATAAGTTTGTGAAGTAGCGATTTATGGACTTATGGACAAACTTATGGGCCTGTATTCAGAACGCGCTTACAGCGATGTTAGCACGCTAATATGCTATAATTTACGTTACGCATATTGTAACATTTTAGAGATAAAAGCGCGTTTTTATCGATAAAAGCACGTTCTGAATATGGGCCATGGACTTACTACTTCAACAGTGTTACTAATCCGTACAATCGTGTTGTCTAGGGGTTTTTGTTAAGCAACATTTTCCAGACTAGTTTTTCGAGAAAATGTCATGTAACCCAAACCAACGGTCACCGTCTATGACTACGTTTACATAGCTCGATTTCCGAAGACAAAACATCGATGTTATGAAATAGGCCAATCATGGCTATTCCTCTGAAGAATGGCATGACTATGATTGGATTGATAACTTCGACTACAACTATGTAAATCGAGCCGTGTAAATGTAGTCCATAAAAAATAAACGAATCATAGTCAATTATTTTCCATGCATTCGACTGTAAGTCCGCAAACACAATAGAGTAAGAGTTGCTGCAGACAAAATTCTGTAATAGTAACCTTAAGACGTGAACTTAAGCCGATGAGTCAATCAGGATATTACTTTAGATCTGTATTCTAACGGAAATGGAAATAGTAATAAACTTATCCATAATGGGTTGAAATTGCTTTATTGCGAAGTTATGGATAAGTTTAGAATTCTTAAAACTACTAGAGTCTGATCATCCTTTTATTCTCTCTTGTGATTGGCGTGCCCACACAATGGCAATACCTATCAAGAACGCACATACATTCATATCACCAATTGAGAGCAAACATACATTTCGGACACGCACGCCATTTTTATAGCTTGGCTAGCTTTGATAATTAGGGATTCTAGTCGACACAAATTGACACAAGTGTCATTCTATCCGATTATCGGTAAACGCGATGCTGTAAACGCTTTGAAGCGTTTTTTAATTGGTCAGTTTGTAAAATTCTTTCTTCTAATTGGTCCATCAAATACTTCAAAGCATTTGTACCGAGACTTTAGATTTGTTTGCATCGCATGCTCCAACATGCTCCAATGTGCTCCAATCATGATTCCTACTCACTTCAATGCACTCATTAGAGTGAGTAGGAACTATGACAAAGCATGTTGGAGCATGTTGGAGCATGCGATGCAAATAAACCTTTTAATCACAGCTTACATGACATTTTTTTCGAGAACTGAAAAATGTACTGTTAAAAATTCCTGGGCAACATGATTTTAATTTGTACGGATTAATAACTTTGGCTAGTTTTTATCGAGGGTTTAAATCGGATCAGAATTTAAGAACCAACTAATTTCAGTCGAACATTTCCCCTGTCGTTCCGACTGTAACAGGGGAATACTCGATTGTAATTGGTTCTTACATTCTGATCCGATTTAAATCCTCGATGGAAACTAGACCATTGCACGTCATCCACGTGATCTCATAAAAAAGGCTAAAATAGCCGCTCTCAGTTTCTCTGTGGTGTATTTATTATTGAATTGTTACGAATGAGATTGCTAAAAATTGCTGACTTCGTCGTGAAAAATCAAATAAAAATAAAATAGATAATAGGAAAGAGAAAATTAATTTGCTGTATCCTAACGCCCTCTCAGCAAATATTGTGGCCAAAGTATGAAACAAGGAGTAATTGTACTGCATATTAATGGTGCGATTGTTTATAACCTAATATAAAAGTCGGCAAACTATCCGGCTATAAATTATTTTGATATTTACTGACAATTTGTTGATAAGTGATTTTTCAAAAGCAATTTAGATAAGTGAATTATTATTCAAACATGAATGTCTTACGTTCATGCGTTAAAACTATCATCCTAAGTAAAGGAGTACGATCTGTAAATCACGAAGGTTAGTTGTAACGATATGATTTTTATAAAGAATTTTTTAATTACATAAATAATATAACTTTTCTATAACATTATATATAAATCGCTTGTATAAATTCTATACAACATTTTGCTTTATCCATAGTTGACGAATTTTGTCTTTTTTTTTCCAGGACAAAGATACATTAAAAGATGGGTGGCACCGACACAAAAAGAAATAACCAAACGCAAAAAGGCGCTAGATGAGCAGCCAGAGCCGAAACGCAGTACCTTTCTCGATTGGAACAGATCTGCAGAGATTTATGCCTTTAATGAACGACTCTCTGAAAGTTTCAATATGGAAAAATTGGAGCAAGCCTTTACCAATAGATCCTACCTTATTCAAGAGGAGCAGAAGCAGAAAGAAATGGGAATAGAAAATCCTGTACTTGCTATACAAGATAATGCTGAATTAATTAGAAAAGGGGAGAAGCTTACGTCAGAAATTGTACAGACTTATTTAGTCCAAGTTTTACCACAAGCATCTGAGGATGTCATAATGTATGTATTATAAAAAGATATGATATAAAAAAAATGTATATATTATAGTACTAGAATAATTAAGAATTAATCATGTATTTTTTAGTTCGTTGCACGACTATCTTCTTTCTGAGGAAATTCTAGCTAAAGCAGCTTTTCATATTGGGACAAAAGATATTATTTTAACAGAAGCAAGTATAGAAATATTTAATCTATACAATTATAAATTCATTATTTCATTCGCAACATTTTAATTGTCTATTGTATATTACATTGTAGTAACAAATTTTATTTATTTCTCAGAGGTAATATTCAAGTTGTGTTTTTAATTTCCTATTTTTCAATTAATCCTTCAGGAACATCCAATAGCTCAAAAGACTTTAGCTGATACGTTTTTCGCACTTGTCGCGGCGCTCGCGGAAAGTGTAGACGTAAATCATACGGCGAATTTTGTTAGAGACTTCCTGATTGTTATATTGGCTGAAAAGGATCTAACAGAAATATGGAATCCAGCTAATCCAGTTGAACTTTTAAATGATATTTTACGGAAACAAAACAGATCATTCGCCGAACCAAGGCTTATCGCACAAGTGGGAGAAAATACACTAGAAGTAGTACATCATGTAGCATTGTATTGTGATAAAGAATTTTTAGGTTCAGGTAAATGCAGCAAATTAGGCAAATGTAATGAGATATGATTTTATTCAGTTTTTTATCTTGTTATTTAATCTAATAAATTTTTATGTATTTTTATAGGATTTGGTCAAACAATTCAGGAGGCCAAGAACACGGCTGCCATAAATGTTTTAAGTAGAATATTTGGTTTACTAGACTCCAGTAAACCAATTAAGTTCAATAAAATGATAAATCTGTCTTCGTGAAAAGCGAGTTTTATTTTTGAGAAAAAGAAATTTAGTCTATATATTAATAATGTGTTAGAATTATTTTTTGTATATAGAAAATATTAAATAATAAATATATAAAATATGTATAATAAATGTAATATAAGTGTAAAAATATAGTATCCTAATTTGAAATTTTTCATTGGTTGATTTCTCTACGCTGATTTTTTTTAACACTGCGATGGAGGCACTTTTAGGAAATATTTAAGGTCTATTTATATGTTTTAGAAATTCACGACCATTGGGCAATTACTCGGTACCAACAGAATTCTTCAATAAGAATCGAACTAATCTCATGTAAACGGATCACGATAGTTCTTGATATTCTATCCCGCGAGAGGGCATCGTAACGATAAGAAGAACTCGCGTTACATCCTTACGTAAGCTCTTCTATTCTATTTGATCTTAGTTGACCGAAAACACGCGCGTTAGAAATGCACGTTGAACCGGAGACAAGCCTCTCTGGTCGAATCGAAACCTCGGATCATGCGAGCTCTCTCGACGATTAGGATCTACACTCGGGATTTCGATTAGAATCCGACTGTCGAGTTCGCATTACGCGAGTTGAAAGCTCGCTTAGAAATTCAGGTTGTCTCGACCTCTCCGATCCGATATCGAAAATTTCGCTGAATTTTCCCTGAATTTTTCGAATCTTGAAATTTTTCCATGTTTTGAGTTCAGTTTTTGTTTTTTTCTTTGTTGAAAATTTACGTGGAAACGATTTCATTTACACGTGATGATTGCAATATGAATCCTTACTCGCGTAGCTATGATATCGAGACCAGAACCCGCTGCAATTTCAATCGAACTTGTTCGAATTTATTGGAAATTCTATTTTCCTTTTCTCTCTTTCCATATCTTCTATAATGTGTCTTTTACAAAAAATATATCATAGACCCCAGAAATATCAATAGAACGATCTCTCGATGACGTTTAGGAATCGAATATAAGATTAAGAGAGCTCCTTTTAAAAAGTACCCCTATTTTTTGAACCAATGGGTCGGTTCCTTGAAGCAGATTTACAAATCGCGAATCTGTTGTCGTTGAGTCATTGAATAGGTACATTGAGGATGTGGTTAACGAAAAGATGAAAGAAGATTCCGCACGCGAAATAACAATCGGAGCTTTGGTATGACGATCCCATTCGGATTTCGGAGCAGATGGCTCCGAAAATGAATTTCCGCGAAACCTACGCGATGCAACTTACAATGTTGCTGTAGCCACCTTTAAACGATGACGATGCCGATGCTCTTGTGGAAATGATGCAACTAATGGGGACTAACTATTCAGCTGCTACGCACGTAACGCGTGTGTTAGACGAGGAAGACGAACGGTGTTTATTCGTCATACACACACACACATACACACACACATACATACACGCACGCACGTACGCACGCACGCAGGCATGCACGCACGTAATGGTCGTTCATTAAATGACAAAGAGATATATATATATAACGGATGGTATTGAAATTAAATAAAAGAGATCTATCGAAAAATATGATGAAGCGTTTCAATCTTAATCATTTTTATGTCTTGTTTTCATTTTGCTAAAAATCTCGAAAAATCTCGGAAAAATATTATATTTTCATCGTTTTTGCTTCATTTTTAATACAGAAAAGATTGACTTGAAACTGTTCATATTCTGACTGTATCATATTCGCGTATAATTTGAAATAAAAACCTTACGCGATGCGCGTTTTACAATTTGATCGGAATTTTGAGTATATTGGATAAAATAATTAAACGTTTGGAATTTATTTCAGCTAAAAATGAAATTATTGGATAAATAATTTCTTCTGGAACTCGATTAATTTTAGGTAAAAAAAGAGAAAGTCGTAACAAATGCAATTATTTTCATTTCGGTTTGATCGTAGACGTGATTCACTCTTGCTCTTTTTTCATAGATAAAAAGATTAATATGCAAAATTAATACGCAGTTCCATATACATTTCCTACACGCATACAAGTGAATAGAATATTTATTACTTTAGTTTTCTACACGCATATAATTAAAAAATGTATTAAAAACCGATCTATTTGTAAATCATCCAGAATAACCCTAAGCCCCGACAATATGCTTCCGTCGTCAACATCCTCAATTGTTGCGCATATTTTAGAATCGTCGATTGGTCGGTTCTTCCCACGATCGTGATTTTCGCGAATTTTCCGCGCTGCGCATAAATGAGAAAAACATAGTGTAAGTCACGCCTTGATAACTACGCGTCGCGAGTCGCGATAAAAAAAGAGAATTATTATCGATATTTCTGGCGATAATATATAGTGACGACGGAATTAGGTATAGTCGTAGAATTTCATGAGAGACAACGCAAACGCGAAGAAGGGAACAATCAGTCCTCGCGTTGCGGAATCTCTGCATTTTTTCACGACGGGATTTTCTGAAAAGTGATAGACTGCCATTGATTGAATCGTTCTAAATTGGGCTCTTAGGCCGATAATCGGTTCTTCTATTTAAAACTAAACTACTCTCAAGTAGAGTCTTAAGTTCACAGTTGTTACAAATTCCTCATTTTAAAATTTCATAATTTTCCTCCGATTTCCAAAAAAAAATTTCATTCACGAAGCTAACGATTTTTTTTACATTCTAGCAGATTTGAGTGTCTTATCTAAAAATGTTGTCTGACAAAATTATTGTCAGCATTTAGCTAAATTTTTGGATATTTTAGCAAAATCATTCTCTCCGTGTGCTTTTCAAAATTTTTTTGTGTTTTTACTCTGATTTGGAAATCATTTTAAATGTATCTTGTTGAGAGGAGATCAATTTAACATAGCAGTGTAAATTACTATTAATATTGCTGCATTTTTATTTGTTAAATTGAACTTAATATTCGAGAACTGTGTGTAGATGTGATATATATATATATATATATATATGTATATTAAACTCCTTTGAAACCAACTATTTTAACTTTTCAGAAAATTTTGCAAAATTCCCTGACTTCTCCCTGATTTCCAATCTTATGATAATCCTGATTGAAAGATGTCATATGCTATAATCACAGAGCGATATTAATATTTTAATATTTTACTTAAAATGGTCTTCAAATAAGAACGCATTATAAATATCGTAAATACTTGTAAATTCGTTCTTTTTAACGAATTTCTGTCCATATCGAGTGGTTCTTCGTGCGACAAGTTCGACAATTGTTCCGAGAGTCCGAGAGAATGAGATATTCTTTTTGCGCACGATTATTGCACGTTCTTCCTCTCTCGTTCAACATTACTCGTGTCGGCTTTGCGTTGCGAAAGATAGTCACGTTGAACGTCGCCCAGCAGCGTCACCTCCTTATACGGGGTGCCGAGAAACTACGTATGCGAGAAACTACGAAAGGGTTGCGTGGAAGATTTAAAAATGCAAAAGATATATTTCTTCACTTCTCGCACGTCAAAAGCCATAAAAATCTTAGATACATACTGAATTTTCGCAAAATTTTATACAAATTACAACAGTAGGCTAACGTGTTGAAATATACTGGGTTCGTGCCGCAAAAGATTTAAATTTAATAAATGTATACTAAAATTTAAATCTTCTGCGTTTCAATTTTCCTTCAAAATTGACACGAACTTTCCGGACAACCCAATATAATACCAAAGGTTTAGAAAGCGTAACAAAAGATATTCGATTAGAAGAAAAAAAACCTATCGAAAATTGGGAAATTTTCGAATTTTCTCGTATGTCGCTCTATACATTTTATACAAGCTTCGATAACGTTAAAATGAATTGTAAATGATTAAAAAGTATAATTATTTTGAGGAATCATTTTGACATCATGATAACTTATCGTTCCGCTTGAGTATCTCCATTTCTTGATATTGATTAGTTTTTATAATCAAATATAATTACTTGAGGAAAATAAAAAAATGTATGCGTTGGAATGAAACTGTGAGTATGATAACGTTTCTAACCGGTTGTATCTTCATCTTTTATTTTAGTCGATAGGAATTCCTTTTTTCAGCTTTTTTCCTTTAATCGATGCGTATCTCTCTGTCTAAAAAAAACGTCAAACGTGGTCGTAAATGTGGAAAGTATATTTCCATGGTGAGAACGGGAAATATCGAATCGCTAACGGGAAACGCATATTGCTGCTTGACGGTGATGCATAAAACGCATCCGTTGCAGCGTGTTCGCGAGGAACGCAAAAGTTTCTGATACAATCACCTCCTGCTGCTAAACGACAGAAACGAAACAACGCAAGTCGAATTTTACGCATACTGGTACTTTCGGTACATGTAGATGTTTCGCTTGTCACGTGGCGCTATTCGCGTATGACGCATAATGTATGGAAGCGTTCGTGTTAACGCGGCTAACTTCATTTTGCTCTTTATACGAGATCGTCCTGAACTTCGCGGAAGTCTGAAATCTGTTTTAGCTTCGAGTAAATGAGAAATTCGAGGTTGAGTGTCTCGCATAAAATTGTTGTACACAGTTATAAGGAAATAAAAACGGCTTTGCGTCGATATCGTCAAATCGTATAAAAATTCTGTATGGAATTTTTTTCGAATTTTTGCTTCTACTTTAAACCTTAGTTTCAGGACGTATGTAGACTTTAGAGATTTATAATAGATTCTAATCTAATGAATTGAGCTTCTACGTTGAGCCTGTAAATGGCAGTTATTAGAAATTCCTATTTCCTATTTTAGGTTCAAAAGAAGTTTTCTAAATAGAAGCTGTAAATCAAGTAATAAAAGAGATCTTATTTGAGTGTTCATGTATCAAAACAGATTTATAGATTTAATTGAGGTTGAAAGAGATTCAAAATAGAACTAAAATTTCTCTATATGTAGACTTATTTAAGTCTACAAATATATATTATAGCTATCGGACGAATCTGCAGTAATTTAATAAAAATGATAGTTGTACTGCAACGCGCGTTCCTCGAGAATAGCAACTATATGCGCAATTAAAGTTTCGAATTATATGAACTGCGCTTGTTAAATCTCTGTCCGACTGTCTGTCGCACGTTTTACATCAATAAGAAATGGATCATGCTGTCTCTCTCTCTCTCTCTCTCTCTCTCTCTCTCTCTCTCTCTCTCTCTGTCTCTTTTTCCTTGAGTCGAATAACATAATCCTTTTCCCGCAAACGCGTGCTTTTTGTATTATACAACGAATGTAATTCGATAAAGAGAACGTCGCTACGAATTCCAAAGTTCATAAAATTACGGGTCGACAGAAATAGGCTTAGCACGGCCGTGCGATTGAATGCGATCTGAAATTTTTCTATATCGGTCGCAGGTATAATATTGATTATTTATGATCCACGCTATCCCCTTTAAGGTGGTTCATCCTTGTCCCCGTCCGCCGTACCGCCCCGCGTTGCCACCACTACCACCAGTCCCTGTCTATACTCTATACCGGCGGCGTTCCCGCCGCTTCTCCCGCGCGCGCCATCCCCCTTCGTCGTCTCCTTCCTTTCATCCCTCCCTCTCGCTCTCTCACACGCCCATGCGCGCACATACAGGGCGAGTATACACACGCACAGAATATCATACGTATACACATTCGTACAGATGCACACGTTCTCTCTCGCTCTCCCTCTCGTATTATCCCCCTACTGGCTCTCTATTCCTGCGTGTAACGACTCAATGGCGCTGCCACACCCTTGCGCCATCCAGTAATCAGTGCTATTGTTTTATAGTTCCTCTTCTGCTATTGCTTCTCGATACTAGGAAAGGCGACCCATCGATCCCCGAGTCGGTTCGGGAACGCCGCGGTCGCGTCGCTTCGACTCGCCTTGCCCTGCCTCACCGCGTCAGCCTCGCCTCGCCTCGCCTCGCCTCGCTTCGCCTCGCCTCGCCTCGCCTCGCCTCGCCTCGCCTTGCTTCGCCTCGCCTCGCCTCGCCTCGCCTCGCCTCGCCTCGCCTCGTCTCGCCTCGTCTCGTCTTGCCTTGCTTCGCCTTGCCGCGCCTCGTCTCGCGTCGCACCAAAGCGAGAGCCAAGCTGAGCCGAGCCGAGCGAAGCGGTATCGAGGTTCTTTACGGGCCGATCAAAGCCCGTATTCGCTCACCACGCATTTCGAGATAAACGTGGCCGACGGCCTAAGACTCCAGATACGTTTTAACACCCGCATTTAAGTGCTATTTGAATCTGATCGCACACGTACGTACGGATGCGTTTTAGAGATTCTTGGCCCCGTTGCCTATATTAAAACAAACTATCCTAAAGTAGAGAGATATTCGTGTAGATTTCATCGCGAAACGATTGCTCTCCGAACGCAGAGATCGCGGATGCATCCAAACTCCCTCTCGCAGCAGCCTTCGACGAGGCACGCTCGATTACATGTAAACGTATCCGACGTGGACATATAGGGCTTTAATATTCTCGTCAGTGCGACGCAACGCTCGCACCAGAAGAACGAGTGTTCCTCGCTTCTCGAAAATCAAGTTTCGTCGTTAGTTTACGTACGAAAAATAATGCACGAGGTCGATTGTGTGTCTTTAAAACAAATGAAAATTACAAAAGTGAGCAAATTCGCTAGATGTTGACTACACACATACACACACACAATGAAATTATAAATATTCCAGTAAAATTGCTCTTTTGCAATTTTTAATCGAGTTTTAAATTATACAATCGACCTCCTAAATCGAGCTCACGCGCGGTTTAGAACGACACGAATCTGAAGGCGATTCGAGAAGGATGCAAGAATTAATCGCTGAACACATCGGACTAACGAGAGAATTGAATCTACGGTATTTTTTCTTGCTGGATTGCTTGCGTTTAATAAAACATAAAAATTATATCACGCGTAGAACGCAGAATTTCCAGTAATTCACTAAAAACAATCCAGTAGGAAAAATGATCCGTGTGCCATACAAAGAACGATTTTGCTCGAGTATCTAAAAATTTAGCTAGATACATTTGACAATAATTTTCTTGAATCATTGAAATAATTATGTAGGAGACTCAAACATAATGAGTAATGCTACAAAAAAAAAATTGGCATTCTAACAATCAGTGCTTGAGCGTCCTAATAATTATTTTAATAATTTAATAGTTCAATGTTGTAATTATTTTAATAAACCAACTTATTTTCACATTTGTATCTCTCTAGCTACATTTTTAGATATCTTAGGAATGGAACCGTATCTTTTTGTATAAGTTTTACTCGTAAACACCTTTCCATGTATATGTTGCCTTCGAATTATTAGGCGCGATGTAATTGATAAGCGAACGTCTCGTCGCGTTTATACATTGGGAGCGAAAATTTATACAGGCTCGCTCCTGTGGTTCGCGTGGTGACGGTTTCCGATCGTCTCACATCAGATCTGAACGGCACAATGTCGACGGGGCGCTCTCACTTCTGCCGCAATAGTTACCGCATTGTGCTCGCTTCTGGGAAAGTCCTGCGATTCTTCGAGCGACGGAATCCGACAGGAATCTGACTCTGCGCGCTTTACGCGAGCGACGTAACGTTTCGAAATAAAACATGAGAAACGTGGGCCGCGTTATTCGTTGCCGGGACATGCGGTGTCCCGCGGTTCCTCTCCTTTCTTTACAACCATGATTTATTTAAGCGATATAAAGCTGAATTTCCTGTCGGGAGAATTATATCCGTATCCCAATAATACTATATATACGGCGTCAATTTAATCGTATGCACATGCATACAAAATAAATTCTCTCTAAAACTTTTAGAGAGAATTGTTTGAATTTTGAATTGTTACTCTGAAGAGTGCAAAATCTCACTCTTAAAGATTGAACATTGGTCTATCCTTTTATTCTTTTTCAAAAAAAGACTCCATTTTCATTCTTTAGAGTGAATGTTTTTATTCCAAAGACTTGAGAGAGAGAGAGAGAGAGAGAGAGAGAGAGAGAGAGAGTTCATTTGTTGCTAATATGCTGTTTCAATCGATTACAAGTATAACAATATTTACAGGTTCATTGTTATTTCAAGACGATTACTGTATGTTATAATAATACATGTCACAATTGGTAGGTTGTTACACAATCAATAGAAAATTAGTAATTAGGTAAAGTGATTACGATTTATTTCAGCCAGAGTGTAAATAAGTATGTATGACGCACTGGCGTCAATAAGTTAATAACAATTAACGGTTACTGAAAAATAAACACGATTGGTCAAAGAACGGCGGTCAAAGATGTACAGGGTTGTCTTTGCGTGTTTGTCCTCTGGACGATTTTTCGAGGAATGTCCCCCAGTTTCGAAGTGTTTGAACCCTTTTTTCGCGAAAATGTCGTTACGGTAACACTGCAAGAATAATTCTCCGTGCGTGACATTGAAGTATTCGCGCCGGGCGGCGCCGGCATTAAAGTACGCGACGGCCGTCGCGTTTAATCGATAACCGACGAGTTCAAAATTCCCTTTCCAAATATCTATATAGGGAGTGTAACAGAGGCGCGTGTTTACGTGAGCTCTCTCGCCGTCAATCCTCCCGTTCGCTGTCGTTGTCGAGCCAGTAGTTTCTCGTCGCGCAAACGAAAATACGTTGTATCATTATAACATATATCGATGCACCGTTTTAAAGCGCTCGTTAATAAAAAACGCGTATGAGATTTTAAGCCATAAACTTTAAACCATAAACTTTAAGCCGTAAGAGTCTGGCCAATCACAGTCTGTGATCATTGTCCATATACATATGTTAGAATTTAACCTTAGGATAAGAAAGATTAGAAGACTTTTCCTTTATTTTCCTTATGTTTAGGTCTTTTTTGTGATCTATTTACTTATGGACAAAGACTCTTTAGGATAAGAATAGAAATAAGACTTTCTAAAAGCGGAAGATAACAACTCGAATTTTCCAGAAGCATTTCCGAAGTCTTTAAATAGAAACTAAGTAACTTAGTTCATTGAATCCGGTCGCATCTAAAAATAAAAATTGTTGGGAATCAATAAAGTGTATTTTGTACAAAAATAAAAAATAAAGAGTTTTTTTTTTGCAAGAACATAATTGTGAATCCTTCAAGGATCGAATATGAGGAGAACAATCGATCATAATTGGCCAATTTCTTACGGCTTTAGGTTTAAAGCTCAAGTTTTTACCTCTTAAAATTTCATTGTAGACGTCACTTTATACACTTACCTTATCTAGAGACCCCATGACAGAGTCTGGCTACGAAATGAGAAATTTTTGACTGTCTATCGTTTTTGTCAATCAATTTCGATAAATCAGAATATCGATAAGATAAGTTTAAATGAGACAACATATACAAAAAGAGACAATATATGTATATACCCATTGTTCGTTACTCTTGTTTTAATAAAATTATTCTTTAGACCAGACTCTGTTGTGCCTATGTGATATTAAGATTACATAATTGGAGATTGAGGATTGCGAAATTAAAGATTAGAATTCGACCAATCAAATAATTTTTATTTTAATCCATTTAGTTCAGATTGGCTGAATGCTAATCCTCAATTCGCAATTCTTAATCTAATGCTATCAATACGTAGCGTGACAAAGTCTCTAGATTTATCGCGCGGATATTGCGAGTTCCGTGTACAAGAATTTGCGCGCTAAGGCAAACGAATCAATCTCCTACGCGCAGATTCCTCCGGGGAAATCGGATCTCCCGCTCGTGAACGGCGTCCGATCCAACAATCTTTCTTTTCCGCGCGTTTGAGAGACTTTGAGATCGAACGGCGCGTTCTACGTTGGTTTACGCTCGCAGCTCGCAGGCGACGCGAGCGAGCGTCATGGATTTATTCACGCTCTATCGCGTGAAACTTCGGGACCCGACCAGGGCGTTTGACCTACTAACTCGTTTTGTTTAACTTATTCATCACCCGATCGCGGAGCTCTATATGCGCGAACGAAGGTTGCAAAAACGTCGGTTGTGGAATCGCGCGAGTATGCCAATGTAACTAACGACGCCGCGATCGTTATGTATTAATAGCGATTCGTTGGGATCTTAGATTTTCAGTAGATCTAAACTCCAAAATGGACTTTCGCTCGTAAATGAAATCGTGACGATAGATTTAAGATTTGTTCACGTCGCTTGCATTTTTTCTACTTGGCATGTTCGCTCTCTCTCTCTCTCTCTCTCTCTCTCTCTCTCTCTCTCTATACGCTCGAACATATAATATTAATAAACCTCTAATTTTATGCTATTCGCGTATGAAAAAGTTTTCTCTGAATATTCAATTTCCAATGATTGCATTCTTGCTACTAACCAGAAGGACGAGGCGTTGCGTAAAAATGATTCACGCAATTCGAAGAAACGGAAACGTCTCTCGCGACTCATCTGCGATATAGAAGGAATATATAGAAGGAAATTATCGTAATATAAATTGGTTTCGTCAAGAGCGACGGTGATGACAACGACGATGACGACCGCGTCCCAGGACGCGAGAAATGCGTTGGACAAATAAAAAAAAAATCGCGCGATCGACGCATGTATTCCGAATGCACGAAACGCTTTCCTGAAATCTCAAGAGATCGGGCGGAAAACTTGGTAGCCTGTGCTACGAGCTACGAGTGCGAAGAATCTTTCTCTCTTCGTCTCTACGATCCTCTCACTTCCTATCTTACTTTCTCTCTCTCTCTCTCTCTCTCTCTCTCTCTCTCTCTCGCTCGCTCCGCACGTTTGTCCTCCCTGCCCTTCCCCCTCCACCCTCGCCGTTGCCATTCGGTTCGTCCATCTTTCTCTGTCGCGCGTCCGCTCGTTCTTCCCCTTTCCCCCGTCTCTTTTCATCTCCAGCACGGCAAAACGGGATTCTTTCCTTCTCCGGTCCGCCGTTCTCTGTACACCCGTACGTGAGTATTGGTAGGATCGCCTGGCCTGGCGTCCGTGAGGGCTCGTTGCGACGTTGCCACGTCGCGCGCGCGGACGGCCGCCGCGTCGCCG
>NW_017259217.1:213469-225415 GCF_001594045.1 Atta colombica
TGCGGCCATGTTGCCACGAACTTGGCGCGCCGCGCCGCGCCGCTTCGTCCCGCTTCCGCGCACCCGTTCGCTCCGTCTCGCTCAAACTTGATTCCCTCGACTCTCCGCGTCTCCGCGGCGGCCCGGATCAACCGTACCGCGTACACCTCCCTCCCCCGCCATGGCGGTAGGCATCCCCACCGTCGGAGTATTTGCCGTACCGCACCGCACTCCATCGCGCTGCGCGCCTCCGCTTGCCCGCGAGGCAGCCAGCCTGCTTGCTTGCCTGCTTGCTTGGCTCTCGATGTCAATGCCGTACACAGTGATTCCTTGTGCCCGCGTTCCACGCAAAAATTTATCTGCTGCGCCTATTTTCATGTAGCCCCTCGTCTCTTTTCCCCCGAATCTCGCGGATGCCATTTAATTTGCATCGGGTATCACGTTGCATGATTCAAAATTCAAGTATCCGGTCTCCAATGTAAATATCTTGTCAAGTAACATACGATACGATTTATTTAATATAGCCATCCGAGCTGATAAAGTTTAAGCTGTTGGAAGATTTTTGTATACCTTTGAATCAACTCGTTTAATAAATTACAGATTTATTAACATCGACTGTATTTGTATGTACAAATGTAGAATAAATGTAAAACAAACTGTATGACAAAAGTTCCTTTAAAACCTTACTATCGTGCCATTTTTATTTTGTCACAAGGCAAACACAATCGAGTTGTTTGTCGCGTCTATGAAAGAGAAATAGCGGAGATGGAGTTTTGTTTGTAACGGACAGCCTGTAGCTTTCTCGGCGTATTATTCACGCGGATCGTCTGCGTTCCGCGATTGTTAAAAGTGTCTGGCGATGATAAAATTCGCGATATACCAACCGATGATTCTCCTTTTGAGCGGAAAGCGCACGGATGAATATTGGATAGTAGTTGAAAATTGAATATTGAATAAAAGTACAGGACGAATCCAATCTCTTTTTCTTTTTTGCGTGTACGTTGTACGCGGCGTAGAAATCAAGATTCAAGTTTCTGCACGTGAGAGCGGTCCCTTTGTGCGTTTTGTTACGTGCGAGGAGAACGAGCGCGTTCGGCGGACCGAAAATAACAGAAAATGGAAGCCCGAGTGAAAGTACAAGTCAAAGGACAGGCGCGAGCGGCGTTGACGGAATTTTGACAAATAGCCACGGTTCGCAAAGACCTCCCGAGCTCCGAGATCATCAAAGTCAACGCGGAGAGCCAGGAATCCTGTCTCTTCCCCTCCCTCCCGCTCGTTCCCTCGACATATCGATTCCTCGAATGTACGCGCATCCCGTAACAAGTTTAAGCCAGACGAGAGAGAGAGGCATCGTTTCTGCCGTTTCTGCGGCCTCACGCGTCGTCATTTCGATCCATCCGCTTTAAGTCTGGAATCTTTCAGGATATAGCGGAGCGCTTTGCTCGTAGCTGCGTAGCCGTTGCTTAGTCGTTGCGTTGCCGAAGCAAAACAGCGGGCAATATAGAGGAGGAATTACCGGTCTACGCGTCGTATGTCGTAGCATGATTTGATCCTATTACAATACCAATACGACCGAACCGAGTCATCATCCGAGAGATCAATTTCGAGGTGAAGACTTGATGGTACGGCGAATAATAACGAATAGAGTCTAACTGGAGTTGGATTGAAAATGAATGAGGGGGGCCCTCACGGCGCCAGTTGCGAAAGCCGCGCCTGAGGTAACGCACTCCCCTCCCCGCTTTGCCGCGCTCTGCCCCCTCCGACCGCGCGCGTCGGTGCTACGTCGTTCGTTCGTTCGTTCGTTCGTTCGTTCGTTCGTTCGCTCGGTCGTTCTCGGGAGTCTCCCTCCCTCCGAAGCATCGCGCCGAGTCGAGCGCCGCCCCTCTCGCGTCTCGGGGTCGCTCCCCCCCGCACGGCGGCCTGTTACCCTCACCCCGCGGCCGCTGCCCGCCCCGAACATCCTCCGCTACCCCGCACCCGTCGCCTCACCCGTGATTCCGCCTTGCTTGCCTGCCAGCCTGCCCGTCCGTCCTTACGTCCGTCCGTCCGCCGTTTGGATCTATGGTTGTGTGCGGTGGATTTCGTGACGTTAACCTGGCGGCCCTGAAAACGCCGTGTGGACCGGCCGCACCGATTTTCGTGCCGCAGCAGCGAGACATCGTGTCGTCGGGTCGCGAGTGCGCGAGAACGCGAGTGTTTTTTAATCGCGGTGGCCCGTTGTTGCTGTCGCCGCCGCCGCCGCCACCACCGCCGTCGCAGCAGCAGCAGCAGCAGCAGCAGCAGCCGTCGTCGTCGTCGACGTCGTGGTGCTCGTCGTTGCTCGCTAAAACTGGTGCTGCTGACGATCGGCTCTCCGCCGGGGAATACGTTTTACCAAGGGAATAGCTCGCCGCGGGTAAGCTTCTTCTCGGCAAGATTGTGGGAAGGTGTGCGGGTAGGAAACGTCGACGAAGAATAATCCTCAATCTCCTCGTTATTATTGTCGTCGTCGTCGTCGTCGTCGTTGTCATCGTCGTGGCTCGTGGTCGTCGTACCGTCCTCGCTACCGTCGGTAACGTCCTCTCGCGAACGAGTACGAGAGGCATCGTTGTGTTCCGTAACAGCTTCTTCACGATGAAATTAAGCTGGAGAATCTAAGAGCGATTCTGACTTTGTGCTCCTTTTGTCAAGTTTCTATCGTTTCTTCTTCGTTTCTCTTTGTCCTTGCATCTCTCTCTCTTTCTCTCTTGGTTTCCTCTCTCTCTCGTATTCCATCTCTCTCTCTCTCTCTCACCGATGTCCGTTTTCTTTCTCGCTCCTCCGGTTCTTATTCTCTCTCTTTTAGGCAATCACGCGAGTGTGTGTAATCTCTCATTTTCTTTCTCACGCACATCCACGCATCCACACACACACGCGCGCGCGCGCGCGCACGCACACACACACACACACACACACACACACACACACAGAGCGACGTAACTACACGCCACGAATACGTTCTCTCTGTTCTTTCTCTTTCTCGTCCTCCACCTAGTTCTCTCTCTCTCTCTCTCTCTCTCGCTCGCTCCCATACTCTCTCTTCCCCGCTTTCTATATCCTGCTTATTCTCCGTTTAGGATAAAGCGGAATAAGGATTAAGAGGAAAGGAAGAAAAAGAGGAGCGGTTTCTCGTTACGATGATGACGATGACGACAACGTGAACCGCTGTGCTTTCCTCCAACCGTATCACCTGCGTCCCAAAGTATAAAATTGCCAAAAGCATATCTCCACGATACAGTGCAGTGTGTAACAGTGAAATAATGCATTTTCCTAATTGTCCTCGCGAAGAACGCCACGACGTTATGCGCCGCTTCGCGTCACGTCGCGTCGCGTCGCGTCGCGCCGCAGTATGTGACCGCGTTTGCCTCCATCACATCGTTCATGTGCACGTCGCCGTCTTCGTATTCTAATCCTTGTACATGTCCCTTCGTTTCTTCGTTCGCTCTCTCTTTCTCTTTCTCTCTTTTGCCCGTGTGTTCGTACGTTCCTTCGCTCGCTCATTCTTGTCCTTTAATTCCTCTCGTCGATTTCGAATCCGTTGCCGATCGGTGAATCGGGAAATTATATTTAATAAACACACGGTGCGTTTATTAAAACGCGCTGATGCGCGCAAAGGTGTCGCGATTACCGACCGAGTGCACGCTATCACGCCCGTATCCCGTTCCTCCGATGTGATGCATCGCCGAGCAAGTTGGTGCCGGTACCCCTTTACTCCCGCGTTCGACCCCGCGCTCTTGTACCGAACTCTGTCGTGGTTGTGTGCCCGCCGCTCGTCTGCCTCGTCGACGGAGTTGTCGTCGTCGTCGTCATCATCATCATCATCATCATCATCATCATCATCATCATCATCATCATCATCATCATCATCATCATCATCATCATCATCACCACCACCATCGTCATCATCAACGTCCTCGTCAACGTCCCGTCGGCGCTCTCTGTGTTCTCAGTGATGTGTGACCGACCGTCGCATTTTTGTGTGCCCGGGGAGTCTCCGGGGTCCAGCAGTGGCGAGGCGCTCGCGCCCCCCAAGTACCGCGGTGTTTCAAGAGCCCCGAAAATAACGAGCCTATTAATAGGAGATATCACGGCGTGGCGACCGCTCCGCGTGTGAACTTGAAGATAGCGAAGAGAGGAGGCCGACCGACCGACCAACCGAACGCTCGGCTACGTACGTATATCATATACGTTTTATGGTGCCCCCGATGCGACGCACGGAATACGAACTCCAGCGGAGAGGCGAGGAAGCGAGGACCGAACCAGCGAGAGAGTCAACCTCGCTCTCGGCTCTCTTCTCTGATTGACAATGAAAGAGCGGTACTGTGCTTCCCGCGATACGGAGAAATATCCGTTTTCGAGAGGAAGAAACGGTTCTCTTTCGAGGAAACGCGCGATAGCGAGGCCCGATATCTGTCTGTCGCTTATCTGACTCGCTTCTCTTCTGGATTCGTGGAAATCTGGACGCCGCGAGGCGTCGAATTCGGCGCGCCGGAAGCGACGCTCCTTCATCGCCGAAGCCGACGGCACGCGTCGTCCGAATGACGTTCAAGATTCGCTTGTATCCATCCGGAGAGACTAGACAATGCAACAGTGTCTATGCAAACACGTTAAAATGTGCAAAAATTCATTCGCAAGAGTGAAAGAGCGAATGCTATAATCATGCTGCTATGCATGCGTCTTAATTCTCTTTAATTCACTCGAAATTTTCTACTCGGTGGTCGACTCATTAAGACTCATTAAGATCCATTTTCGCATAGCACTGTACCTTTCAATTGTTGGAGCAAATGACAAATGAAATGTGCCCAAAATTTTCGGAAGGATACAATGGATCTGAATTTTACATGACTGCTCCGATATATTCGTATTAACTTAAGTTTGTGTTAAACAATGTTTCTTTCAATTCTCCATTTTTTTTCATAAATTCATTATGGTTGCCCAATATCTGGTTGCCCGGATCTTGACAGTTTTCAATTCTAATGTATCTCGATTTAAAGTTGAACTTAAATTGTCCGTGCAATCTTATGATGGTTCTTTCGTGCGAAAAGTGCATTTAATCATATTTGCCAAACAACTTGAGTGATGGTACGTGCAAGTGATAATTACAAAACGTCGCAATTCCAAAAATTTGGTCGTTGAAAGATCGATTCGATCAAGACCTACAAAGTCGTTAAACAAAGTCATTAGACAAAGTTTCGTCCTGTGATTTTCTTAGCGTGAATTTTTCTCATCGAACTCGTTGAATCATAAACTAAACAAAAGTTGCGCCTGGTTGTTGTTTCTGCATATCTCAAGTTTTAATTATGAGACTATCAGCTGTGCGAGTTAGAAATTTAACAATTTAGATGAAAAAGTTGACGATTTCTCTTCTGTTTTTTTTCCCGAATTGCGAATTGATTATTTTCATCGATTCAAACATTAATTTTTGGTATTGGCCGTCAGTTGTGATCATTCATTCGGCTGCTGATCTTTCATAACTCGCAAAGACAAGCCGTCCCGATTGCTTATGATTTTCTTGCACGGTGTTACTAATTTAAACTCTGACGTTGGCTGCCAAGCGATCCTTTGCGAGTCTTTGCGACATTGATTCGCATTGTTCCTTGAGAATTGCATTATGCAGTCCACAAAGTGGATTATCAGTCATTCGTTATTTCGGCCTGTGGTTCATTACTCGGTAGATCGAAAGTGAAAGTGGCACGAGTCAGAAATAATCGCGCGCAGGACAACCGGATACGGTACAAACAAATTATCAATGACTTTGGTTGCTGTGTTTGACACAAGAGCTCCGCTTTTGCTGCCTCGAAAGAGATTTGTTTTTTGTGTAATTTATCGCACAAGTCTGTACCTTATTTATATTCTATACTTTACCATCTCTCTCTCTCTCTCTCTCTCTCTCTCTCTCTCTCTCTCTCTCTCCTGACCATGAATGTGATATTTTATTTGAAGCGTAAAAAGTGTTAAGTACCTAATGGGAATAGAATTTTTGTGAATAGTTATCGTTTTTATGTTCTTTTTCCGTATCCTATTCGTATCTTCTTTTTATTACTTTCCGTGTTTAAAATGAAGCTAATGAATAAACGTTCGTTATTCGAGGAAAATGGAAGAAAGGAATAAAAATATAACAAAATGAAGAAAGTGGTTGGAGACAGAGATCTTGTCGGTTAATTTCAATGTGACCTTATTTCGAATAGAATTCAATTTAATAGTTGAGATACCTAATTAGTTTATTGTTTTACCACAAATAAAAGGAGGTAACTTAGGTAACTATAATACTGTAATATTCTGTCGTACGTTAGCACGTATTTGAATCTCGGAATCGCGTTTCGTCAAACTTGAGAATCGCAGACTTGAGTTTGAAGGGAGAGGAAAGGGCTCGGTTGATGATATTTTCGACAATATTAGTTTGCGCACAGCAAATTCCGACATAATGGACGACGTTACAGTCACAGTGTTTCATCTTGTTGAATCGTTGCGCGAGAAGGTCGATACTGCCATCGTCGAATTTTATTGCCGATGGCAATCGAAAGATAAATCCCGTCTTTCATTTCGCGAATATTGTACGTTTGAAAATTTTGTTAAATATCAAAAACATGTTTTCTTTTAAATCATTTAATACATTTCAATAAATGTATGCACCATACATGTTTTACTTGATGAAAATTCTGTCGGAGAACCCATTGCTCATAAAGTTTTAATACTCTACTGCAACTACTGTATTTTTTCACCAGCTAAGATTCAATGCTCTAGGGAGAGATCTATTTTAGATAACGAATTATAATTAAAAGTTAAATTATAGTTAAAACTTTCCGAACAATAATGGATGATGATATATTTCACAAGCGTTGATGCAAACAAATTGATGCACTTGGAACTATTTGTTATAAAAGAATTAATGAATTTTTGTTTACGTAATATTAGCTTAATTACAGTTTGCTCAAAATGTTATCATCAAAATGTAAAGCATTATAATCACATTCAGAGTCTCATTAATTTATAATCTTGATCTAGTTCTTATAATTTCTTTCTCGGAAAAATTTCTCAAAATTTCGATAATATTACTTTGTCGCGCTTTCTCTGTGCACGGCAATAGATGTCTCGACATTGAAGCAATCAACATTCCACTCAGTTTGGCCTTTAGCGTCCGTTTCGCCAAGAGAAAGTGCGCGACATTCGATACACCCTGTATACATTGGCCAGCTCGAAACGACCTTACACAGTAACCGCCGTGCGCGAAACATTCTTGGCTTCCGTAACTCTTGTGCTCTATTAGGAAAGCTCTAATTTCACGTTATCCCTGTATGAATAATACGTCGCGAATCTATATATCTTGCAGTATCTAGATTTCTGAATATTTAATATTGCGCGGGTAGGCGTATCTGGTACGATAAAAGTTACTGCAAATCAGTTATATAACATCAAAATGGATTATTCTGTTAATTATTATTCACCTAATAATAAACGAGGAAATCTTGTCTAACGAAGTTTAATGAATATGATTACATTTATTATTGTCGTCTAATATTTACAATTTTACATTTTTAATATTTAATTGTTTTTCCCAAAGCTCTATTCTTCTCTTCATTTAGCTATTTCTACGTGCAATACAATTTAACACATCTCTCATGCGTTACGCCATGTTAATCCCTTTGCCTAAATCTTTTTCCTTTTACGTAGAAAGTAAGTACGTTCAATGTGCTTATAGCAGCTCTCATAGGATCGGCTTTTCATTTTCGGATTTTTGTAATACATTTAGGTATCTCGTACTGCACGAAAATACACGCTCGCTATCTGGAGAAAGATAAATAGAAAAAATTTATACACATACACACATACGTAATCGTCCTCAATACCAAAAATATTTTAAGCATTTAATTTCGAGTACACGCCCACCGTTATATAAGTTCGTGCGACGAACGATTCCCTTATCGGTTATCTGCCGCATACTTCAATCGAGAAAAACAACGCGCGATTATGTCGATTTTACGTGGAAATATCGTGGAATCGTACGCTTGCTGGGCCAACTTGATCGAAAACTTTTTCGGTTACGTCGCAAGAAGTTGTGTATATATCGCGCGAGCGAATTATTAGATTTTTTAGCATGCCTCGAATACGGTAAACATCAAAGTTTCAACAGCGATTTTTATTTTGTATTTGCAGCGTTATTTGCTCCGCTTATTTTAGCGATTTGCACGTGATACCACGTCATTGTGCAAGATCGCGTGGGGAATAAAGAGTCCGCGTTGCGGACTCTTTTTTGTAATTTATAGAATTTATAGAATTCTATGTTTCGAGTACGTTAGTTAAGTAGTTACGGCTTTTCATTTTCTGGTTAATTTAGACTTAACCTAACCTAACATGTAAAAATTGCATTTTTTTTACCTATGATTAATCGTTAAACTTAATGGTTTTGTAGCGAGTAGTTTTAAAGTTACAAAAATATCGGTTTGGTGATGATTAACCGTTGGCTGAAAATAAATTACACTATTAATTTTTACACTATTGAGTTAAGTGGGGTTCAACCTAAACTACAAGTTAACCTGAAAATGAAAAACTAAGTTTAAACATCATTTCTTGAAGTTTCAAAATAAACGTGATTTGCGATTTGAAGTTATAAATTCTCAAAAATTCTTAATAAAAAATATGTTTTCAATCCCATACGGATGTACGTTAAATAAGCTTCGCTATCGACAGCCAGAGAATATTTCGCAAGGCATTTCATGCTCGCTTAATCACGGAGAGCTGCTGCGTTAGCAAACTATCAGTTTCATTGTACGTATAAACTTGGTGTAATTTCTCCCTCTCTCCTTATTCTTTCTCTCTTTCTTTCTTTCTTTTTCGCATCAGGACTAGCCTTCCGATAGCAGAACAATTACGTAATTTTGCGTTGTCGCGTAATGACACGCCTCTATCTTCGCGCTCGCCTTCTTCTGTTCGGAAAAGACAATTTCCCCTCGCCCTCGTTCACACGTGTTTCCGGTCAGAGGCAGAGTTTCAACAATTTCGGTAACTTCAATTCCCGACACTTGCGTATAAGAATTGACCTTGCGATTCCGTTTTTCAAGTGATTAGATTTTATTGAGAAATAAATTCGTTGAAATGCATGAATTTTAAATTTCGCTTCTGAACAATTCTCTTTCTCTCTCTCTCTCTCTCTCTCTCTCTCTCTCTACATTTTTATTTTGAATAATAATTAAAATAAAATTCATTCTCTCATGAAAGTATATGTTTATACCACTAATGCAACGCGGAAAGCACGAAACGAAAGTGCTGTAACCGCAGGATTGCAATTTTTCAATAGAATTATTTATATAATAAATTTCTTTCTGAAAAGCTTTTGTTTAAAACTAGTTTACAACAACATACAAGCGAAATATAAAAAAATACAGAATTATGTACAGGTTGCGATATTTTTTTTTTTTTTTCTTTTGACGAATACCACTGACAAAGCTTGTATAAAAAACATTATTTTGCAAATAGAAACTGATACGTGCGTTTAGAAAATTACAAATTTTCTGAATCTTTTTGGGCACTGGGATGCATCAGGAGTCTCGAAAAGGGTTAGAGTAACGCGTGTCATGAAAACTGAGCGTGGCCAGCCAACGGCGTTTCTTGCTACGTTGTCAGGTCTACGCTTGTATCTTCCAGAGAGGGAGAGGAAGGGAGGAGAGAAAGAGTTTGGCAACACCGCAACATCCGAAAGCATTACAGCATTTCGCTGAAACAAACGATTTTTCTCGGTATACGATTATATTTGCAATTTTAACGATAAGAGAAGGTTAACTATTTTTGGTTAACACATTAATGTTCTGCGAATACGTGCATGAATTATATATAAACATTTTTATAATTATTTTTCCCGACGCACGTTGAAACATCTTATTATCACAGTTAACATTTTACATATAGTTTTAAATATTACGTGTTATACTATTTTTGTTTATGTATTAAAGATGACGTAATTCTACAGTTTACGTGATAACAAATATTTTTTTGAAGCTTACGAAAAAAAAAATCACGCGGATTTCATTGGTTCATTGCGTAATCTAACGTAACGTCAGTGGTTTTGGAATTTGGTATTTTCGAAATATCGCGCGGTAGTAAATCCACATTTGCGTAGATTCGCATCGATCCCATCGCATCGAACTTGCTACTTTGCGACGTTACTTTATTCTGAAGTCAAGCCATTAGCGATTTCCTGTTCGGTGAAAAATTTATATCGAAAGATATGACGCTCTCGTTTATCAGACTTTTGCGTTGTCATGCGTGATTCAGATGGTATGTAAGCTGTAAAAAATTCACACATATACACAGGCGCGTATATACATACGCGTATATCGCCGGATAAGAAGTACGATGGTCGAGTTTTGGCAAATAATCGGAGCTGTTGCAATTATTAGCGATGGCGCCGACTACCTCACGAATATACAATCAATCTTTCGCAAGTATCGCGACAAAAACAGGCGAATCATTAAAATCTCGTCCTGCTAGAGAAATATCTTTTTTCTTATGTCTTATTTTCCTTGACTAAGCGAAAATTCAACGTTATTTCGACTCGCCGAGTGCGTCGCTTATTTTCCTCGAGATCAAAGTCGAATCGAAATTATCATCAACGTAGTAACGTCAGTAACACGTTTACATACGTGTTGTTACTGTACTGCGTCTCGCGAATTTTTCGATAGTTAAAAATCTGTATCGATTAGAGTCGGCGCAGTTATTGCAGGTTTCCATCGATTTCGAAATGGAAATATGAATTTTTTTTATGGGGAAAGAGGCATCTCTTGTTCAAAAGGACAGGTGTTTCCGAACGAAAAGTATTTTTTCTCATCGCTTACGAGTATGGACAAACTAGCGAGGCATCTGCGAATGAAGAAAACCCGATGGATTATTGCTCGACCCATGTCGGGTTTTCTTCAAACGCGGTCGACTAGTTTGGCCCCGTTCCATGACAAGCACACTCGCGCACACAAGCGCTTTCACGCACACACACACACACACATACACACACGTGAAGAAAGAACTACGACACGTCCGTCGAGCGCACGCACGAACAAGCACTTGCGGTACCGTCTATAGTGTATAGTATCAGTGTATAGTGCTGCCGTACGCATACAGTCATCGATCTGACGATGTGAAGGCTGTCGCTGCGCTGTCGCGAGGCAGAGAGTCAGTGGAAACCGATGAACGTTTAATTTTCAAAATTAACAAATGAGGCCTATAATCGAGTAATTCAAGTTAATGAACTTGTCATTATACTCGTCATTATACGTCGATAGCGTCAGCACTAATGTACATGATCCTTCGTTGTTTAACGAAACTTGAAATGTAAGAGCATTGGGATATCCAAGAGTAAAAAGAAGGACGTAAAATAATAAAAAATAAAAATATCCCGGCTGGGCTAATGTTTCTTGCAATAAAATTATTCACAGTTTTTAAGATGTTCGTTATAGGATACATTATGCATCTTTGTAGCAATAATAATATTAAATCGCTTGTCAATTTAATTTGTGGTGGTTACTACTCCAACTTTGATTTAGGACTGTGTGTTTCAAGAAAATTGGCGCAGTTAGCTAGAATTGGAAATTATATAAATTCACAAGAAATATTATTAGAAGAACATGAAGAACGAACAGTCTTGAATGGCATTTTTTCACTCATATGCCTCATCGATCGATTTTCATTTATATAATATTTTAAAAAATAACCTTAAAATTAATAAACATCGAGCAAAAAGGATATTTGAAATCGATATTATCACGATTATCTTAAGTTTTGCAAATTTTATTATTTTTTTCGAGCTTACCTTTCGATATTAACTATTCCAACGGTTGAACATTAATGTAATGTTCAATCTCAGCGACGTTCACTTAAAATTATTAATTTGCCATTTATAGTCATTCGCAATTTAGTTTTTTTTTTTTTTTTTTTTTTTTTTTTTTTTTTTTTTTAAAAAAA
>NW_017259217.1:225515-230229 GCF_001594045.1 Atta colombica
GAAAATCTCTCGCATTTATAATCCCGTCCCTTGCATGAGGCACAAAGCTCTGATTTGTACCTCCGATTTTGATAGGTAGACTAATCATGCCTTTTGCAGAATCCGGGCCGCGCAAAATTATTTGTTAACGAGTTAAAGCGGCGTGATGTAAGCGACAGTATTGCGTGGAATCACAACGTCCTTCGTTACGACTCCCATTTTGTTTGTCACGAATTGAATTCTTTTGTGTCACTCGCAGAGACGCGCATCTCTTCCCACCAAGTCTATTCTGCTATTTCTCAACCCTTTCATTCGTGCAACGTGATTGTATTGGGATTTGTCAAGTTAGTACGACATTGTATTAATATTAAAAAAAAAGGCCTCTATTACAGCCTATAATGACAGTTTCACTAGCATTTTTCATTTTTTCCATAGTTCTTTAGAATAGAAATAAAAATTCCGCATTTTTTATATTAAAAAACTGAACATGTGCTAATTTTAATTTCTTAGTATAAAAAATGCGGAACTTGTAATGTTATTACATGAGAAAGAAGTTTCTCCCGTCGGGCTGCTTGCTTGCCTATATGGACGACTCGGACTTTTTTTTATTTTTTATTTTTTTTTTTTTCTAAGAAACGTAGAACTGTTTTGCGTTGGAAATACTGGTATATGTTTGAAAAAAATAATTGTCGTCAAATAACTGTGATTTCTTTTAAAGATTTGGTGCCTTCCTTTTTGCTGAACACAACCACATCTCTATTACTGGCGCGTACATTTAAAGTTTTGTTGAAAAACGAAAGATTACGTACATAATATTAGTGCTGACGCCGTCGACGAGTAGTGACGAGTTCATTAACTTGGGCTCTATTACAGCCTATATTACTCATACAAGATTAACCTTCTAATGCGACCTCGAAGTAACGTACCGTATATAATATACGTTCATTACGTTACTTGGGCTGTTATCGTCATTTCTTCGTTAATTCGACTTTATTGAAACGTTCATTCGCTCTGTTACATTCGCGAGAAAGTATCGAGAACAGAATCCCACCGCGTAGCTGAGCGATATAAGAGATGTTTTGTAAATATTCCCGTCGATGATCTTATTTCGCGTAAATCGGGAGACTGGTTCGGAAAATGTACCGGAAGTAAGCCTGTTTGAAAATAACACGGCCTATCGAAGTGAAGGCTATAGTTCGTTGACTTATTCAGAGCCGCCACGACGTCGCGTCGCTTGAAATCGATATTGTGCCCGATATTTCTCGCTCGTCGGATACAAGCGCGATAACGAATGCTAACGTTATTCGCAATGTGCGACATGATTTTGTAAAAATTGTATTTTGAGACTCGTAAAAAATTAAAGTGATATAAAAAAAGAAAAAGAAGGGAGAAAAGACACAAAGCTCTTCTTATCAATTTATTATCTTTGCGACGCACATATTCAATTTCCGTAATTAATATGACTCGATAGAAATTTTTCTACACATTTCCTACTATTATATTAGAAATTACTTTTAATTTGTGCATTATGTAAAACGCATATTTACACGTATGCGCACTCACCAGACAGGCGCATTTGCGATCGGAATATATAACTGAAGAAGACGCCGCGGCATCCAATCAGCCTTTCTTACGTAATATAAACGATTAAATAAAAAGTTAGATTCTATTTAGTTTACGCTTCGTCTGGCATTAGACGCTGCAACTGCGCAAACTTATTCGTATGCATGCGACATTGATCGGCTCAGGGACGCGCGCGAGTGTTAATGGTCTTATTTTTCCTTAATGAGTGTTAACGTGCCGTTAGGCCGCAATACGTCGCGCGATCGGATATTTATATATCGTTACGTCTTCTTCAATGGTTGCTTGAAATGGTGGAACACTTGCATGAGAGACCCGGAGTGACACATCGATAAAAACAGACTGCAACTGATTATTGGTACATTAAATACAATTGTGACTTAAATAGAGCAGATTCTCTTTCACAAATCTCGTATTTTATTGTAATAATTGTCGAAATTTGGAAGAAAAGAAACCGTTCGTTCCTCTCTGATCTGATTTCTTTCCTAATTAACCTATAATTTAGCATGTACGTTAATAACGATGTTATTGTAAATTGCACTTTTCATTCTTCGACGATTAATTGTATGTGAACAATATTATCGACAACACGTCGTCGTCAAGTCATCAGGTTGAAAGAGTCGTGACCTCAGTGCGTCGCAAACGCGAAATAGTCACGTGCGAATTAACGTCGCGGCTGTACCAGCCTTCATCTTACATCTTACATCTTTATCGCGACGCGCCTCGAAGAGAGAGAATCGCCTTTTTCACACGTCCAAGAGTTGACATGACCTCGCGCGTTCTCTCGGATTCGGTTCGGCTCGGTTCGATTCGACCGTTCTCGGCTCGGCTCGGCTCGACTTTGAGTCACGACGGCTACGACGACGGGAGGAGAGCTATCGACCGTTCTGGGTTTCGCGAGATAATAATAACCCCGGTTGAAATATATTTGGCGACGAGGGGGACGTATACTTTCTAAAAACCGCCGTTCACGCGCGACAACGTGAACCACGCCGTGAAAAACACGCCCGCGCGGATACAAACTTGGCCGAGCAGTCGGTTTTCCCCTCCGTTACGCATCGCTCGTTAAAATACCGGCTTGTCCTCTCTAATGCCCGTTTCTACCAATATAGATTAACTTCTACTAACTAATCTCGGTTCAACTTGCTCTTTATCTTTTTTTTTTAATCTTTAGAATCAAACAAAAGAGTTGTGCTCGTTTTTTATACCAATGCATATAAGAACAGTTTCATTTTAATCTCGGTTCAACCAACTCTTCATCTTTTTCTAGTTTAAGAAGTAGGAAAAGGGTGGAGAGTTAATTGAACTGAGAGATTAAAATTTTACTGCATTGGTATAAAAAGAAACTATGGCATTATTCGTCAAAGTCTGCGAATGGATGGTTGATATAGGTATATCTTTTTGTTTGCTTTTGTTGCGAATTTTTCTGGAAATCTATGAATCTTTCGAAACGTATTTTGCTTCTTACATTTTGAGGTGAGCATGCGAGAACGTTTACGGATAATAATTTCATGCTGTTTAATAGATAGAGTAAACATGTAAACCCATAAAATTATAAATAAGCTGTCGCGACTTGTAAATCGTCTAAATTTTGACAAAGCCCGTTGAGAATTAAAGAGGAAAAAGAAGAAGATGAGAATCGCGTTGGGGCGGGGCGTTGCACCAACGGTTCCCGCCGCTTCTGGGAGCGGCGGCGACGAGGGCGGCGATGGCAATGAAGACAGGAGAACATCGTTTATTTTGACTTGGAGCATCAACGAGCGTCGGCCGTGGTGAACTGAACGTTCGTATGTCGTCCGTATGCAATCGCCGACGAGGCTACGCATACAGGGTGGTCCATTCTAATAACAGTACAGCCGAGGTTGACATGTTAATTCTCTTGGAGAGACGAAAACTCATATCCAATATAGAATCGAAATCTCGCGTGATTCTTTTTTTCTGTCCACAGGGCAGATTAATTTTGAAAATCGGAGAAAATGTTGACAATGTCTGTTCAATGTGCATAAATTTAATATCCATTTCCGCGACTGTATAGCCGCTTGGCGAAGATTTAATAATAGAGCCAATATAGGATTCTACGCGATTCTACGAATGTCAGATTACAACTGGTTAAAATTGAATGTCAGTCGACTGGTTGAAGCAGCGGGCAGAGTCGCGAGGTAGAATATCGCTGTCATATCCGAGATGTAACAAGATTCGGAAGCTCGCGGAATGAATAATTGCTAGCCGTGTGTCGGAGTCGTCGCGCGAGGTCACCAACCAACCAACCAACCAACCAACCAACCAACCAACCGACCGACCGACCGACCGACCGACGCTGATTTACGGGGTTCTCGAATCGCACACAGGCACATTCACGGACACTCGTGCAGTAAGAGTAAAGTACGCAAGCGGAACGGCCCTTTCGGTTTTTATAACCTCCAGCAGGTGGGGCGTTTTAATCGATAACGGCGGAGAGGTATCTTGCGCGGTGGTAGAGCGGCAGCGATGGCAACGGTGGCAAAAATCGCCCGTTCCGGGTTTAAAGTAGCGCAAGAGCGCGTCCCGTTTTTTTTCACGTCGTCTCCTCGGTCCTCTGCTCTGCCCTACCCTACCCTCCTCCCCACTTGGCGCGCTCCCACTCTGCTAATACGCGAGAACGGTACCTTTAATTTTTCCAATGGTTGCTTTCCCCGCGAGATTTACCGTCGTCTCTACCGCGAGCTTTGAGAAAGTCGATATCTACCGACTAAACGCGACCGTCCTCGTCTTGGCCGTCTTCGTCGTCCCCGTGTCGTCATTTTTAAATGAAGCGTAAACTGTCGCGCGCGCGCGCGCGCGCACAATATACGCGATGCACGCTATAACGATCCGAAAATATCCTTTGACAGGCGTTTCTGAACTTTCTCTCCACAGCCACAGTGTTTTATACGACGCGATGATTCTAATTATATATCTGAGCGGGGAGCGATCACGTAAATCAGTTAATGTTCAAGTGACGTTTACTGCATAAGTCTGCAGTGCTGTCCAAGATTTGTAATTCTAGGCTTAATGTGTATCGACTTAATTTGTCTTCCTTTTTTCATTCTCCATTAAGAAAAGGAAAGTAAGTGTGTGTGTGTGTGTGTGTGTGTGTGTGTGTGTGTGTGTGTGTGTGTGTGTGTGTGTGTGTGTG
>NW_017259217.1:230247-235184 GCF_001594045.1 Atta colombica
GTGTGTGTGTGTAGGTAACGCTGATACACATCGAGCCACATTGCTCAAAATTAAAAGTATTGGACAGCATTGTTTCAAACAGAGATTATTCTTCGAAATCGAGAAATAAATCATTGAATTCCCAATGTTTGGAACTGATCTAAAAGTTTAAGTATACGATCGCAGACGACGCAGACTGCAACATTGCGCAATAATCCGCAACTTCCTGTATCTTTGATGGTTTCCAGTTTAGACGCATTCGTCGCAAAATATCCATCTTTCTACCCTTTTTCTTAACGAGACATGCGTTAACATTTTTTTTAAAAACGTTTTTTTTAAAAACATTTTGATTAAGCTAGTAAAGAGAAGAATAATGCAATCTATTTGACAATGATAGAAATAATGTAAATGATAATATATAAAATAAATTACAATTAGTGATCGCATTTAATTTTTTATACAATATAACGTTATCGTTATAAAAATTATAACTCTTGTACTTTTTTTCATCGCTCCTTCTTACTCATACTCATTCTTCTATTTCATTCAATAATTTGTTAGAGCTACGCGAGACGAGCGATGATGAATGTTTGATACAGAAAATTGTTAAACGGCAGTTTAACGCGACGGCGAATTAAAGAGGGAAAATTCACGATGAGCGAGCATGCATGGGAAGGACTGATGGTTTTCATTGTTATATCAGCGAAGTTGACGCGCGCCGCTTCGCTCAGATATAGAATCGCCTCTACTTTCGCCGTCGCGCTGTCCGTTGCGCGCGCGCGCGCTACAATCGATACCGTCCGGAAAAAGAGTAGTCGGGCGAAAGTGTACATACGCGCTCGTAGCAAAGAGATGCGAGAGGAACGTGCGAGATATTATGTCAATGAAGGGAAGGGAAGGGAAGGGAAGCGGGCGAGCACGGGTGTTGCTTACGAAACCTGCCAACGCGCGCTTCGCTTCGCCGAAAAGTCAAGGCTTCTGTCAAGGATGTACGGTCGGTGTGTCGGAATGTTCGAGATACGTTTCCCCCTTAAGCTGTCGATTTCCGCGAATTGTTTTTCGCGCGCGATCCGACGACAGTTGGTACTTTTTTTAATTCTCTTATTACCAACTCTTAAATTCTTTAATCAATCTGGTATAAATACCGTCGAGTATATAATGCATTCACTCGCGAAAGATATTGAATGGTTATATAGGTGCGCGTAGGTAGAAACGCTTCGATACTTCCTCAAGTCGATCGATACCTTGTTTATACCAAGTATTTTTAACATCGATAACTTGGCTTATTTTTATCGGGGAATAAATTCGATAGTAGATATCTCTACGAAGAAAAGAAACTTTGAAACTTTGCTAACATATTTCGTGATGCCTGTTACATGCATGCGCGCGATTTACAGACTCCTCCCTCCAATCCCTCCTCACTGATTTTGGAGTCGCGCGTCCAGACGTGTGTCCGGTTCGAATCATAAGATCAGTAAGATGGCCCAGGACCACCCCGTCAGCCGTCGAGGGCCAATCGAGGGGTTACACGCTGCGCGATAACCGTCGTTTTTGTCCTCTTCGTCATCATCGTCATTGTATGAAATGACTCTCTCTCTCTCTCTCCCTCTCTCTCTCTCTCTCTCTCTCTCTCTCTCTCTCTCTCTCTCTCTGCAGCACTGCACTGCTGTGAAGTGGAACTCGCATGCGTGTGGCAAAGTTGTTTGTGCAGAGTGCACATAGGGAGGAGAGTCGCTGACTCTGAGTCGCGCGCTGCGAAATACTCCTCGCGGTCCTCGCTGCGCTGGGTTCTCGGTTCTCGGGCTTTGCGAATGGTCGGCAAGAGGGGCAAGAGGAAGTTAGAAGAGCGGTCGCGATAGGAGTGGGGGGGGTGAAAGAGATGCGAGACCCTGCGCACCGGCGCGACGGTGAATGGGTGAAGCTAGATGCGAGGGCGGGAGTGGGTACGAGGCACGGAGGGGGAAAGGGGGAGAAGGATCGAAAAAGATATCTCGACTCTATGATGTAAGGGGACAAGGGGTGTGCTTATACGCGTGTTTACGTTAGCCGGCCAATAAGATGTCCTCCAGCTCCGGCTGCGTCACTGCGAAAGAGTCTTTGCGCTCGGCACACACACACACGCACACGCACACACGTACGCCTAGCGCACTTATGTGTGAAACGAGTATTATTCAAGTACACTCCGTCTTCTCGATACCACCGAGTATTCTTAGCGCTCGTACTTTACCTTCGACCGTAGCAAAATAAATGGTCAGTGAGAATATACGCACTAATTTATTTTAGCTATTTATATTGTGTCTCTAATATTATCTATATATGGACACTTGAAGAGATAATAGCGAATAGAGAAAGTGCGCAGATTCAGTCTCTATGTTAAATATAAACAACTTGTCAAGTTATTTTCTCTTTAATGCAAGAGTCTTTATTGATTTCCTAATGAATTAGAAATTCTTAAATGTTACTATTAAAATCAATTATTGACGTTTCTGGAGAAAGTAACATCGATGGATTCTATTCGCGGTATCTTTTAAATTAATTTATCGCTTCTCTATTGTAGCTTGATTCTCGACGCTCTCGCGAAAGTGTCGCGGAATTGCGCGAGAGCCCCAATTCTTGCGTCATTGTTCTTTCCCTGCCACCTGAATAGTAAGTTGACGCGAGTATCGCGAGACCGATCACGTCGTATTCGCGACGACCAAGGTGGGGGAGTTGGCCACGTAAGTTACCCTAAAGGAAACATCCTCAAGGTGGACGACCATTAATGCACTACTATACGCGATGACTCAACTTATATCGCGCGAGAGCCGTAATAATACGAGGTGTGCGATTAAGTCTTGAGAAAAAACTTTCGCTCGCGCGCGTTTCGTTTTTTCGCTCGCGATTAACGCTATCGAGAGATCGTCTGTTCTTCAGTATCGTCTGCATAAATCTTAGTGAAAATTATATCGCACTTTCACGGCACGGAAAGAACGATTTTGCTAAAGTATTAACAAAATCTAGCTAGATATAGATTTGAAAATAATTTTGTTGTTAAGCATTAAAACAATTATGTAGAAATTTCAGGCACGATGAACAAAAAGTTTAAACATTCCAGCAATCAGTTCGAGCGTCCTACATTATTTTGATGGTGTAACAAAATTATCTTCAGATTTATATCTATCTAAATTTTTACATACTTAAGCAAATTGAAAGTGTTACATAAAGTTTGTTTGAACCAAATGAGAGTAATTGAACGAGTGAACTGTGCGATGATTATTATTTCAAGCTTGAATAATATTGAAATTTGATTTTGATCATAATTGAATTTCTCTTCAACTTTCTTCTTAACGTGGTAAAGTTTTAAAGTTACCATCTTTGGACGAACGTTTGAAAAGAATTTTAATTTCTATTTGGTCGCAGACGGCAGTGCCGTTGTTTTGAGCCGCGTAACAAAAAGATCGATGGTAAGAGAGAAGAGAGCTAGGCTGTCCCGCACAGCTGATGCCATTTTTGCTATTGTTGCGTATTCAACACAGCAGCGAATCGACCCGGGTTCCTTGGATACGGCACCGGGGGCGGCGGAGGGAGGGGGTGCAATTCGCAAACGCGTGTCAGATGCTTTCTCCCGCAGTATTTCCCACTGCGCGAGGAACGATCGATCGCCCCCATTGCGTGCTTGGTACACGTATCCCGACCGTAATTGCCATATCTCCGTCGGCTGCTGCGGATTTCCTGCGAAATACATTACGTTTCTTTACATCGGTCGCGTCGGACGGCGGGCGTCGGGCGCACTTAGACCAAGGTTTACAAATTTTGTTTATCGTACAGGTAGTTTGCACTTTCACGCGAGAAATTCTAAACGAAAATCATTCTTTACAATGTCTTTATTGTAAGAATTTCTCCTGGAAACTTGACATTTTTCAAAGTTACCTGAAGTGTACTTGGGAAGTATACGATCTTTGAATTTATATTTACAGAAATTATGTTGTATAGATACAGATGTAAAATTTTTAGAAAACTCTCAAGTACGCATATTTTATATGTCCGAATAATTAAATATTACATTATATTTCGATGTACATTCATCATTTCTATAACTTATCTATCATGTACTTAACATTATGTTTCTTCTGTACTTTATATACAGTTGTTTGAATTTATAAACCGTGCATATAATAGCGGGTCAATAACCAGTTGTTATTGAACACTTATCCTAAACTTGATACAACTTGATACCGTAATTTCTTTCTACCACACATCTGGCGTTTTCAGTCCGCCTCTATCAACCTCACAGATAATGATAAATGACGTACCAAATCGATGCTAACAACGCGCATCTTTGTTTTTTTTTGTTTTTTCCCTCCCAGTATACCGGTTTACGTTGTATCACTCATTTGCGTGTTAATTCATTCTCATTTATGGTTAGAATACATGGAAATACACGGAACGTAATTGCCGTCGATTACGCGGAAAATAGAGAGAGACTGAAACATAGAATATTCCGTGAAGTTACAAGTGTTTCGTTCGTTATCGCGTGACCTCCTATCGTGCTCACCGCCGAGTCTGTAACGTAATTAGTTTCTACTAGTATATCCGAGAAAAAGAAGTGGAAACCGAATAGTCAATGAAAGCATCATTCTAATACTACTCGTAATTAACTGAGCGAATTCTTTTAAATTTCTTTGTCACTCTCTTATATTGTACAGTTGTGCATCATAGTGTCCAGACGCTAGACACATTTATTTTTATTTTCTCTTATTCCTATTTCCCTGTACGATTAATTCTAATTTGCGACTCTATTTTCGTGTTGATTTTCTGCAATCTACAATTTGCAATGATTTTAGAAAAAGAAAATGTTGAGGATTTGAATAATTCGATCGAAATAATTTTACGGAGTAGGATTCTGGATTCTACAAATTTAAATTGAGAGAGAGAGAGAGAGAGAGAGAGAGAGAGAGAGAGAGAGAGAGAGAGAGAGA
>NW_017259217.1:235284-237784 GCF_001594045.1 Atta colombica
TATTATAGTGATTTATTTCCTGAAATAATTAATCCGCCGTTAATCACTGGTTGTTGATTAGCATCGTTGAAATATATTTTAATGAGAGATGTATTTTGTTTCACAGGAGAAGCGCTGCTCCGGTCAGGGGGTGCTGTTGAAAGAGGAGAATTCTCGGGCACTGGGGTCGGCACTCGACGCGACTGGAAACGCGTCGAATGGAAACGACGACGAGAAGAAGCAAACGAGGAGGCGGCGGCACGCGAAGGGTATCGGGAGAATCGTGTCTGACCGCGTAAAAGGGGAAGGAAGGAGAAAAGGATCATTCATTGTGATCTCGCGCGAGATCGAGAGAGCGTTGTCCTCCTTGGGCTTTTTTCCAACTCTTTCGCGAATGTTTTTCAGGATTTTCTCTTTTTTTTTTCTTTCCCTTTTCTCTTATGATTTTGTGAATGAAACATACAAAATAAACATAAAATATCAGAGCAATATGCAAAATATCGTATGATATGTCATCATAAAATGGAGAGAATTTGAGAGAATATTTTCACATATAATCGGAACGAACGAATTTATTGAAATTGTTATTATCGTGTGAAACATATGAATGACACTATCGACAGTCGTGTTTAACTTGTCTGCGATTGAATGATTTAAAATTCTTTAATCATAATCTTCTATTAGTTATCAAAGATACCGCGTAAGATACCGCATTAGTTTATCGAGCGGTCTCGTTATTTTTTAAATGTCACGTCAATCTATCGATCCAATTGTAATTACTGACTACTCGCGCGTTTCCTACTTAAAAAACTTATAATTAATGATTATTTAAGCCTGCTTGTTAATCCACCATCATGATTGCATGATGTTAATTACTTCATTCAATCGTTAAGTCGCAATTGTTCGATAAATCGACCGATCGTTAATTCGCAAGGCTGTACCTTGCCCAATTTTGTCGGAAGGAGGGTTTTATGCGACCGTCAACAATGACGGCGATGAAAATGGAGGTGACGACGGTAGCACGATTCCCGCCATGGGAACGATAACGAGGTCCGCGCGGCGGCAACGGGGAACGATATTAATAACGGTGATGACGAGTCGCAGGTGGAATACGGAGCGCGCGGGTCAATGAGGAAATTCTCGGGCGCACGAGGTGCGCCTACCTTCTGAGCGCCAACGGGGGAACGAGGTGGGGCGAGCGGTACAGTAGGAGACAGAGAGAGAGAGAGAGAGAGAGAGAGAGAGAGAGAGAGAGAAAGTGGGGATAACTGAGAGTAGGACGGAGCGGGACGAAGCATACCGAGCGGAAACAAGCGACGGGCAACAAAACACTGTGGCGCGAGGCACGCGGGTCGGAGAAACATGCGGATCTTTGTGCGAACAGCTGAACCGGAAGTCGAGCACTACGCTTCAGTCTAATCGCTCGCCGTCGATAGGGTCAGTCGGTTAAAACGACTGACTGCTCGAAGGCGACGGCGCGGCGTGTCTCTCGCGCGTAATCAATGTAGTTTAATTTTCGTTCAATTTACTCTATATTTTTTTTTCTTTTTTCTTTTAACATTCATTTTTATCAATGTAGATTAATTGCAGTTTTGATTTAACTCGCTCTTAATTTTTTTCTAATTCTTAGAACTAGAAAAAGATAAAAAATAAATTAAACTGAGATTAAAGTTCATCTACATTGTTAGAAACGAACGTATGTTCAGGTGGACCGAAACAAAAGATCGGAAATACGCTATACGTCGTAAAAATGCCAATCGGAACGTTAATATTGAACTTGATTTTTGTAATGATTTCGATAGTGTTTTAATTCTGCAACATCTGCATAAAACATAGAAAATTTGCAATTATTAACATATTTCATTTTTTAAATCGTTCAAGTTTATACAAATCTAAATTGAAAATTTGTTTCGTTTTGTGTTGAAGGATTCATTTCTTGAGACTTGCTATATCGGCATATAATTTGTATTAATAACGCGCGGCTCATATATTTGCATTTTGAATTCGTGACGGAACACGTGTCGTTCGTATGTCTTCTATATGTATAATGACACGCGTATGTGCGACTGTTGGTCGGTGCAACGCTCTTCGATTAAACAACGCGTGTCGCGGTTACTTGGTCCGTTTCGCCCGTAAAATGAAGCCGACGATAAACGTGGCGTGATTCGAAATACTCGGATTGCGTAACTAACCTAGGAAACCCTTCGTAATTAGAGTTGTTTGGCATCCAAATTTACTCTCCTGACTTACAAATTTATTTAGGTAAAAATAAATCGTGACATAATAACATAAACAACAGACGGTTACCCTACGAACTCGGACACAACCAAATACAATATAAGAACGATAAATACGCATGATTGGATAAATAATCTTGCAAGAGTGAATTTTTTAAAATAGAGTCGTTTAAAAACAGATGTCGAACACTCGAAATATCTTGGGCGAATAAAGGGAATAACGAAATAGGAAATTCGCGTTGTGATCGCGATAGTTGCAGCTTTGAGCCGCAGTTTAGCGCGGA
>NW_017259217.1:240284-242395 GCF_001594045.1 Atta colombica
TTCTATTAAATTGAGGCAATCAGAATCCAGAATTCTAATTGATGTAATCAGATTTTCCTGAGAAATTCGTTCATCATTTCAATTGGATTTTTTTCTCGGTGCGTTTTCTTGTTTTTCGCGAGGACATTTCTCGCAAGCATGTGACCCGGTAATTTTGAAGTTTTGGCCGCGTGTTTGATTCGGACGTATGTTTGATGTTTAATCCTCTCCAGGTATAACGGCTTGTCAGTCTGCCTGTGTGCATTGAATGTTGCGTTACACGCTATGCATTGGCATTGGTGTGCGTAAACTCCACGCTGCTGGTTACTCCGTCAGGCGAGTCCATCGTTCTTCTTTTCCAAGCGTGAGGAAAGATGGCCGCCCGTGCGAGCTGCACGGTTCGCGTCTCTTTCTTTCCCTTTCCCTCTCCCTCCCCCCCTCTCTCTCTCTCTCTCTTTCTTTCTTTGTGCAGTTAGACGAGACGCAGACGTCGACTGGCAAGACAGTTTTAGAGAAAGTTGGAGCGAGGAAAGGATATATCGAGTACATAATGAAGGGCACATGTTCGCCGGACAGTAATTTTTAGAATAGTAAAACGCGTTATAAACTCTCGACAACAATTTTTAGAGACTCGAGTGGCGAATCGCGTTAACTAAAGGTCTATACTGGAGATGATGATTACGAATCTTATATACAGTCGGAGATTGAGAAATGAATGTTGTCACATAATACATTTGTGTTTCGTATCTTAATTAATATAACACGAATGATTAATAATGCGTTGTGTGTGTAACGATAGTAATTTTTAATTAAATTTAATTTAATGTCTCTATAAATCACAGATAAACTTTCGGACATTTCAGATTATACACGGAAAGAATGGTTTTGCTAAAGTATCTAAAAGTTTAGCTAGATACAGATCTGAAAATAATTTTGTTCAACCATCTAAATAATTAGGACGCTTAAACTGGTTGCAAGAATGTCAAAAGTTTTCGCAGCGTGTTTCCTCATCATGCTTGAGATTCCTACATTTAATTATTTTGATAGTCTAACAAAATTATTTTCAGATCTGTACTTTAGCTAAATTTTCTAAATACTTGAGCAAAATTATTCTTTCCGTGTAGTTTTATAAAAAAAAATTTTACGAAATTAACACAACGTTGATTGGAAATTCTTTCGAATTCGATTGGAATCGGAATTCTAATTTTAGATTTGATATTTCAACTTGACGTTGGACTTGACGCCTTGTTATTCAATAAGAAACGAGTTTTGCCATAATATTGAGCGATCAGTTACGATGACAAAGTTGACTCGTTTTCGCATGGGATATACACTTACTCGTAAAACGACGATGGTTTTGCCATGGCAAGCTCACGGCAAGCTCACGGCAAGCTCACGGCAGAGTTCTTTCCTTTCCCAAGTTCCGTAGCTTTCTCTCTACACCGGATATAGGTCTCGGGTCTCGCGCTGACGTCTAACGTCTAACGTCTAACGTCTAACGTCTAACGTCTAGCGCCGATACGCGCAGCGGCATCGCCCTTAATTAATTTATTTTTTCCCCATTTCCGCGCGTTTGTCACGGTCGTCTCCCTTGCGCATATTTCCACTTCGCTTTTATAGACATTTTATATAGGACTCTGAGATATCGATCCTGCATGCGTTCCAGTACAAAACGGCCGAAGAGACGGAGACGTCGAGAGTGGGAAGCGACGAACTAGAAAGGGATGATATACGGAGGGAAAAGCATGGAAACGAACGAAGGGACTGGAGAACGAAGAGAGAAAGAGATAGACAGAGAGAGACAGAGAGGGAGGGGGAGATGGAGGGAAAGAGAAAGCGAAAAGGGATATATGGAACGAAGGCGGAAAAGATTCTCTTGTCGATTCGCATTTGTTACATGAAAATTCTTCCAACGCGAATTACGTTCTGTCCGAACAATTGTCCACCGGGCGCGCAGAGAATGAATCGCCAGTTTTAATTTCGGACGTGGATTCGAAGGCAAATTCCGTAATTTCATCGACCAATACGCATTCTGCCGCTCGAGACATGGTCAGCGGCTGCATTTCCGAAAAATATCGCTTATGAAAATATATGAAAATGCTATAGTATATGTATATATATATATATATATA
>NW_017259217.1:243714-247556 GCF_001594045.1 Atta colombica
TATATATATATATATATGTTACATTTATTATAGATTTTCCGAGTATTTTCCGAGTGCGCGATATTTTTTGAGAATAAGAACCTAGATCAAAAAAGTATGACGGATGCGTTGATTGAAAAATAAAGACGTCGATTCATGATGCGCGACAGAAATACGCATGTTGTCGACTTTGTTTCGAGTAGGAAGATTCGCCTTTGCCGAGTAGTTCCGCTTTAAAGCCGGTTGCCCTGCGCTATCGTCTGAACGTCATTTTTAGTTTAGCGCACAAAGCAGGTGCACGTCACACTCGCCAGGCTTATAAGATCCCCCTGTTCTCCCTTTTATACTTTATATACTGCGTGCAAGCGTTCTGATAGCCGGTGGGCATGACATAATGCACCCCGCATCTCCCGAAGAGAGAGAGAGAGAGAGAGAGAGAGAGAGAGAGAGAGAGAGAGAGAGAGAGATTGCTTGTCACTGGCACTCAGTATCTGACTCGTTTACTGTTAATGAGATCTCGAATTCAGAGACGATTATTTTTCTTCAACTTTTATTATTGTTATCCTTTATAATATTTAATTATTTGAGTATTTATACGCAATTAACATTTAAAAATAATTTCTTTTCCAAGGTAAGCATTTCATTTTCAGAATTTTGATATAGATATCAATAATAATTGATAAAATATTTCTCAAAAAGAGTATGAAATGCAAGAAATAAAAGAAAAGTATGTATTATAGGATGGCATTTTTACGTTATGCGGAAATTGAAAATGATGAATCTTTTTCAATAGGTCTCGATTCATGTTAACGAATAATAAATTATAAATAAAATTCCCGGCGTGTGAAATTGCACATCGAAGGCAATGGTTGTAAATTTCGAGCTCTCGATGATGAAGTGATTAAATACATTTTCAACCGATTGAACACATTTCCCCCGTAATCACTTGTACAGTGATGGGTTTAGCTTGTTCCAACGTTGTTCGATTCGCACTGTACGTTTACATCGATTGCCCGCTCCCATCCGCGCGAAACTTGTGTCACTCGTGAATTTGATTTGCTCTCGATTCATTTTCCCGATTCTCCCTCTCGTCGCTCCGCTCGCAACATCGATTACTATTAGTGCCGTTATAATGCGCCTGTGAGCGCCGTCTATTGCACATCGCGCGTCCTCAACTTTTCCTTTCTTTACGGAATTGCGGCGCGGCGGGCTCGCGTGACGACGGCTTGCTGTCTGGTGTAGAATATGCAGACGGCACACCATCAACGGTCTATAACGTTACAAAGTCCATGACTCTATACCGCTTTCTATAGAATGATGCCGGTACTATATTCTTTCCTCGTACTCTCATTAATCTTAATTGCATGTCGATACCTGTTTTGGATTTCAAATTACCATTGTCGTAAAATTAAAGGGAGAGAGAGAGAGACTTTTTAAATTAAAACAATGCATTAATGTAGAAATATCATTTTGTATAAATCTATTTTTTCATAAATTATTTGAATTACAAATTTTTTATATTTTAGCTATCGAAATGTTATTTGATATTTTGAGTGAAGAATATAAAATTAAATATTGTTGCTAACCTAGAATTTTTTTTATGTTGATATTCAATTAATTTTCAATTTTGTATATGTTTTGCAAAATTTCTCTTTTATCTTGTCACATTAATTATCTTAATATTTGTCTAAAAATGAACTAAATAAATTATATTTCAGAATGAACCTTCATTAATAGCACGAAATATATTTTGTATCATTATTTACATGCAAAAAAATATGCCAATATGTCTGTATGCATAATTAATATAAATTATATTTTTATCTGTAAGCGTAACTGCAATTTGTATATTTTAAGGATGTATTAGACGTACAGTCCCTGCAAAGAAAATTAAATTTGGAAGTGTGTTTAATATTTACACTTCAAATAAATTATGTTATGTGAATAAGATTATATTTTTGTTTAACACATTTTTGTAGTTTATTTTATTTGTTATTATTTTTATTATTATAAATAAAAATTTAGAAAATGATTAAAAATTTACATTTTTCTTTTATAAGTAAAAATATACTTAAAATATTCAAAATTCAATTTATCGCAAAGTTCCATTGCGATTCACTGATTAGTTAAAGATATAAAACAAATATTTTGTTTATTTACTGTACAACTACTAGTGCATCACAATGTAACGCTACGTAAATAATCTTAAATATATGTATTTATATTAAAAAATTGAATTTTTATCAATTTTATTTTATGTAATATATTTCCATTAATTTTTATTAGAGTACAGATTAAAAAAATACTACTATTTATTAAATAATTTATGATTCACATAGTAAACTGTCATCAAAGTTGCTGTATTATTTTTAAACGTGATTTAGAACAATCTATATGTCTTAACTACTTTCTTAAAATTCCCTGTAAACTGAACCAATAAAATATTTGATATTTTCTTTTTGTATCGTATTGTTTCTCTCTCATATATTTCTAAAAAATTCCATTTCATCAAAATCAAAATTATTAGAATATTAACATTTTTTTTTAAATTCGGTTATTTATATTTCACAAAATGTGATAGTTTTAAAATTAAACACATTCCATTTTTATTTCTCAAACGAGCACTTTAAATGAAGAAATTTCAAAATACATATGTGTGTCCATAATAAATCAAATAATAAATATTGCTACGATCAAGAGATATAGACTTTCTTCTTTGAATGGTTTAAAATATTTAGCTTTGTCTAGATCTGTCTGTTTCTAGCATGTCTATAAATTTGTACTACATACTTTTGTTTAAATATTCATGAAAATAAATTAATATATTATTGATAAATTCTATTGTCGGAAAGATTTTAGTTCTCACAATCATCTTAAATATTAAAAATTTGTAAATTTAAATTTAATTGATGGCAAAGAAATTTATTTGAAATTTGAGAAGCAAATTGTCTAACTGTCTTACGTTACAGAATATTTTTCGATATATTTTGACGGAGATGACATGTAGCCACGTATAAATTTATTATATATGCATTGCGCGGAACCTGTACACACATTCGCATTTTATTTTGCCGTATCCGTATGCAGCACTTATTCGTCCACCATCTCTCTAGCCATCCGACATGAATATATGTATTACCGTGTGCCTCTAAGTTCATTTATGCCAGCCATGTGAGAAGTAAAGAATTTCTATAAATGTGCAATTCATGCTGACATATACATTATACAGGATATCTCGGTGCCTGCAAAAGCGCTTCAAGCTGAACTGTTTGAGAATTTTAAGAACTGAAGAGAGTCAGAGGTTGTGTAGATTAGTTAAATTTAAACTAATTCTTTCAAAATTCTTTTAATTACACAGTAACGTAATTTGCAGTGATGATAATTTTACGTTTTTCTTTTGATTTTGAAAAAAGTATCATGTTCTTTTATAGATATAGTAATGTAACTTTGTTAATCGATTGTCTCGTCTAAATTATCCTTAATTCTTCTTGTAAAGAGATAATAGAAGCGTATTTTGTGCCGTTACAAAGACTCGAGGTGAATCGGCAAGAAATTCGATCTACTTCCCGTTTTCAATGTAACTGTAATTGCATACTGCACGATGCGCGTTTCTCGCATTCGTGTTGCTTTTAATTTCTACCTGCGATTGATATACCTCGCCATTGCGAAAGGAAAGGCACGATAAACAGACCGCGTACGTTTCCGCAATGTCATGACTGGTCGCTATTGATGCATTCAATCTATTCAACACTAAGTGGACATATGAAAAACTACGTCGATGATAATTGAGCGATATCGAATGACGTGTGTGTGTGTGTGTGTGTGTGTGTGTGTGTGTGTGTGTGTGTGTGTGTGTGTGTGTG
>NW_017259217.1:247656-259088 GCF_001594045.1 Atta colombica
TGCGTGCGTGCGTGCGTGCGTGCATGCGTGTGTGTGTCGCCATAATTGATCCGCTATTAATGGTCGCAGGGATTATAATCGTCTATCGATAGACTCTAAAGGCAAACTTCTCCGTTACGATTGAGCTAATTTAAATCTTTTTCGAAATTTGCAATACTTGTACGAAATTTCTTCAAAATGTCTTTTTCTTTCTTTATTTTTTGCCGAGTGACAATCGAAATGTCGACGTATCAGGAAAATATGACATTATGCAATTTAAATTTGTTTTAATTTTACATAATTTTGTTTTCTGAATTCTTATTTTTATCTTACTTAAAAATTTTACAAATATTTCTCCTTATTCGTCACATTTCGATCATTGAAAAAGCCTGTATTTCAAGATGGAAGTATTATTTTATTTCTACACAATGATCTATATATAGATATATTTGTTTCAGTTCACAATGCGCTAGGGGTGATGGAGACAGTGGGCAAGCAAGTTCAGGTAGTGAGTGGACTGGGGGTGGGGGGTCCGGTGGGCCCTGTGGGCCCAGTGGGGGGAGATCTGCATCACCATCATCATCCACACCCGCACGCCCTTCCTCCGCACCCACACTCCCACCCCCACGGTCACCCCCATGGCTCCCACGGCCACTCGCTCGCGACGTCGAACCCCGGCAGAGGTCAGCCTCAACCACCGACCTCGCATAACCAGCACGTACCTGCGAGATCCACTCCCGTACAGCTGCATAGGTAAGTCTCGTTTTTCTTCTCTTATGCACATAAACTGGACTCTGAAGTCGTCGATCTCAAAACCTTTTAAACCTTTAAACCTGTAAAGGTAAAATATTTCACTGATGCGGCAGAAATGGTGAAAGATTGTCCGAAAAATTATCTGGTAAATATTTTCGAAGCCATTAAAGAAGCGAACCGAAAGGTCTCGTGTGTTTCTGTTCTTTCAGTAATATGGTTACTACAAATAGCTATGCGCCTAAAATCACAGTTCTTTCTTTTTTTAGCACTATAATTTTATCATATTAAAAAATTATTTCATTTATATTGTTTCATATAATATTCCCTCTTCTATTTTTATTCAGTTTTTTAAAAGGGACTCTTTTAGAAATATATCAAGAATGTTGTATAAATCTCTGTTGTTTCTACCGAATTTCTGAAAGCGAAGTGTTAATTGTTGTTCACACATGAGTCATACGCGGCGAATTTGTATTTTAAGAAAGAAAGTCCGACATCACAGTAATGATCAGGAACGTGCGTGAATGAGAGAAGAGGAAAATGGAGGAGGGAGAACTTGAAAGAACTTGTGGAGATAGCAATAAGGTATCCGTGTGAGATGGTCTGTGTTTGGGTAGAGTTCTGGTCTTTGAGAATAAAATTCGAAAATACACGCTTTTCAAAGATCCAACTCGAAGCCAAGACGGACTTGGATCTGCCAGTATATCTGCTGTGAAAAACTAGCCTCGCATCTCCGGGAATGAATTGTGCGAGGTTTATTGGGAACAACAAATACATTTCTATACATTTTTATAAACATTTTTATGCATTCACGATTTCTTGAGTAACGTTGCCATCGTAATTATGATACGAGATTTAAAAATGTTTCCCTGACTTCTCTTTTGATTGCGGAAATATAGACTCTATTAAGATAAGTAGCGACAGACGTAAAAATCGACGTTACGTAGTAGTCGTGCTAGTTATCTCGAAGCAAACATTATCACGGTTTCAATCGCGCCTTTTATACTCGGAGATTATCAGCTCTATTATCATGAGAAAAATCAACGATTATACAAAATTCTTGAAACGCATATCCAAAGATCAATTTATATGTTTTTTTATTCGACGGATTAATATTGTAGAATTGAAGAAAGAAGAATAATTGTACGTATATGTTAATTGTGAATTAAGGATAAGAATAAAAAGTTTTGAAATAATAATAATAGATCTAGTAAGTCATAATTAAAATTCAAAATCGTGATATAATAATAATAAATTACGCGAATTTCGCAAATATTCCCACTGACAAATGTGTTTTATTTTGATACATAGCGGTAAAAATCGATTGCGCCAGTTATTATTCAGAAGCATCTCAATAATCTCGATTGTGCGGTCTTGCAGACAGGACTTTAGTAAGTGACAAATTTCAAAAGGTTTTTACAGACGCGGCTATGTGAAGCAATAACGATTGCTTTAATGTTTAGAATTGGCTAATCTTAAAACGATGCGGAATTACTTGGTTGCGTGCATTTTAAAATAACTGTACTTTCTACTGAAATAGTTTCAGAATTTTATTTATACCTATTAATACATAAAAAAATTTTTATTCTTATTGGAAAATTTCGCTTTAAAATGTCCAGATATTGTTTGCGAAACTATTGGATTCGTAATATTACTTCATAACCAGGAGGAGATATTATTATAGCGGATATATAAGTTTTTACTCATATAAGCTTCAGCTTTAACTTAAGCTTCTTATTATATAAGCTTACGACTTGATAGAAGTTATTTCTATGGTCTCTTTATAAATTTATTAACAATGAGTTGGAATTAAATCGAAAAGTACTCTTTAATGATCAAATTGACGTGAAGTATCATATATTTTTGTTTTGTCCCTTCAACATCAAGATTTTTTATGAAAGTCGCAGTTGTATAAAATTCTGTGAAAACAATACAAAACTTTTTAACAATGTAGCGCCTAGTATACTGAATACCAGAAATAATATCAGAAATACGCGCGATACTTTTGTCCTCGTTACTCGTTATGCCTGTGGGATGTTTATGAATAAAGATATGAGATCATTATGACCTTCCTACACTGTGTCTTGTACCGTACAAAGACGCACGATGGCGAACGGATGCTTTGAAAATAAGAGAATGTTGCAACGTGATGCGACTATAGTCTTTTTTTTTTTCCCCTGGGTACATAGCACATGCTTCTACGTATATATGTCCCGATATCACTGTGTATATTAGCATTTGTAGTTGACATGGTGATGTTAGATCATGTCTTTGAGTAAAAAGAAAAAAAAAATGTTAATTAGGAACAGCAGACGCTTGGACGTAATAGTCTGTTCGATGATAAATAACGCATTTACATTTCTTGTAAATAAGTTTTTACGGTGGCTGCGGAAGCAGTCTTTTATGCGGAGTAATCAATAAAATATTTCGTCAATGTGCTTGAAAGTGACAGCATTATTTATTCGATGACTCAGTTAACACACAGTGATACACATAGCAGCACATGCAGTTTTAGATACGCAGTATTATTTATATATTTCAAAAGAGAAATTATACATATTTATATAAATAAATGTAGGTATATGTTTTTATAAGATAATTCTTATCGGCATTATTCACATCAGTTTTATTCAAAACGTTTATTCAAATTGTTCATTAGAAAATGTGACGTTCTCGATAGGATTGTGGCTGAATTTCATCAATATCACACCTTTTTACTTACGTTTATCGACTTTCGATTTATCAAGATAATCCACATTAGAGTATATTTTTTCGTATTTATAATATAACTGTAGACAGACTACTGGGAAAGGTGAGATATTTTTACTTGAGACAACGCAATCTGCGCGCGGAAGTTCTAGCTGTGGTTATATAAGTGTCGCGCGGCTTAGAATATACTTTATGTACGAACCGCGAGCCTCTTGGCTCCATTTGCATCGTATTTTAAGCCTATTACATTGCGAAGAATGCACGACGGGGAATTCACGAGTGTACAATATGGGATCACCAAGTTCGAAGGGACGAAGGCTGCAAAATTAGATATAGAAGCGGTTTATTTATTTCTCTTAAGTAACACAGAGTTCGTGAGAGACAAATACTCTCGCTTTTATTATAACGCGCAAATATACAGTATTATCGACTTTAATGGGAGTGTTGAGACCGAGTTTATAAGCCGAGAATCATAAGCCAGAAATTAAAGGGTTCGTACAGCATGCTTACATTTATTAATTAAAAATAATTGTTTTAGTAAAGTTTATTAAGAGTATTTATCAAAAAATAATTATTGTGTAAGAAAGTGTTAGAGATAATTTTCCGATTGTCCTAATTTATAACGCTTTTGAAGTTGTTTTTTTACAATTATTAAGTTTATGATTTGTTTTACGATAAAAAATCCAATATCTTGTATCTGAATGAATCATATTAATTAGAGGTAATGATTAGATAAAAATTCTGAGCGATGCGTCGACAAAATATTCGTTACATAAAGATGCATTATATGATTAATGTATCTTTCTCGGTTCAACACAGGATGTTCAATCACCGCCGTATCAATTATTTATAACAAAAATCCGTTAATTCGGATTCAATTTTTCCGTAAATAATTATCGTAAAATCACTACGTAGATTCTTCAAAATGTATTTCTACTCTCGATAATTTTTTAATTTTTGAACAAGAAAAGATTGTATCGTTATATTTGTTTTATTTTACATCGATGTACATAAAATTAGTTAGCTAATTACGATATCATTCAGTGTCAGAGTTGAAAAAAATTTTTTTACGCGCATATATCTTTTCATGAACTAAATTTATCCAGTCTATGAACACGAGGTGTCATTGTAAACTTGATGCAGCTGCCTCAAAAGTACAAAGTCTTCGAAACTATGTTCCATCACATCTGTTAGTCATCACGCAGATGCACTTGTATATGTACTCCACCCACGTTTACCTGCCTCTTCCTCCACGGATCGGCCTCTTAAAATCTGTGACATATATAAAAGAAGTACGAAATTTGGAATCGAATCCATTTTGTATGTAGCATTTTTCCGAAGGACGAAGAGAACTCGCAGGAAATTTTTTTCTCAAACGATCCATCGTTGCCATATTTACGAGCGTGATTTAGCATTTACGAGTATCCGATTGAAAATTTTATAATATTAATTAAATTTCTACATGAAGAATCCCTCCTCCTTCGCACGAGCTCTTTTTTATCGCTTCGTTAAAACATCGATATGTTTTTTCGACTCTCTAGGTTCCGATTCGATTGTATATTCGAAAAAAAAAGAGGCATGACTTGCGGCGATTTGCGAGATATGTACGACGACTCAGTGATGCATATTTTTGAGTCCGACGAGATACTACGTCCGTCCTTCTCGGATAACGCATTCGGTAGCTTTCGAACGCAACGAACGCGAGCAAGACAGCGACTGAGAATCTCACTGTCGTACTAAGCCGAGCCGAGCCGAGCCGAGCCGAGCCGAGCCGAGCCGAATGCGGCGTGCCTGGACCACTGGACCCAAATGTGCATCACTGATACGACCTCGAAATTCGTGAGACTCGAATAGAGAGACGAGACGGATTGTGCAGATGTGTAATCAGTGATGAATCAAGATTGATCTTGCGAAGTTGACCTTCCAACGTTTAGTTGGGATGTTTTTTTAATTCTATTTAAAATTACGTGTATATAAGATAATTTATTTTCCATTTTAATTTTATAGATACATTGAAAAAAATTTCTGGTTGAAAATGGACGAATCAGAATTTTCTGGTTAAATTTATTAGAATTCTAATTGAGATAATCGGAATTCTGGTTGATACAATACAATATTTCTGATAAAATCTAGTAGAATTCTAGTTGAGGAGATATAATTATTCTGATAAAAATAAGAATTCTAGTAGATTAAATAGTAGACTTCACTAAAAGAATTTGATTCATCCATTTTCCATTAGAATTATTATTTAAAATCCAACAAGACCTTTTTTCTCAGTAAATCCTTTTTAATTTATATTTTAATTTTAGACAGATAAATTGTTTCAATTATAAATGTTATACAGAAACGTTCATACAGAAATTAAAAAAAATTAATTGTATTTAATTGTAGATGTAGAGAGAAATCGATCCGTCGGAAATTATATAACAATTTTTATGATACATGTTATTATACAGAAAAATGAAAGTGAGAATATCGGAGATGTCTTTCTTTTGCAATAGAGTAAGGGGCTCCGTACAATAAAAGGAATAGGGAACAGAGAATAAGAATTTCAATCTACCAGAAATCATGCATGCATTGTGAAATATATTTCTGATAGGTAATAATTAGGTCTGGCCTAGGTGATTCAGCGTTTTCTTTTTCCTGCGGAATATTTATTTGGGGACATTCTATTAATTTCTATTTAGCCAATGTCAAATTTTTTTATATGTATTTGTGAAATCCATTGCCTTTCCGTCCCGCTCTTTCTTTAGCGAGAAAACAATAACTAGTCTGGAATGTTCAATTCAATGTATTTCCGAGATAACCCGCACCACGTCACTACTGCTATCTATCGTTTCTAACCTTAAACGTTACACTAACAAGTAAACTTCCTCGTCAGGAAGCACCAACAGTCGTTTCGCGTTATCGAAATATCGTGCTGTCTGTGCTTGTGCTGATAGTGCGCATTTTAAAATACGCAGTAAGGGCGTAATGTGTGTGAAATGCGGTGGGGAAGACATCCGACGTTCAGGATCCGTTTTGAGAATCAAGATTTTCCTGGTTTATATGATTATCAATATTCGTATGGTCACCCTAGTTACTATGGACACAATTTCGAGTATACCAATAACCTGGATTTCTCGGGCTACCCAGGTTATCCTAACGATCATTTCAGTTACCCATATTCGTGGTTCACGTAAGTCTACGCAAATTATTCGCATTTGTTTTTTCCAACGGAATTGTGCTTGTCCACAGATCTGTTTTTCTATGGACTTTCTCTGAACTAGTGTACACTTTTGGAACTTAAAGATAGATATACGTTTGATATTTGTCGAAAGCGAGAAGGAGAGTTGTAGAGCAATCTAATGCAGGAACAGAAAACAGACACAACTCACACAACTCTCCGAAAAAAAAATCCTAATTCAGCAGCTTTGTCCGCGTCTCCTATCACATGACTAAACCGCGCACGTGATTACACGCACTATCTTTTTTTTTTTATTTACTGTAGACGTGCTAAAAAGGTCGATACTGTAATTTTTTTTTCTTTTTTTTTCTTTTTTTTTTTCTCTCTAATAGCCGAGTCTATCTATGTTCATAATATTTACAAGCCGCAATCGTGAAACTATAGCTCGCATTTATCTTATCTCTTTCTTCTTCTCTTCGCATTCTTTTATGATTACCTATCCTTCTCTAGACACATGTCTTTCTCAGTTTTCTCCCACGACTTTGCCTCTTTTACCAATTACCAATCCTATTCGAAGCATGAGTACCATCTTCATGGTAGACGTTATCCATCACCCTATCCTCCAACAACTTTTCGGGATTTCAATTACTCAAGTGCGGTCTAATCTAACGTCGCGAGACAACGTGCGCCGTTCTACTTCATGGTCGAACGTTTAACGGTCAAGTTTCGGACTCGCAATCAGACTCAGACTCAGCGTGGGAGTGAGAACTCCTGCCACGCGGGAAAACGGTGAGGTTAGGTTCGTCAACACATGTACATACTTGGCTAACCCGCAGCAGGCTGCAGGCCATGAAGCGGGCAGCGAGAGGCGGTGAACATAGATTATGAATCAGACCGTCTGGCGAAGGAAAACAACGTGGTTCGCGGGAGGGACACCGGAACGGGGAACTGGAAATGTATCGAAGACAAGGATAAAGGATGCTGATAACGCGACGTGATGCGTCTCCTCGATACGTATATGCGTGTATACACGCTGACGCGAGTATCTTGCTTGTGATATTCGATACATTTGTGCGTGTGGCACGCGTACGCAGGCAGCGTAATTCAATTCTTAAGCATACCAGCTGGATTCTACTCCTATCCTTATATCGATAAATTCGTAAGTCTAGTAAATTATTGACATAAAAATGTCATTTCTTTTCTTATATGTATATAAGATAAGATATCGGGCGAAATTTTCTAAAATTGGCAGCCTTTGATTAGTTAAATTTTGATGAAATTTTTATCAGAATAACGTATTGCTAAATTTAATTGGATGATCTGTAGTTTGATATGTACAGCGACTATTCGTCCTTTATTGCAAACAACAATTCTTGAAATTATTTATTTTTTTCAAAATATTTACGGAACAATGATACTTAAAACTTGATCTCTCTTTCTCTCTTGCGTATATAGTTTACCCTTAAATTACACAGCGTACATTTATTATGACGTTCGCATACCACTATACGATTCGATGTCATGTAAATAAATGGTGAACAGAGTCCTGGAAAAGAAGCTTCATCGTAAAATATGCACGTGCGAAATATGTATGTTTAAATAGGACATCAGTATACATGTTGATGATCAATCTTCTACATTCTTTTTTAGCGAGAAAAAAGTGAGATAAAACCGAAAAAGAATAGTTAGAAGCGAATAGTTAAAAATTGTGTGATCCTTGAAGATATTTAAACTTTGTTACAAAGTTGTCTCTTGCGTGAACTCTAAAGTATTAATCACGAATTTCACGAAGGCACTAGTGAATTAAATTAAATTAGGTGATAAATTAAAAGAGGCTGATAAAGAGAGAGTTGCACCTATTTATACGCACATTGCAAAAGCAAAATATACAGAAAATTAATGAGGAATGTTTTCTTTTAGCGAATTTGAAATCGACTTCTTAAGACAAGTTGAGACAAAATTCAATTACAGAATTATTTTGTAAATCGAAGATTAAAAGTGAACCTTTGATGGAAATATAAGTTGAAACTTGGTTGGTTATCACAAGGAATTTAATATAGAACTTTGAAAAGTCATTATCAATTTCATTGAATTTTTATTAAGATAATATCGACTTTAACGAATCGAGGAATATAACGTAACAGCCCTTGGCACTGGCAGGTTTGACGATACACCTCGTTTGAAATATTTCGGAGATGACTGTCTGTTAAGCTATTATCTTTGAAAAGCGAGTGCTTGGTTCGCGACGAAGCGTTATAATAATTAGATAATCGTCTCGTTTACGTTCCATCAAAAGAAGTTCGCAAATCCGTGGGCGGTCGCAAAGCACAGAGAACGTCGAAAGAAATATTTACTATTGTCGCTGTTGATTGCGATCGCGAATCATAAATATTTATGTGTACTGGGAGGAAAGAAAGGCGAGAAAAAAAGGCAGGGTTGATGGAAGAGACTCAAGGACGCGCGGCCGACGCGTTCTCTTTTTTTCTTTGTCTCTTTTTTTTTTCTTCGTTCCTGATGCTGCAGATTCTCGCATTGAGGAGTGGGAATTTCGTGGAGCTCTTCATGAGAAGTTGTGTTTACGTATTCTTCGATGGCAGTCGTCTTTGTAATGTTGATCCCAGAATGCGAGTGCGGGTCAAATCGATGCAGACCGACGCGCGACGCGACGGTAGCAGAGATTTTTTTATTCTGGCGCGTTTTTTTAACAGATTCGTGTATTTCGTATGTATTATTGTTACGAGAATATACGTCCAATATATAGAAACTCTAGAAATATCACGGTTGCCAAGATGATCTCGGCAACGATCCCTTTCTTTCGACGTTAATTCGATCGTGCAACGAATAGGACCGCGTAAAATAGGTCGAATCGTTTCTCGCGAGTTTGCGACATAGCTGGTCATAGATATGTATTCAGGACAGGTCGTGCTATTAAGAAATGAAGGAAGAAATCGACGGAATCGATCGGTCGCGTGTTCAAAACTCGGCATTGCTATTAATGCTCGTTCGTCATATTACGGGAAATGGAAAATTGTCGTTTGGAAATTCGAGCAGAGATGGTATTTGCGGAAACTGTATGGCGCGCACATTCTTCGGTCTATCAGTATTTAGTGTGTCATTGATAACGCGAAGTCATCAATTTACGTTTGGTCCTCCACGGCTATACACTCTTTCATGCGTGTTTCATATCAGTTATGTACTATGTAGCGTGTGTACATGAGTTATCGATTCTGACGCTTGCCTCCCTCCTTTACCTCTCCTCCCTTCCCTCCCCTTCCCCTCTCTCCCGTTTCTCTTCCTATTTATGAGCAAGATGCACACGCATCGCGATACACAGTCGACGAGCTGTCCTTTCTTTTTTCTTCCGACACTGATGTTTTTGCACCATTATTAAAATCTGCACTTTACTCGTCAACTTTGCGTTTCATTAAATGTGCCTGGAATTTGTTCATCACACTGATATTCACGAGATAATCTTTGAATTGTAATATAGATAAGATTAATATCAAATTATTGCATATATAGTTAATATAGTAAAGTTATTGTTCGATATAGAAGCATTTGATGTTTTGAATTTTTTCACTTTGAATATAAAAAGTACAAAATAATTGTATATGTTGTAATGTTGTATAAATATAATAATAGGAAGGAAAATTTGCAGAAATCTTTATTTTTAAAGGTCATCATTTCGTGTTCTATTATTGGCTTATTTATTACACTATTTATTTGAATAAATTTTCGTAAAGTACTAAGAAATTCAAGTTGTATTGAAAACTTTACAATACTTTACATTGTCTACAATTTCTAAATCTAAAGTAACATTTTAAAAACAGTTGTAAGTACGCATAAATTTATTTATTTGAGACTTATCACATTGTTGATGCGTTTTTCAATTTTGTCATATTTATTTATTTAACTCGTTACGTATCAATCACAAATCGAAAACGTTAGAACGTTCTCGACAATCTTGGGCGCTGTAGATACGGTGAAGCATATTACGTGTCATCGATGCATCGTTTCGTCAGTATCGAATAGAAAAAGCGTCAATTAGAAGCAAGAGCATTTATTTGATTTGTACAAGCTGATGCTAGAGATACGTAGGCAGTGGAGTAGGGAGTGGAATATCCGAAACTCTTAATGATTAGTAAAGTGAAACGTCCATAATCTTCGTTGACGACGATCACGGCGACGGCGTGTATATATGCAGTATACGTGCCGTAAGCGTTGTATGTTGTATTCGTCGCATGCGTTGGTGCATACGTGCGTGCATGCATGCACTCACTCACACACACACACGCACACGCACACGTACGCACGCACGCACGCATGCTTGCACACACATACATACACTCACTCTCCGCGTTGACCTATGCATGCGTATAACGAACACCGTATCGCGCGCGCATCACCCGTCAGAGGGAGAAAGAATAGATGACAACGACGGCATGGTGGGAGAGTAGAAGCGACGAGGGGATGGGATGGGAAGAAGAGGACTCGCTAGAGGTGGGAGGGGGTCAGTGACCGTTACGTCATCGAGAGCCCATAGTCGAGGAAGAGCCATCGGTTGTTGGAGCGAATGCCGATTTCAATCGACGGACCTCTCGACGCCGAGAATTGGTCAGGGCAACGTTTCCCCACGAAGAGTGAAGCTCGCCGCCTGGAGGCACGAAAATTATTAGACCATATGTGCTGACATAGTTGCCAACCTGCATACCTAAACGAGAGAGATAATTTCTGGATAACGAGAGAGAGAGAGAGAGAGAGAGAGAGAGAGAGAGAGAGGGGGGGGGGGGAAGGGGGGAATGGGTAAATAGAGAAAAGAAAAAAAAAA
>NW_017259217.1:259188-265836 GCF_001594045.1 Atta colombica
GGGGGGGAGAAAGGGAGATATGTAGATCAGAGCAAAGGAAAAGAATTAGAATACGCAAAGAATTTTAGGCTGCACGAGGAAAGTATATATAATAGAGATTTTTTTTATTTTATTAGGGACTTCTCTTCATCGTTATGTCTAATTACATTTTCCTCACAAACAATCGCGTGTAACAATGAATATGTAACTTTCTCTTTAAGAGTGACATAAGTAAGAACTTCTCGTTGATCGCAAACCGCAAGTAGATCATTTATTTTTCTATTAAGGAAAAATATAATTATAAATAAGCTGCAGAAAACTACGCGAAAAACAGGTATGATATAAGTATAGATAAATATAAACTACAATGAAATATTAGAATAATTTAAAATTTTTATATTCATTTACCAGAAAAAGATCTTTTAGTTGAGCGACGTTTATTTACTTTCACTTCGAACCTTCTACATTTTTGAAAAGAGACAAAAATCTCGTGCACGTTATCGATCGTAGGCGGTGGATACATTCGTGCATCTCTTTGTTCAACGTGAAGTAGGTAGAGTTTCTAGCGTGGTAAGAGCGTTTCGGATGTACGACTAGTTCGCTCTATTTCACATCCGTCCATTTACGACGGCCGATCTCCATGCGGTGTGTAATTCAACTCCTTTTAGGAGACTGAGAAATAAATTCGAAGCCATCATGCGGAAGCACTTTTATTTTTGACGATAACATCATTGCAGATTTGTTTGCAATTGCACGACGTTGTATGCGGTGCGATGGAGTTAAATCTCGAACAAGGTCTCGAACGAGATTTAATTATATGCGTGTTCATACATTCATTATAATATAATTACGTTTCGTATCGAGTTTATCTGCAAGATTTTGTTTTATTAATGTTTTTAATGATGCATCTTATTAAATTTCCAATAGATTTACCTTTTCTTTCGAAACTATTTAAACGTCGGGTGTAATGTAATACATCCTTAATATTGTACAAAGATCGAACTGGTGTACACTTTTAGAACCTAAAGTGAAATAGGTGATATGCTTGATATTTGGTGCAAACGAGAAGGAGAGTGTAGTACAGAAATAAAAGAGACCTTATGTTAACATATATACATCTTTTAATGCACATGACATATGCATTAATAGACGAGACTACGGGACTCTTTCCGTCGTGTCATACACAGTGAAAATGTAGATTCGAAGTGCAAGGGTACGCGAAGAATATTTTACATCGCAAAGTAAGTCGCATTTGTAAGTCGCAGTATGTACTTGAACATGAATCTGTTTTTGCGTACTTCGGTTTGCTTTGATCATAAGGCGCTGCTAAATAGAGTTCACCGGGACGAGTGTTCGCAACGGTGCGCAAGAAGCGTGCCCTATTGTTCGCTTCGCCGTATATTCGCTCTCGGGGTCGACTGTATTTGAAAAGAGTAGACTTTTTCTCGTCTCGCCGTCATTCTCGCGTATGCGAGCCGCCGTTAGTTTATCTTGAAGCTGCCAACAATCGCTCGTTTGCAAAGTCGACCAATGCGTGTGCATTTCTTGCGTGATATGGGACTCTTTTTCGCGATACGGATTTCTTTGAAAAACGGAAAGTATGTGCGTGTGACTGAGCAACCGAACGAGAACCTCATCTATCTTCGGTTTTGCCTCGTGTAGTAGAGAAGGGGGGAGGGAGAGAAAAAAGAAGTAGCGGCAATCGCGGTTGAACAACGAACTCTCGTCCGTCACCGATTAACCTTCCACCGTAATCCGCAAGTAGCTAAAGTAGCAGTGCGGGCGGGAGAATCTCCCGGCCTCTCGGTGTTTGTCCGAGGGGGGGTAGAGGGGGTGTTGGACGGGATCCAGTACGACTCGGCAACGGCGCCGACCTGCAGTGCAACGGGGCAACATCGCATTCTCGAGAGCCAAGCAGCAGGCGCATTCACCCTTCTTGGCGGGTGCAGCGCGCCTGCGCGCAGGCGCTCGACGTTGCGTCGGCAGACGGCAGTTGGCTCACCGACACGCGGAACTGCGCGCGAGCGCTCCCTCTCCCCTCCCCCCCTCCCTACGCTCCTCGCTGAAGAACTGCGCATGCGCAGCGGTTCTGCCACGTGTGGCGTGGCGCACCACCGCATCGCCGCGCTGCCGAAATGTCGCTGCCGTCTGAGTACTTTGCCGCGCGGAACGCCAATGGCAACTATTCCGGCGCGAATCGTATTTTCGACGCGTCACGCGATTGGTCGGCACGTTCGGCCGCACGGGGGTACCCCATAATTCCTTCTTTCGGTTCTCGCCTTCTCTCACGCTCCTTCTTTTTCCATACGGCCACTTCCTCCTCGTTTCCTTTACTTTAACCTCGTCCATCCTTTCTTTTCGTCGGCTTATTTCACGCGTCATGCCGGGTCTTTCTCTTTTCACCTAGATCCAATTTTGAACGACTATGCGTTTGCGTTAGCAAAATCGAAACACATTCTCGCGAGATGACATTCTGATGGCTATGGAGGGTGCACGCACGACGCTGGCAGAACATGGATCGCGTATGCAATGGTGATAACTGTAATAATTCAGCAGGTTTAATCTTAATTGGTCTAGTAAAGTGGAATCGTGTTTGGCAGATCTCTTAGTGCGTTCCATTTCGTGTAGAATTATAAAAAATTGAAAGTTTTTGTAATACCGTTTATCCAGACGGTGAACACTAGGTTATAACTTTTTCTTAACAACTAATTAAGAAAAGAATAATGTAACTTTCATCGTATCTGGATTCACGTTATTGCGAAAACTCCCTAATATCTATTATTCAGACAACAACAAAAAAATCGATGTATGATTATATCCATATTCAATTAAAATTTTGCAACTTTTTCAAACAAATTTACTCCGTTTCAAGACATTTTTAGCAAATTGAGAATATTAGAAAATCCATATGAATAAGATAAACCAAGATAATCTTTGGTCGCGAGAAAATTGGAGGAACCGCCCTACCATATCGGCCGTAGATGTCAATAATTTCTCGCAGTAATTGTCGCGGGTCGGGGGCGACGACTCGCTTTTGCCGGGTGCGATCGATGGAAACCTTCGGGATTGAGAGATATATACGAGAAAGAGAGATGTCAGGAGCGAGGTCGTTGCTAGACGTGAATATCATTTATTTTCGCCCACGAGACCGATAAGAGTTTGAATCGTTCAAGAAAATATAACATTCTCCCTACTGGGTATTTTATCCGAAATGTATCCGTAATGATGGATTCGAATTTGTATTTGTCCTTTTCTCCTTAGCGAAACTTGATAAAACGTCATTATATGGACGCTGCATTATTTATATAAAGCGAGCAATAGCAAGAAATTTTCCGTGAAATTTACCACGATTTGTGGTGTAAATTTTAGCCTTAGAATAACCTGTCTGAATTTAACAATACTACTGATATTAAAAAAAAATTTTATTCTCGCTTGGCTTTTTTAAATTTTTATGCGTTATTTTAATAATTCAAGCATTGCTAAATAATAATAATTTTTTTGTCGACACTTGACACTTGTTCTGATTAATGATGCGTCGCTTGTTATGGAACTCACACTTAGCAAAGTAGACAATGTTTTTTTTTTTGTAATATCGATACTCCATTCAATATCGATCGCATTTAATACTTGGCGCTCGATTCCGTCAGGATTACTAATTAGTTTAATTAAATTAATAATCCACTGGCGCGGCGAGGCAAACCGAAGTAGAGAAATTGCAATTTTTGCAATCACATTTTTTATTCCGAGTTAACTGAATCTATCGATTTGCTCGTTAATTGCAGTTGATTTTTCCGAAGACTCGACTGAGTTTTGTCTTTTTTTCAATGCATTCTAGCGTTATTGTCTCGAAAGATACACATATAGAGTTTCAATATGAAATAAAAGAATCAATAATATACAGTATAATTAAAAATAAAATAAAATATAATATAATGATTGCTATAAAATTTGAAATTAGGGAAATTGAAAATAGTTAGCGAAATTAGAAAAAATCAGGGAATTTTACAAAATTTTCTGGAAAATCAAAATTTTTGGTTTTAAAGAATTTTTGGTTTTAATATGCGTACATCACACATACATCTTTTTTTATACATACTACTAATTTAACAATTAAATGCAAACAGTGTCAGCAACATTAATTCCACATTGCTAAATCACTACATTGAATCTCTCTCTCAATAAAATATTTGATGATTTCCAAATTAGAAAATTTGGAATTAAAAAATACAAAAAATTCAAAGTATCATCGAAAGCATCAGGGGAAATTGTGAAATGTTTGAAAATCAGGAAAAAATTATGGAAAAAAATAAGGAATTTGTGACGATCCTATATAAGAGTACGTGTATTTTCGAATTCTTTTCGAATTCTAACACTGTTTTTTTTATTATTACATTGTAATTATATATTCTGAGAATTTTACTTTGTATTCGACATCGTTATTGACTGATTCGACGAGATATGCGATATTCCCGCGAAATCCCATCGAAGAGTACTGTTATCCGCGTGAGCATCGAACGAGATAATGAATCGGCGAGAATGAAGAATCATGTTACAATCATCATCATCAATCAAAGTAAACTAAAACGTGTATTTTAATTATTGTCACGATTTCGTTTCTGTTTCTCTCTTTCCCTCTTTTTCTTTCATTGACTAGCTATGCAGCTATTTGCAGTGGTCGTTTAAAGAGATAGGTACGATTTTAATTCGCAGTTATTAGAAGATCGTGACAAAATAGTATGAACGCGAATGTCAATACACAAAGTTCAGTACTGAAATGTTGGGTTATCACACACTCGTGAGTATCGTTTCAATTTATCTTCTTCTTCTTCTTCTCCTTTTTTTTTTTTTTTTTTTAAAGCAAAAGTAGTTATCAAGTGAGCAATAAACAACGAGCAATTTTTCAATGATGCGTTTTTAATGTCGAAAAATTCAGCAATGGAGATAATACAAACAAAATCACGTTAAATCGATTCCATTGCTCGGAGCATCGACGTTAAATTTTATTTATTCACTTCAGAGTCATTCCGCAAGTTTCGGACAGCTCATTAATCCAATGGATTTGAGTTTTTGTTATCGCTTGTATACTTTTTACTTTTACATCGATAACATCTGCAAAAGAAAAGATATAATCATTGAATTCATAAAAGTGCATTGAGGGCGCTTTTTGAAACTGTGTATGTGTTATTCAACATCGTTAAATTTATTGAGAGAGGGGGGGGGGGAGAGAGGAGTAGGAAAAAGGAAAAAAACGCTGCCTTTTAAAAATTAATCAGTGAAATGTTCGGTCGGATTCGAGAAAAAAATCTTCGTTTTAACGTTCCAGATTAGAGAATGGTGGCCTTCGGAAAGAGAATTAGAAACTTTGATGGAATCGTGATTGGATAGAGGGAAAAAAGATCGATGGACATCGATCGGTTATAAAGTTGTTTAGGCCATTGTCAATCGTCGTTGCTTGACAGTTTTCTTTTTCTTATAAGCCGTTCAAATTGGATCAGCCGTGTTTATGACGTGTGCCACTGATACATGAGCCGATAAACAAACCGTTACGACGCTTCTGCTGCAACAAGCTCATCGAATGATTAATACATGATTGATGATGATACATTTTACTGATAGTTTCAATCATTTAATATTTATATACTACTCCCATTTTTCTACAAATGTTACATTTAATAATATTGAAAATTATCGAGAACTGCTTTCGCCAAATGTAACATGCATTTGTTATAACAGTATATACATAAATATATGTAATATAAGTTATATTTAAATCAGGTTGCCGAATGATTAATAATATCGATAAGATATGCTCTATCGCCATACGACTAGATTTTCTTTCGCTGCAATTTGTATATTAAAGATCACGATAACGTCATCATTTTTAATGTAAAAGAAGTTGCAACATGACTTTCAGATGGAACAATATTATCGATGCTTAACTATCTTTGATCAACTACAAAATATATGCTCATCTCAGCTCATTTATTACATTAGAAGACTTGAATTCATAAACTGTGCTCACTATCACAGTATAAACTTATGTGTGTTTCATTTTATCTTGTACTTTTCATTTTTTGTTATTAATGATAATAGTTAAATAATACAATAGAAAATCGAAATGTACACGAAGAAAATTTTTTTCTTAGAATTTACTCTGAAAAAAATGGTAGTCCTGGGACAATATTGTATTTTGAAGAATTTTATGTAATTTTCTCTCATTCATTAATAAAACTATAATAAAACATAAAATAAGTTTGATTAATTTTACTGATATGTATGAAAATCTTTAAAATATTGTATCACAACTACTATATTTTCCGGGTAAAAAAAATTCTCTCCGTGTAGTGATATAATAGTTAACAAATAAATAATTGGTAGTCGAATTTATGATTATCAGTGCACTTATAAATTTAATAGAACATTTAATTCTATCTGATAATTTAAAAATAGTTTTGTTGCTCTTAATATCTCAATTATGTAATTTCAATTTCACAAATTTCTTTTTCTCTGCTGAAAGTCTAATGAAATTTTATGATCATTGCAGACCGACGCAAAATTATGTCAACATCAAGAGCAGTAGCCCGGTATCTCCGAGGACGATAGGAACGGGAGCGACGTACGTGCAGGGTGGTGCGGCCGCATCGTCCGCGGCGGCGGCGGCCGCAGCGG
>NW_017259217.1:266097-293649 GCF_001594045.1 Atta colombica
GCAATGGCAGTGGTGGCGGTGGTGGTGTCGGGGGTGCCACTTCTTATGTCACCGTGCCGATGCTCCGTTACATTCATCCTTTTCCGCCGCCGACCTCGGGGTCAACGCCGGCTGTAGCGGCAGTTGTCACCACCGCACCGTCGTTGACTACACCTGTGCCTGTGCCCGTGCCTGTGCCCGTACCTGCCCCCGTACCTGCGCCTGTTTCCGCACCATCTCTTAGTCAACCTACTGTCATCACCAGCCAAACGCCGCCGCCGCCACTCATTGGGACTCCCTACGCCGCGAGAGACACATACCGTGCTGGCACTACCAACGTAGGTATTTCCATGACGTGGACCACATACACACATGTATACATGTATATCTATACATACATATAAATAGGCGCGATGTATCTCTCGCCTTCTTTTCCTCGGAGTCTATCAACAGTTCCTGATATGACTTCGCGATGCGTTGAATGGTCACGGTTAAACACGCCCGGGAATGAGAAAGATTCTTTTCATTTTTTTGTTTTTTTTTGATGTTGCACCGGGATCATGGTACATGAGAAAAAGTAGCGAGACGCTTATATTAAAAAAAAAAAGATTGCTCTTTTCAATTTCTATGTTATCTTAATAGGTACTTCAATATTAAGCTGAACAATGGCTAGGTCATTTTCGATCCTTTGTTGAAAAGACTTTATTTTTAAGTATGTTACAATTATATTTTTAGCCTTTCCTTTTGCGATTAGTTTTTTATTCTAAATTAAGACTGCTCTGACCTAAATAATCTTTTCTTTTCAGCAACATTCGAATAGAATATTTTATTTTTCTTATTTTAAGTTATGTATTTAAAAGAATTTAAATAAGAATTTTTATACAATTTATTTAGATATCGTATGTCATGAAAATTTTATTTCATGTTCAGCTTATTGTTAATATTTGGGTTAATTTAGTATAGGAATAACGGGATAGAGAGCAATATTAATTCATAACATCAGACGCTACACTAATTGGAACACGCATCGCGCAACGCAATCGCACGCATACCATATCGCTCGACTCCGTCCTTGACTTTCACCGATTATCGGCCCTCTTCCTTTTTTCCCTCCCTTTTTAACAATATGATTCGCACGTGTCTGACGCTCGCCAATTTTAAATACGCCATTATTTGCTCAACACAGATTTACACAACCACACGTGTTATAGAGATATGATTATAGAACTACACAAATAAATAAATATACAGAATAAAATTATAATAAAAGTATGCAAAGTGTGAAATATAAATATAAAGGATATTATTAAGAGAATGAGATAGATATTTTAAGCAATGATATAAAATATATTTCTCTCTTTTCTCTTCAATATACATATATATCCAGTTGAACCGTAATTGGTGTATTTTATTTATAAAGTAGTCAAACTTTTATAAAAGATATCTTTTTCCAAGATTTTGAAAGTTTAATTATTAAAATTTTTTAAGTGACGATATAATCTCTCAGTGTTTGTTTATAGTACAGTTAATTTTTATGAGTTCTAAATCAAGTTAAATTTACGGCATAATGCAGTTTTAACGGACATTATCATATTTAGCTTGTAGCACGATACGAGTAGGCGGGAGAAAGTTACATTCGCCTACTCAGACTAAGCATATGCGCATGTACACACACACACATACACGCGCGCAAGCACACACACACACACGCGCGCGCGCGCGCGCGCACGCAAAAGAATACAATCTCATCTTATTTTGCTTGTTTCTTACATATATTTTGAGTTGATTATTTAGCCTACTCATAGAATAATTTCTTCAGACTTATGGTACGGTCGAGATCACCAAATTCATAATATAAAATTGTCTACGCGAATCAGGAAAGAACTATGATAAGCGATTGTGCTAGCATCATAATGCAAAACTACCAGTAAAATTGAAAGGAGGAAAAAAAGTTTGAACTGATGATTGCGGTAGACAGAACGTAGGGGACAGAGCAGCGGTCGCGTGGTATATCGGGACCGCGTGTTTTCTTGAACCGGGTCATCGATTTTCCTGAAATAGTTTCTCCGAGAGAAGGTTAGAGAGGTGCGGGAGATAAATTGAATCTCTGGCAAAGAATAAGTGAAACGACGATGAAAGGGGAGAACAGGGCAAGAAAGAGGGATGGAGGAAGAAAGGAAGCATGTAGAATATTTTTGACGTTGGTGTTTTGTTTTCAGGTGAACGAGAGGCTTGCTATCAATGTGAGCAACAGTCCTCTGTCGCAAGTTGGGGTTGGCGGTGTCGGGGTAGTGTCCGCGGCGGAATATAGCAGCATGGGAGCTGGTAGCAGAGGCGATCGGCAGAGGATATCCCTCTTGCCGCCTGTCGGCTCTTCAGTGACTTCTATACCATCGCCTTCTGCCGCCGCCGCCGCATCGGATTATCAGCAACATACGACAGCGACAAGGAATCCGCCGCGAGTAGGCCTCATGCCCGTCCAGCCTGATCAGTATTGCAGTCGCACCCCCGTCGACATGTCCAGTCTGCAACAGGATGCGCCACCTTTCAAAAAGATCCGTCTAGGGCCACATCAGCAGATCCAGCAGCTGCAATCGCAGCCTCAGCCGCGTTGCCTGTCACCCGCGGACCCATGTGGAGGCAAGCAAGAACAACAGCAACATATTGTACAATTGCAACAACCACTTAGGATAGACACCAGGGTGGGTAGAATGTACAATCTGCTCGATAATCGAGAGATTAATCTGTGTAACTGAAGGGAGTCATCTATCCATTTGATATATTCTGATAATATTCAGTGCCGATAATAAAAATCAGTTTTATTGTTGATAATACAAAATTACATTTTAGATTTAATTCACTATTTAGTTTAGGACTGTCTCATGTTTATACAATATCATCGATTTATATTGTTGAAAATCAAAACATTGAAATAATAGTATTAATTTTCGCGAGATTGTATTAAATAAATAAATCAGATTGCAATTAATTACATTTATAGTATGGGATGTAAATTGAGATTAATTTACATTTTCAGAGAATAACTATATATAAATATAAATAAATTAATATATAACTAAATATAGAATGATTTAAATGCATATCAATACTTTAGATTAAATGGATACTTAAGTAAACAAACAAATAATAAAACATGGATTGGATATACGAAAAACAATGAAATGAATAGGTTGAACACAAAATGATATGACGAATTTTTGCTAGGAGCAGCCTGCCGTGGGAGCGTATACGCCACAGACGGAAGCTATTTCGCCTACGCTTCCAGAGCCAAGTACGCAAGAGGATGCACAATATAGGAGTACCAAGGATGATCTTCTGCAACAAATTGGCAAGGTTGACAGGGAGATTGCTAAAAGGGAGAATCAATTAAATATGTTGCGAAAGAGGTTAAAAGACTTGGAAGAAACAGCGAATAAGCCTCTAGAAGTAAAAGACACTGAGGAACAGTCACAGCAACCAAAGCATCAATCGATGGCGCAAAAGGTCTACGCTGAGAATAGGGTAAATTATGTAATAATAATTAAGTACTTTTATATGTTGAATGACTAAGAAAAACATTTAACTTGAATCTGGATGCATGTGTGTTAACTAACATAAGTTGTGCTATGTGTTAACAAAGTTGTTTTTATTTGTATCATCAAAATATTAGTTGATTTAATATATTTGAAGTACAGAAAAATTTATATAATATTGAAGTACAAAAAAATAGATAATTAATAAATTGAATTTTAATTTGATATATTTTAATTAACAGAGAAAGGCGGAAGAAGCTCATAGACTCTTAGAAAGACTGGGTCCCAAAGTAGAACTACCTTTATATAATCAACCGTCGGACACAAGTGTATACCAAGAAAATCGTACACGGCATCAGACGTGTATGCGTGCCAGACTCATAGCTAGGCTTCGGAGAGAACACGCTGAGCGCGCGTCTCTTCATCGGCAGCAGTCACAAACGTACGCAATTTTGGTTCAAGAATGGCATCGTAAGGTGGAACGATTAGAGGCAACGCAGAAGAGGAAATCGAAGGAAACAAAGAATCGCGAGTTCTTCGAGAAGGTATTTCCCGAATTGCGAAAACAAAGGGAAGATAAGGAGCGTTTTAACAGAGTTGGTGCTCGTATTAAGAGTGAAGCCGATCTTGAAGAGATAATGGATGGTTTACAAGAACAAGAGGTATATTTTATTATATTGTGGTCATAAATAAATGTATTCATAAATAAATGGTCGACAATGAAATGAGCGACGTGATATATTATGAAGAGAGAATTAAAAGTATGGTGAAAGTAAAAAGATGGTATGGGAAGAAGCAAAAAAAAGGCACGTTACTAAATTAATGTAAATTAAATAAACGTCTTTTGACAACTACAAACTGAAATAAAATAAAGGGTATTTTAAACGGTAAATTAATAAATGAGAGAGTTAAGAGACACTCATTTAATTTTATTGAATTAGCGATATTAACTTATAAAATAAAATAAAAATTATTTTGGCGTGCAAATCTGTAGCCTATTATTGTTGTTATAAATAAAGTCTATTTATCTATTCAAATATATATCATATATACATTTAGAGGACGACGTATTAGAACAATTTAATCATAATATAGAATAAAATATATTTATAAAGAATAAAATATATTTATAAAGAATAAAATATATTTATAAATTGATCAACATTAATTTTGAGTGAATTGAAAAATTTGTTTTATAACAAACTTTCTTTTTGTCATAATTTATTCTTATTTTAGCAAATAATTATTGTGAGAAAGATAATAAATGATACACATGACAAAATGGCTAACTTACATATGCTAGAAGCAAATCTAACCTTTGCTCTATCAAGTTTTTGTAAATATGAAATGTACGTGAGTAGTAATCTAATATCTAATTATAGTATTCTTGATATAGCGAAGATTAGATATATTATTTTTTTTTTATACTTTTTATGGATTTTGTCTCATCTCTTTCTTTATTTTCCCAAGAGCAATTCTGTGAAAGAGCCATTTTCACATCAAAGGATTAAAGAGAGTTGATTATAAGGAAAAGATGGTAACTGACAGTTTCTTCCTATCTTTAGACATTTGTTTTCTCTCTTGGTCTTCTCGTGTATGCTGACCAGGGAAAGGATGGCAAACTGGATAAATGGATGGAGATGATTGGAAGTTACCATCGGACTAATAGACGCGCGAGATAATAAAGTTTTAATTAATTCAGATTCATGATGCTCAAGTAGAAGTTTCACAAATTGTTTTAATAAAGTATCCCTCTGCATTTGATGACGTTACATTAAATATAATATTTAAACCAATTTTTTGCGATTACTATTTCATATAATATTTCTTTTGAGAAAGCATTGTTTTAAAAATATTCTTTACTTTTGTGTTTCTTGCGTCTTCTTTTTCATTAATTTCTGTTAGATAAATTCTTATGATGATACTTCATGGAAGACATCTAATTTATACTGATTCCCCAGGAAGAAACATTGCAAGATTTAAAAAATTCCATTAAAGCTTGTCAGGTTAGTAACGTGCGCTTGCTTCCTTCACCCTTACCTCATACCATATGGATTGTATTCTATAAATTGGTTGCAAAAAATTAAATCGGTAAATTAAAATTATGCTAGCTTAATGTAACAAACTGAAAAAGCAATATTAAATCTATTATTATTAAAGTGTAGTTAGGTTATATTATATGTATAATTCTTTATATATAAGCCTTATTATTTACATATAAAAACATTGAAATTTATATTTTATTTCAAATAAAGTATATCATTTACATACATATATATCAACATGTTTTATCAATATACAGCCAACTTTTAATTTAATGATGATGATTTTTATTTTAATGATATTTTTTATATTAAAAACTATTCAAAAGATTTATTAAAAAGAGCAATGGATTATGGATATATTGGGTTGTCCGGAAAGTTCGTACCGATGTTAAAGGAAAATTGAAACGCAGAAGATTTAAATTTTAGTATACCTTTATTAAATTATATAGGTTAGTTAGTTAGACACGAACTTTCCGGACAACCCAATACATTGATTTTATCTTTTATTACAAACATTACATTAATATTACAAAGAAATAATTGAAAATGACATTATTTTCGACAGATGGAGGATAAGAAGATGCGTTCGTATGCAGTCATACCGCCTCTATTATTGGATGCGAAGCAACGAAGGATCGCGTTTCAAAATCGGAATGGATTGCTCCAACCAGAAGAATTAGAAGCTCTTCACAGTGAACGTAAATTGATCAATGTATGGAGTTCGGTGGAGCATGAATTATTTAAAGAGAAATACCTTCAACACCCTAAGAACTATGGAGTGATAGCTCAATCGTTAGAACATAAGTCCGTTCCAGATTGTGTACATCACTACTACCTCACTAAAAAAGCAGAAAATTATAAACAGCTTTTACGAAAATCGCGCCAACGGACACGTAGCTCTCGGAATAATCCGAATAATAAAGTAAGTGATATTAGTTCGTCCATGTATATAAAAAGGCATTAATTTTTTTAAATTTTTAAATTATTAATTTATTGAAATGAAATAATGTTTTGCGCGAACACATACAGAAGCACTATATCTATATAAATATACATTGTATATACACAATTTATCAACAGCAGAAGGAATTAGAAATTAGCATGTAAAAATTAAAAAATTAAAAAATACTTATTAGTTTTTGATAATTAATATCATGTGAGAAAATGTTTCTTAATAAATTGTTTCAGGTAAATAATACCAGTTCGACTATTGGACCTATAGATATATTAACGACAGGCGTAACGACAAGGTTACAGCGGGAGCAACAACAGAAGACTCAGGAGAATCCTCAGAATAATTCGGCAACGACTACGTCTGCATCCACAACGAGCACCACAGGCACATCGAGCGTATCGTCAACAACTGTCGGAACCACGACAGTAACGACGACGACGACTCCTTCGAGCTCGATAGCATCGGGCGTTAATGTAACAGCGGATTCAGTAACGACATCAACGACAACGACGATGACATCAGTCCCGAACACCACCGCGACGTCTAGCAACTCGACAACGTCGACAACGTCTAGCACGAAGGATTCCAGGGAAGCGAGTAAGGAGAATAAAGAGAACAAAGTCGATTTAAAAGAATCTCATCTCATAAAAGTAGAGCCGAAAGAAGAATCGCAATCGGAGCCTACGTCGGGGAAGGATATTAAAGTAATGTACGTGTACATTTTTTTAAATCTATATTTTAATTAAACTTTATGCAACATTTTATCTTATATAATTAAGTATGTATGAAGTTTATACATGTAGTTTATACAATTATTGAATTTCGGAATTATTGAGATAGCATATAAAATATTCTCAGAACGACAGAATGTATTTTAATATATATGAATACGTTCGCTGAATATTATCATGCAAATATCGTATTTTTTATCTTTTTTTTTTATATTTTATCAAGTGTTCACGATATTAATCATTTTCGATACGTGAATAAGAAATAAAAAAGTTAGCGCGGCTCATTTTGCGAAACGCGCATACCAATTGGTCCCGATTCTGATCTATATAAAAGCGTGTACGCGGACTGATTGAATGAACCATATCCATCGGCCGGAAGATATTCATTCCGCAAACATACCCCACTCCAACGAACCAATCTCAATATTGTCCACGGTGGGAGAGGCGACCCGCGAATACTCATTTAACGATTACAATACGCTGTTCAGCAGCGAACAGATATTACAAAAACGCGCGCAAAAAGAAATTTAATCTGCTTTTTTTTATGGCGCTGTACTAATAGAGATAAGTTTTACTTATCCAGAGTGATCGCACGTCGCATAGTCGAATGAAGAAGCAAGTCGTTGAAGGGTGGAAAGCGGTTTTGGGAGTGATGGGGATACGCCAGGAGTGATGGGGCGGAGTGATGGGATGGTGGCGCTCTGCGAAGGGTGGGGGGAGATCAATTATTAGCAGATTGTAATGCTAATCAATGGTAACCGGTTAGTGGATTATGTTTACGTAGGCTCTCATCACCGTAATTGACTCGATCGTTGGAAATGTGATTCTGCCCGATGAGAATGATGAGTGTCGAATTCTCTGCTGCTTCTTAAGACATAATCAGCAAAATTTTATCATGAAAAAAATTTTTCATTACCACAAAACCTCATATTTCATTTTTTTTTTTATTTTGAAAAACGAAAATATGATTGGAGCAGAACGTTCAATGGATTATCGTTTAACACGAGCGTGCGCAGAGTTTACATTTATATTTCATGCGGCTTATATTTGTTTAAGCAAATCCAATTTATGTGCTTCGATATTGTTACAGAATGGAAGGGAAAGGCGCGCTATCATCGTCTGCGTCTTCGTTGAACAACGCGACGAACGTTTCGACCATCCAGTCAGACTTCAAGGAATCCAATAAAAAGAAACCAGGTTGCAGAGATACGAATAATAGTGGTGCTAATGTGGCAGCTAGTGGTAGAATAAAAGATAAGAAGAAAGAGAATCATACTCCTATGGAAACCAGTGATGAAGAGGCACCATCGATCGACGTCATCGGTAAGTTTAGTATCAATTGATATTTTGTTTGATATTAAGTTTGATATTAGATTTTTTCCAAGTTAAGTTTTAATTCCAAATTCAGTTTCTATATATGCTTTCTGAACAGTTGCATTTTGAACATTAATACGTAATTATAATTTGTCTATTATATTTTGTACATAAATGCATAAGAATTAGACTGATAACGTTTAAAAAATTGAAATTTTTCGATTGACTTCAACCATTTATCTATATTATTCCGTATCTTCGAAGATTAATGTAATATATTCGAAATAACGCATCTTTAATTATCACGCATATTAATTTCATTATTGTTATAGATATTTTCAGAAAAGTATTTATTTTATTATGTTATTATTATCGCTTTTACGATACAAACGATAGGATTAATAATACAATTTTTTGTTTCGTGGTTTATTTTTGTGAATTCAAAGAGTTTCCGAAGTATCGAATTAGCATTATTAGATTATATATTTAAATTCTGAAAAAATGCGCGCGCGCGCGCGCGCGCGCGCATGTGTGTGTGTGTGTGTGTATAATTGAAACATAAAGCTTGTGTATAGCAGAATATAGTAAATGTTTTTACATAAAATGAATGAAAGGTAGCAACAACGTTTAACTTACATTTAATTTTAAATTTAACGTTGAAATACAGTTTGTGTATGAGCAGTTTTATTTTACATAGAGAAATTAGTATTCCTTTTTATTTATCACTGTAACTTTCCTTACAATTAAATTGTTATATGTAACGAAGATTTGATTACATCACTACGTAATTACGTCATAGATTTTATCTTTCTTTTTTTGTACAATTTCTTGACACAAAATATGTACCAACATACGTATATAACATCAAGATATGTATAATAATAAAAAATACACATAAAAGATGAAACGCGCGATTAAGTACTATCTATGAAACATAAATTAGGAGCTAAATCTTTTTTAACACGTACGAAGTTTTATCTCTTAATGATTTATACATTTTTGAAGTAACGCAAGAACGGGATTTAATTAAACGTAACATCCAGCATATTACATTCTACGATAATTTAATTTGATTATCGATCTATTGTATTTGCAATTAAATATTCGACACACTTGCAAATATCAATAGGTACTTTGAATTCCATCTTTGAAATGTCTTTCCTCTTATTTTCGAGTAAGGGAATCTCTTCTTTGTTTTCCATAAGTGTCCATGTTGATAACAGATAAGGGAAAAATCTGGAAGTTAAAATTACACATTAGAATAAAATGATGATTCTTTTTATCATTGAAAGGCAAGAATTGGTGGTATAATTTCAGTACCTATCTAACGAGAAAAAAGAGAGAAAAGGATTCACATCCTTTCGTTTCACGGAGCATCCTGAGTGGACGATGTGTCCGCATCACGACTCGATGCATTCGTTCCATCCGTGGCGCCTTGCCTCTCCTCGTCATTCGCGTGGCAGAGTTTTCGATGCTTGTGTACGAAGTAGTAACTGGGGAATTTGCAACCGCAGATCTTGCAGGGATAGTACTGCACATTCAAATCCAACAATCTGACTTCTCGTCTGTTTCCACGCGCCGCGGCATCTTGCCGCGATCCGTGATTAATACTGTCCCCGCTGCCTCCACCATTGTTGTCATTGTTAGTCGTCTCATTGGCAATCCTCGTTGGCAATAAATGCCGCTTAGCGTGTTTTCTATAGCAATATTGTGACTTGAAGGTATGCTTGCAATAGCCACAAGTATAACAACCACCGTTGTTGCCGCTGTTACTGCCATCATTGCTAGAGTCGTTGCTGGGACTATGCGTACGGCTTCCTTCTCCTCGCGTTGCAGGTCCACCGTTCTCGTCGTTTTCGCTTGACGGATCCTCGCCCTCTGTCAACTGACAGTTCTTTAACGGGCGTGTTGCGGCATTATGCGGCTCGTGCGACGTCGACGACGAATAATTCTCATTCAATACACGATGAAAGCGCACTGGTCCATCGCAACACGCGATGTCGTATACCACGGAAAAGACAGTGCTCGTGGTGGAAGCCTCTTTTGTGCTAGAGATTGCGTTTCGAGCTCGACGACGAGACGAACGCGCTCGGTCATGTTCCGATATCGCAGCATCATCATTATCGTTGCTATCGTTACTGCTGCTGCGGTTACGATTTGATGCTTTGCTGTCGGCGGATGTCGCAGTACACAATTTATTTAGCTGATCATTAGACGATCTGATGGAACGATCCTCGATCTCTTCTCCTCGTTGAGCTTCGTGTTCCGTCGATTTGTCGTTATTGTGATGCATGGGCGAATGTGTTTGCGACACATAGGATGGAGCCGGTGAGATCGACCGCGACGGCGATGGTGCTCTTGTCGTAGAACTCGCCGTGCTGCTCACGGCGAACGCGGTGAACGCAGCTGCGGCTGCAGCCACGAATGGCAGAGTGGAAACGGTAGACACTATCTCCGGTGTTCTCGATCTACTGGAATGCAATCTCGGACGTTTGTGGTGCGTCACGGTCGGCGGGGACTGCGGCGACTTTGACATCTCACCAGCGCTGCAAACATTCATATAATTTTCTATTAATCTTGAAATCTAGAATAATTTTAATCCCCTTTAAAGAAAATATTGTTATATTATCACTATACTTGTTATGTATTTTGGTTATATTAATATAGATGTTATTACAATTGACAATGAGAATCATTTGCATCAAATGTACGATGTGCTACTGTTCCTATGAAAGTTGAGAGAGAGAGAGAGAGAGAGAGAGAGAGAGAGAGAGAGAGAGAGAATTTATTTAAGTTAATTTATTTTTACACAGCAAGAAATATTTTAATTTTTCTTTAGCTCTAGAACAACGTATAAGCTATAACTGAAACGGAATAAAAATTGAAAATTTAAAAGATAATTCAATAAATGTTTAAATTCTCTTTTCCGTATAAGAGAATTTTTAATCACTGTAGTATGCCTTGGCTAAATAAAAACTCGTTATAAGATGAAATCTTATTGGCTTAATCTCATTATTGCCTGTAAAATTTCCAACATGTGAAAGAGATAGGTACTTATAAATCTTCTGATTTAAACTTTAACACTGGGACAAGGTCGCGCAAAAAGATTCGATCGCATATTGCGAACCTATAATGCGCGCATTGCTCCTGCTTTTCTCTCGGCACGACGACATTGATTCCGGGTGGTACGGTTGGTTGCATCAATGGCTGCATCGACGGTGGCAGATGCGACATAGCAGTCGGTGCCGGGGCGGTTGGTGAATATGCAAGCGGGGTTGTAGGGGGCCAACATAGCGGTGGGCCTACTACCAGCCTGCTCGGTATAGGTCGTAGGATGCTACCGGTCGTTCCCGGTGGCGATCCGGGCGTCGTTGACGCGGATGTCGGCATCGGCGGCGTTGGCAGAGGTGGTGGTGCTCGCAGCCTTAATAGCGCGGCTCTGCATTGTTCCAGTGCACCCGGCATGTGCAGCAAATGCGTCGCTAGTAGCACGCTATAAACATTATCCAACGTCACCTCCAGTCGTCCAGTGTACATATAGTTGAGCAACGGCGCGAATGCCTCTCCACCTAAATCAGATTGGGAATCGGGATATGTTAATGCGAGTTAAAATCAAATATTCGCCTCTTATTTTTGTTTTGTAGAGTAAGATCAAAGCCTAGTGACACGTATAATTTTCTAGATGGAGAATTTAGTCTGCTAGGAGAGAGATAATCGGTATTTCTAACTTTAAAGTATCCGTATATATAGCTTCTCACTCTTTATGCAAATACTTAGATACATTAGTAGTCGTATTGGAAAATACTCTGTTTGCTGGGATTTGGTTCACAAGTGGTTCACAAGTGGAATTAAGATACGCTTTAGATTGCTTTTGAAATTGTGATTTTTATTGACGTAATTATTTAACGAATTGAATTATTTTATTAGAGAACGTTTGCAATACGAATGGAAAATGTTTTGTTTGCAAACACTACGAAAATGGACTTACGCCACTTGTGAACCAAGCGATTCAATTATTGGATTGGATTGGATTGAATTGGGTAACTATATTGGAAAATCCCAATGAGAGATTGGAAGTAACAATAGCACACTGTGCGACCACTGGAAGTTTGTTAATTATTCTGTTTCGTTATTGGCTTACTGTTATTACTTAAAAGTAGTTTCGAAAGCATTGCATTTTGTTGTGTTACGACATAAAACCGAAAGAGCAGAAATTATTAACACCAATAAATAATTCTTTGAAAACTTTAATTGTAATATCGAAATTAACATCAATACATAATCCTTTGAAAACTTTAATTAAATAATTTACAAATATGATTTGTAAATTAAAAATATATGATTAAAAATATTCTAGCGGTTTATATTAAATAAATTTCTTCTTGCAAATTTTTTAGATTTTATAAATAAATATTGAGAGAAGGCAGTATTGTGTAAAGTCTTCTATTGACAATTCTATCTGAGGATGAGATAATAGGTGTGTCATTAGAGTGATCTCTAACTTGTTGTGGTCTATATTTACCGATGGACGAGACTGACACGGAAGTGACCGGTCGCTGTGATTGCCCGTTGGTCGCCGTGACGGCAACGGTCGCACAGGTAGGATCAAAGGGCGAATTCGACGTTGTCGTCGCCGTCGTCGTCGCCGCGCTCGTCAGCAGGGCTTTTAGATATCCACTGTGAGCCGCGAGTACACCTTTGTGTGCTACAAATTGGTGCTCGCCCTCATTGCCGACTCGTACCACCGTGTCAGGTGGTGAGAATGTGTCCTGAAGACAGGGATAGCTACTACTGGTGGCACCGCCACCGAACCACGCTCTGTATAAACCATACATCGTTGTTCAACTCTTTGTAGATTCAACACTTTAAATTCTCTTGACTCGAATTTCTCACTCTTTTTTGCGTTTAAATCAACGCAAATCTTAACGTCGTTTGTGACACAGAGAGGAAATGGATAGGAGCTCTGCGATTAGGACGCTGATCGCTAGATCGTAACAATTGATGTCGTCATCATTATTCTCTCGCAAAATCTACAAAGCGGAGTTGAAGTTGTTTTACGTATTCCCTTATGATATGATTGAATCTCGAAAATCGTGTCGGGATAATCCGGAAATTATCGTTCGAACTTTCTCACACGAGATCAGCGAGTGTATAAATTGATCGAGATACCACGATCTTGAATTAGATGCGGTACCGTTCTCGCGAACACTCTCGACACGGGCCGATCTCGCGACTCTTCGTGATTTGAACGCCGGAACGCCGGAACGCCGGCTAGCGGGCGCACCATCGTCGTACTGTTTATCAGCTGCGCGTAGACGCGCTTCGCTTTTTGCGAGCTGAGCTTCTACCACCTACGCCGCTCCGCGCCGCGTGGGGTTGGCTCAACCCCCTTCGGAGCGACCGAGAACCGCCCCCAACGAACGCAGATTGGCGGCGTACGTCGCGATCACGGCCGAGTCGCACCTGCGCTCGAAGGATCAGTCTTCTCTATCGCGATATTACAGGATATGCGCTCCTGATCGCCCTCGTTTTCCGCACGATACGCGAGGGATGCGAAGAATTCAAGTCGAAAGGGCTTCGAAAGATTCTATTGCATCTCGTTAGAAAAGGGATGCTATTAATTACTCTTTTTACATTTGCATCATTTATATCCCAATTAATTTCTCATTGAGATCAAAGCCAAGAATTAGATAATAATTATTCGGATAAATTACGACCTTCCTCCTTTTTGTGCACGATTGAAAATTTTTGCATTAAGCGTGAACAAGACATCTATAGTTTATATAATAATAACGTGGAAAGACACGGCATAATTATAAGACATACGAAGGATATAGGTATTAGATTACATATCGATCGCGATACAAACGCGTGTATATCATTTCAATTCAGGATGCAACAATGCCATCACATTATGTTATAATTATGAGGCTCGAGATAATAACACGTTAACTTTACATATTGAAAATCATATGAGAATCTTGAAACTTGGATGTTATTTCTCCCCAATATTGCGTGAACGAATATTAATTGATTGATTGTTAATGGATATTAATAAGAATATTAGGATATTAATAATTGGATAAATATTAATTGGTTGCGTACGAAGATTGTATTGGAAGAAGAGCTCGCGATAATAGAAATACCACAGTCGAAATATTACATTGTTCAGTTAATAATTGCCAGTTAGATCTCTCAGTTTTCAATCTACGAGATATTTGGCGATTCATCGATATTTCTTAAATTAAAGATGAGTTTAAAAACTGAATATTCTCTTAGAAAAAAAGAAAAAAAAATATATATAGTATTCGTATAATTGTGATAATCGAGTTTGTAATTAAAAAAATATATATATAGAAATTGTTTTCGTTTGTTCTGAATTGTTTTGTGCGACGAGAAGGTAGCATCTTAATTGTAGCATTTATGCGATAGACCTAACTTATTTGTCGGCTTCAAATGAGACGTTAAATGCGATGTGGTAGAAAGTGAGCGATAGGAAAAGACGAATAAAGAAGAGAGGAGAAAGGAAACGTCTTTCGAGAGCCGACTGGATAATGAGAGGAGAGGAACGCTCTTGTCTTCTAGAGAGCGATCTTTCGCCGCGAGATGCGTCTTTTGCCGGTCTCTTGCTCTCTCTCTCTCTCTCTCTCTCTCTCTCTCTCTCTCTCTCTCTCTCTCTTGCTCCGAAACCCTCTTGCCCGCGCCTGGCCTGGCCTCTGATGTTTTTCATCAAATTAACTCTCGCAGCATGAGAGAGAGTACGCGCTTCTCTTCACTCCGCGGCGCCGTGTTTGCATAATATCGTTTATAATTCAGCTCGCGCTGAATTCCACTTTATTCCGGAGCCACGATCGTTCGCTCCGGCCCTCTTCTTCGTTCTTTTCTCGTATACTCTCCACCCTGGAGAAGGCACCCTGCTCCACCTCACGCGCGCGCGCTGGGCGCTCGGTGCCGCCACGAGACCACCTTTGCTACTTGTCCTCTCCCTATTTTTCATCTTGTCGACGATTTCGGTTTTCATTTACGCGAGGAAGCCGAACGATATTTGCCCCATTTATTTTTTATTTCTTCAAGAGGGAAATTGACAGTTGAATGGCAGAATTATACGATCATTGGTGACTAGGGTTGGTGATCATATTTCTTCTTTTATATGAAAAGAAAAAGTTTAATACCTGTATCAGACTAGAGATTGAGATTGAGGTTGAAATTAACTAGTCAGGTAGAAGGAAAACTAATATCAAGTTTAATGAACTTTGCTTTGATTGGTCAAATTCAATTTCTTTCTGATTTCTGGTCTGATGCTTGCTCGTTCTTTTATTGTAAATATAATAAGTTTATAACATACACAAAATATCTGAAATATCTATTTACTTTGTATTTTTTGTCATAAGAAAATTATTTGTCTGAGCTTATATATAAGCTAATACGATGGCATAAAGGAAAGCATTTCTTTTATTCTACCTCACTCTCTTCATTGACTTCTGTTAGTCAATTTAGTCGGCAATTTTTTGCGCTGCGCTCGCGTCCATAAACAAGTCCAATCATCATTGGTGAGAATCTGAGGGTTCAGAATAGAGCGATTACGTGCATTTCCCAGGAGGCCGTCGTCCCAAATCAGAGCTAACAGAGGCAACACCCCTCCGCGCTTTCCGTTTGTCTGCTTGTCGTCTCTACCCTCTATCGCAACATTGTCGCGATCAGCGAGTATCGTCGAGATTATTACAATAACAATCAATGTCGAATACAATAGACAAGTACTCTTAGAGAATAATCAGTTTCCTGATAAGAATGCATCACGTAAATGCGTTTCTCGCAGATATCTTCGCTAAAGTGTCCATAACACGAAACAAAAATGATAGAAATAACAATAATAGAGAGTATAAAATAAAAATTTATAATAATAATGAACTAAAATAAAAAATTATTTAATAATGAAAATAAGAATTATATAAATAGCAAAATCAAGTTACTTATATATTGTTTAGTTAGTAAATATATAAGGAAAACTTGTGAAAACAAAAATAATGAGTATAAGTGAAAAATATTATATTCGCATTAAGATTTATTTTAAAAAGATACGTTTTCATTTAATTGGCTTGTTCGCCATTATCAATGATCAGTTTAATCGGGAAAATGGGAATTCGCGCGTATAGGGCCCCGGAACTCTCCGCACCGGAAATAATCGAGGGCGGTGGAAGAGTACACATCGACGAGGAGGGGATCCTCGCTCCCGGGATCGTCTCTCGAGGAGACGAAAGAACGCTCGCGGTTTAATGCTTCCAACGTCGGTCGAGACAAGCTAAGCAAACACTTTTCGCGATATTACCAGGCCCTGTGCACGGACTTACCGCATGTTCTCCGCCGCGTTTCCGCAGGAGCTTTCTCGAACCCTCTCCCACTCTCTCTCGTTTTCTCATCTTCCTCATCCTTCTCATGGTTCTTTGTGTTCTCTTCTAGGAGGAAATAAGTCACTTTCCATTTATTTATTTATTTTTTTTTGCGCGTTATCGACTTTTCTGACAAACGATATAATTAACTGTCTGTGCAGGAATATAAATTCAAAAGTAACGACACAGTATAACAACGATATATATTATATTTGTTTTACAACTTTTTATCATGACTTAAAGTAATAATAAGTAATAAAAATTGTTGTGCTACCTTTATGCGCATATTTAAGTAATAATAATAATAATAATAGAAAGGAAGTCTGTTCCTTTCGAAGAAGATCGAGAGATCAAAATTACTAATCATATTTATTGTATCACCATGCGGTGATATACATATATTCTTCAGGATCAATAATGTGATTGCAATACGCTCTTTGCTTGGAAATTGGATACATTTTCTGGAAAATATGAATTAAAAATGCTTTAGTTGAAATGTCAAATTTATTTACTTTGCTAAATAAACTTATTTTCAACTGAATAATTTTTTGATAGACTTCCGACGAGGTAATATAGGAATATATGGAAGCATCATATTTTAGTAGAAAAAATTGATGAAAATATCGCAAACACGATCTCAACAGAGAAATTTGTTTACAAGTAAATAAAGATGTACAGGTAAATAATACATTTTCTAGAAAAACATATATTTTTTTTTAGAAAAAGCATATTTGGATGAAGTTTGAAGTCGAATTATTATTAATAATATATTATTTTAAAATATTAATGTTTATAAAATTAACACACATTTTCTTATTAAATATTTCTATTTGTTAATAAAATAGAAGATTCAAGATTCTTTTTCCTGATTGAAATCCAGAGCAGTGTTGTCAGTATTGGATTAATAACACGGAGACACGCGAGAAAACGATAATTCGATAACACGCAAATAAATAACGAGGGAGAGGACTTGTTCCTAGATCATATACGTCATAATCGCGTAGAGTAGTCATAGCAAATTGCTGGGAAAATTAAATGCCCGGGGATTCGTTCGTCATGCCGTCATGCGGTCAACGGGTGATGATAGCTATGAGAACGATAGGGGTGAACGGGAGTGAAAACACGCGCGCGCGCACTTGGCACGAGCTAATTAGCGTCTTGATTTACTTAATCCCAATTAATACCTCCGTTTATGCCGTATCTCCCTCCCCCCCCCTCTCTCTCTCTCTCTCTCCCCCTCTCCATGTTCTTGTGTGCATTAGGCGGTATGCAGGAGCGCTATCGTTTGAATTCGGCACGGGCGGCGCGTTTCCGCTCCGCAAATACCGCCGGATTATCTCCGTGTGGATACACACGGTACGGCTAATGTGCCGAGGCCGCCGGAAACTCTTCGGTGTTCACCTGTACGAATTAACGCTACTTAACGTTGTTACGTAGCTGTCGACTCGTCTCATCTGTTTCTCTGTCGTAGTTATCCATCCGTTCCGTATAATTGCACGATAAGGTAAAGGATGTTATTTTGTGCGTTCAAGATAATAGAGTAATGGGAGTGGCAGAGAGAACCAGAGTCCGAAGTAAATTTTCTGTCTTTTCTTTTTATATGAAAGAAATTTAATGTTATAATAATATTGAAAAGATATCGCAAATGTCATTTCAGCGATACTGTAATTTGCTTGTCGCATTGTTAAATCTTTAGAAATGACGAAATAAATTTCAACTTTTAATTATTGAATATGATGCTATGTGGATGTGACAAATAAAAAAAACTTAGAAGACGACGTTTCCTAGCGTTGGAAATGGATTTCTAGAGAAAATCAGCCAGAAAGTCAAGAATGGAAAGAGTAACAAACGACCGGATCAGAGAAATGATGAAGGTGGAAACAACCATAATCTGGAAGCGGAATGTCGGAAGGTATAGAACGCTATAAAACCGACATATATATATCTATATTTTATATATATTTTCGATCTCGTCTTCATTCGATTAAAGCTGATGAATAACAGTCAAATTTTTTAAAAATTATTCTTTTGTTTCATTAGAGTTACACTAATAAGACTATTAATATCTCTCTTTTTTGATATGATAATGATCGTAATAGATTATATCGTTATAAATAGATGTCAGAGTATTAAATTATTAATAACAAAATCTCGCGGGATGAATTCGTAATATCGGCACGCATAGATCGATATTGTACTGTCCATTCTCCATAGTGATATATACTTTATATCGTTCCCGAGGACATCATGGTAGGCTAATCACCGTAATTCAATCAGCCGACGAGATGTTTTAAAGGGTCGCGCGCCCGCGGGAGAGTGGACCGACGGTTTCGTCATCAACGACAGTGTAACCCCCGCGCTTCCGCTCGTCCACGTAGCGATTGACAGATGTTATTTACACAAGTAAACCGTGATCCACCCTGGCACAGCTCTCAAGCGCCATCGAAACGCTACAAGCGATTCCATATTTACATGGCCTGTTCCCCGCTAACGATAATCGCGCAGGTGGCTCATCAAAGGAGAGAGAGATGGTCCATTATATTGTACACAGATACACAAAGATGTGTGTTTGCACATTATATATTCGACGACATTATTACATTATATTCGACATTATATAACGCCATGAAAAATTGTCTATAATTGTTAATTATAAACTATGTCTCGTTAATCGGTGTTCGAGTCCAAATCTGGACGGTTTCTTCAACTATGAACAATTGTTTATAACAATATTTTTTACAATTTTACAACGTCTAATTCTTTGAATATATTGATCTTTAAAATGAAAAAAATGTTTTAATTTTAAGCAAAGATACATTAATTTAAAATACATTGGATCTGCGAATACTATTTGCGGAAATTTTGAAACGAATATCGATTACGTATCTTGATGCAAATTTCAGGATGCTTTTGGAATAAGAAACGTATTATTCCTTCTTTATCTCGTTTTCGCGCAAGAAGTATGAATAATTTTTAATAAACAGTATAATTTTGTGATATCGATATTCAATAACGAATACAAAACAGAAAAGATAACTTAACGATAGGATATATTTTTATATATTCAATGTCGTCAGAAATTACACACTTTTTTAAGCGCATATTTGTATCTTTTTAAGTTGCAACGAGGACGCGTTTCCGGCGGAACGCGGCGTTACGGTGAATTTATTGCACGTATTATCGCATCCTCACAACATCGACCGTTCTTTTTGTTCGCGCGAGCGGCGGTGGTGGAATCGCGAAGAATCGCGGCGCGTGTTTGTTTTTAATCATTCTCGCTGGAGCTAGTGCAGGAGAGAGCATAAATCTCATAAATACATAAATACAAAAATGTCAGCCCGGAGCGAATCCGTAGCGGCTGCCGCGGGCGGCCGCGCCTCCCTTTTTAGTCCGCCGTACGTTTGCTTTAGACTTCTCTGCTTTTTCTCCTCCGAGCAAATTGTGCCGATCGACGTGTTTTCTAAAGCCGAACCGTATAAAGAACGCTAAAGCGCGAAGGCTCGTCCTAACAAAGAAAGATCGTTTCGTGTAGTCGGACAAATTTATTTGTTCTGAATTTTTACGAATAATAGAGATCGCGACGCTGTTAAATGACTTTGATGTTTTCCCAGAATGTTGGAAACATAGAGAATGCTGACCAAGCAGAAAACTTAAAATTGATCAAAGAATCGAGAGAGAGAGAGAGAGAGAGAGAGAATGTGAGATAGAGAGTTTCGCAACGGCTTGCATGAAACCAATCAAAGGGAATATTTTATTCGGGATATATGTGCGCGGTATTCCCGCGAGGAAACGACGCGAGCAAATGTCCTTTCGGGACGTTTGATTACTCACCAATTCGGTTGATGATCATCTTTGGTCGATCGCAAAAATTCAACTCAATCACGCAAAGAAATCCACGTTGTAGAGTCGTCTAATTCGTCATAATTTTACAAGGAAATCTTGAGAATAATTGTACATACACACACACACACACACACACACACACACGCGTAATTATGCAGCTACTCTGCGAGATTGTGGAAAGGAGACAAATTACACGAATAATGTCTTATGAAGAGAAAGAGAGAAGCAAAGCGGCAAATTATTCGCGGCATGGAATGCCTTTATGAAATATTCAAATTACCCTTCCCCCATCAACGAGCTTAATTAGTGCGAAGGTAATGTCCCCCGTTCTCGTAGCCACATCTTTTTTTCATCAGGTTTATCGTTTGAGCAGAGTTTGACTTGGGCCGGCGGTGACTTTTGTTGTTGTTTTATACATTCAATTACGTATCTCGATAAATTATTAAAGTATCTTACTACAAAAAAAATTTAATTATTACTTGTCCTAATTTCCGATTTGTAAAATCGTCAAAATTATATATAAATACAGATAATTTGAGACAATCACGAGGTACATAAATAAAGACCACCTGTCTTGAACTTAATTTGCTCGAAACTACCACTCGATATATGACGAGATAATTTGTTTCCACCTAACATTCGCCGACTGCGAATATCGCGTAACTGCGCATGGTTTCAGTATTGAATGGGTTCTCGTATAAATTATTCATTACGACGTTTCATCCAGTTTTAACTCTCCTTTACCTGCCCGATCCACTCTCCCGAGATCTCCCCACGTATTACTTTGAATGTACGGGGAACGAGCTTTACGAATTATTCCACGTGACATGTGTGTTATTGCGTTATATATTCCACGGATATATTGTATTCGCTTTGTACTGTGGATTGCTGTTGGTAATGCTCTCGGTGAAACGAACGATCGAATAAAAATCTCGTTAAAACACCAAGGAAGTAATTATTATAAAGAAACGTATGACGTATTTTGCATAATGAAAATGAAAAAAATTCATCTGTTGAGATACACACACACACACACACACACACACACACAATTCTCTATCACATTTGTTATTCTCTTTCTGTTAAAAAACATTTTTTTTATTAAAATTGAAAAATCCAAAATAATAGAAACGAGGGAAATTTAGGTATAATAACAAGAAATATTATTAACGTATCAATAATATATACCAGTTTATGAAGATATTCGTTTTGTTAATTAAATAATAATAATGCTGCACGTATCAAATTTGTGTATAATCTAAATATTTATGTACCTAAAATAACATGGAATTTATACTACGCGTTCGAATTTAATTACGTTATTGTCGGTCATGTAAATGACAGATCGTGAAAAATCGAGGCATGTTATACAGTTCCCGCGCGTTTATTTCCATGCAGCATGTATTCTGAAATGGCTGGACAATTCGATACGGTATCCGTGATACTTGGAGATACACACAAATGCACAAAAATTGCAGCAATCCTACTTGGCCGGGATTGGTCTGTCGATGGCGGGGCAGGGGCGTGCAAATTACGCGAGAGCGATTTTCTCTCGCTCTAGGGAATACCTGCCAATCAGTGTCGCGAATTCTCACACGGCGTGTTATCCTCTATCTACTCGCAACTCCGGCAACTCTTCCAATCGCTCGGTATTCGATATAGATACTTGCGCTCGCTTGCCATCGCCGAATCGCGTTCCACGAGTGCGACGTCACATTCGTAATTCCGTGTCAACAATAATTCCGTGTACGATCCGAAAGACATGCAGGATGCGCGGCTCGATGTGACAGGTCACTGGAGAGCAGATGCACGCGGCGTCCGGGATATACGAATTTCGAAAGAGGGATACAATCCCCAGGGGAATATCGAACGTTAAATAATTAGCAAAACATCAAGCGACCATCGTTTAATTCCCAATTTTCATTTGTATTCAGTGAAAATTTCATTGAATAAAGACGACTATTAAATTTATTAATTTTTTTTATCTCGTTTAATTCAGATTTTCCAATCTTTCGAACATACAACGAGAATTATGAGGATTTCGGAATAGATATTTTCCGAATATTTCCATATATTTCTCGCGAAATATAACAGCATAAAATATCACGAGCAGTATAGCCCTTTCCGAACTCGTCAAGCGTAGCATCGATTATAAATTTTTTTAATTTCTGGGACCTCTTGGCTAATGTTATTATTTTGACAATTTATTTTACAAAGATATATATTTTCTCAGGGGCGATATCGGGATTATTATAGGCGTGCTCGATTTTGCGTCCTGTGATAATTGTTAGCACGAGTAAATTTATGCAGTTTCGCGCGCGCAAGGAGGAACGGAACTATCAAAGCGATCTTATTTAGGAGCGAGCGATGTCGACGTTTGCGGGAGGCTAAGAACGTCGAGAACTTTTTAATTGGGCGTCCTTAATTAGCTGAGTCCCGAGTAATTATACTGTCTCTCGCTCCGTTTCCGTACGCCAACTCTCTCCCTCCCCTCCCCGCACCCCTTTTCGCCCGCTTCGCTTTCCGCGCCGCTCGTGTTTTCACTCGGGTTTCCTTGCTCGTGATTAACTATATTTGCTCAATTTCATAGCGGATAAACGCGAGTACATTCTCTAAATAGCCATTGGAAACAATCCTGTTTGCGCGTTTATTGTCGAGCGAGAACTCTACAAATATCTGATTGCCGATCAAATTAACGTTCTTGGAAAATATCAATTTTATTCGAAAAAATATAGATTCGTCGATAGACGAAAGAGCTTCATGAGAAAATACCAAAGTACTTGTGAAGATCGAATGTTTCAGTTTGAGTTGAAACGTTAAAGTGAAGCGTAATCGGGTCATCAAGATTAAAATTGCAAGATTCGCGAATATCCACACAAGTATATACATTCACATATACATTCTTTTCATATCTTTAAATAATAATAAATAAACGATAGGAAATATATATTATTAATAGTTTCCAGCTCTTCTTTGACTCGAACACATGATACGATCTTAAAGAAGAAAAAGAAGAAAAAAAAAAGGAATTTGCATATTTTTCTTTATTTCGTTTTAGTGTATGCTCTAGTTTACTATCGAGCTTCATTGAAATTTCATTTGGCGACTCTAACGACTCGGAATGGCACACGATCGGCCATTATCGCGCCGCGTGTTTGTGGCGTTTTGTACGCGTTCCGCGTATCGCGCACGACTAACACGCGCAGCGTGTGCATTTATATTTCACGGCGGGCCGCAAACACGTTGGCGTTGCCGAATCGCGTCAATAGACCAGCCCCTTTGACGTTTTAGCGACAGTGCGCGTCATATCGCAATTGCACCGAGATAGGATCTAACACACGCGGTGGTGATGGTGGTGGTGGTGGTGGCGCATTGCATATGCACCATCTGATACAAGCGTATCGTCGCCTGGTCTCGCTCTCGCGTGCGCTTTTATATTTTATATGATTTTTATCGGCCGTCCCTAACGGCATATCAGCGCGAAACACGCGCTCTCAATTCGGAAACGTTTTCCCCGTTTCAATCGCGCGGAATGATCGGAGGAATTCATTGCATTACTCGCGAGAAAGAGCGTTTATAGTTATAACAATTTTGCAAATTTAATTTATCGAAAATTACTAGGAAAAGGTTTTTTATTTCTTCAAATATTTCTTCAAATCATGTTCTTAATTTTTTAAATAATTTTTCTAGTATAAGAAATTCTTTTCAGGTTTTCTGTAAAAATTCAATTGCTTTATATATTATCTTCAAATGGAAACTCTACACGAAAAAAATTTTCTTTTAAAATTTACCCCGAAAATATAGTACTTCTGGTACAATATTTTAAAGATTTTTACCACTTTAGTAAAATTAATCAAACTTACATTAAAATTCTTCGAAATATAATGTTATCCTACAATTATCATATTTTCAGGGTAAATTCTAAGAAAAAATTCTCTCCGTGTATGATCGTATACAGAGTGTTCGTCCATAAATCCGAGCAAATATCTCGCAACTGATTGAAGTTACAAGAAAGTTTAATAAGAGAAATTTGTGCAACTCCGAGTCAGCTACAAAGTGCACGTAAAATTTTTTTTCTACTCTTGGCTTTTTCAAGTTATATAGGTTAACGTAGTTTTTTTAAATGAATACCTATAATTTTTTTGCATATTTTTATAGGGAATATTTGCAATCAAAATCATATGTAGTAAAAAATTGCTACTATGCATCGTTTACGAGATAAACATCTTAAATATTGAATCTTAAGAAATTGATTTTCTTTATCACAATTTGGAAAACAAGATTCAGACTAATATTTTGAATTCGGTTATGTCGAACAGGATCATTGGATCTTCAACTCGTGAAAATACGACTGCTTGTTTTGTGTAAATAAAATATTTGTTCTAGTATGGGGTATGAAATTCAGTACAGTATCTGTTAGTCAGTCAGTTAATCAGTCGTCTTTTTAATGAATATATTTATATTGTAAATTACAAAAATAACGATGTATACAATTAATGCAAAGTGTGATATGTTCGAGATATGGCATTTAAATATGCGTAGTGAAAATCAAGCTACTTTATCAACAAAAGTCCAGAACGAAGGATAAAAAAAACAGTCATACATTTGATGAGTCGCAAATCTATTACGTCGAACAGGACATTACTAACAAGACAACGTACAATATAGAACAGACAAAGAGAAAGAGACAAGTATGCTATTAAGTTTTATCGAAAACAAACGTACATCCATAAGAATAGTAGCATGTAATTTAGAAGTAGATCAAGAAGATGCACGCTGTATTAAAGAAATACAAATTTAAATCGTTTCGTGATACTTGGAGCTCCACCACATAATACACGCGCTGTAGCCAAATTTTTAAATGATAGGTTCCCTAATTATTGGATAAGTAATGGCCCTACATGATGATACCATCGAGATCTGCGGATTTGACACTTTGCGATTTTTTCCTTTGGGAATATATTAAAAACATTGTCAGAAAAAATAAAGAAAAAGAAAGGAATGACTAATGAGAGTTTTTTTTGCGGTAATTCATACGATAAAGAAATTTATTGCAAGATTTTGATAAAACAGATTTTTCGAGCCAGATATCTGACTACTACAACTCTATTATAATGTAGATCATTTTTATGGCTAGACGAGAGGGAGACCAATCATTCCATCTCCACTCATTTTGACAAATCCAGGTTGGCAAATCCAGTGGCAACGAATAGAAGATGAATTTCACACAGCCACGAATAATTATAATTAAAAATTAAAAATTAATCAAATTAATCATTCGATTGTCGACTGTGTTGTTATACTTGAAACATACATCACGTTCTTCCAAATATGAACATATTACACAACAAATGAATTTTCTTTAATTTTTAATTTTTAATTATAATTGTTGTGTATAATGGCTGTGCGGAATTCATTTTCTATTCGTTGTCAGCCTTGTGTCAAAAGGAGATGAAATGATTGGTCTCCCTCTCGTCTAGTCATAGAAGTGATCTACATTGTCACATTTACTGAAGATGACTCGAAAGTAAACTGAAACGTCTGATTTATCAAAATCTTGCAATAAATTTCTTTATCGAATTACCGTGAAAAAACTCTCATTAGCCCTTTCTTTTTCTTTATTTTCTGACATTCTCGAAAGTTATTGTTGTCTCTTTTATATTTAAAAACATTGTCTACGCAATTGTTCCTGAAAATGAAGAAGATTTACGACATAAAATCACTTGAGTTGTTGAAGGCATTATAGTAGAAATACTGCAGTCAACAATGAAGAAACATTATAAAACGCATTGAATGTTATATTGAACATGATGATCAAAATTTCGAGCAATTTATGGATTAATAAATATTCCATAAAAAACATTGTTCGTTTTCTTCTTCGAGCTCTGAATTTTGACATTTCAAACCATGTTCAAAATTATTTAGAATCCAATTTACTATTTAAAATCGATTATCTCATAAATGATGCATAGTAGCAATTTTTTACTGTATATAATTTTGATTGTAAAACCTTCCCCTATTAATATATTCCCCTATAAATATGCAAAAAAAAATTATAGATCCATTTAAAAAAAGTGTTAACCTACACACACATAACTCGAAAAAGCCAAGAGTAGAAAAAAAAATTTTACGTGCACTTTGTAACTAACTCGGAGTCGTACAAATTTCTCTTATTAAACTTTCTTGTAACTTCAACCAGTTGCAAGATATTTACTCGGACATTTATGGACGAGGACATCGTATATATATTACTCTGCTCTTTTCATTACTTCTACATATATTGTACAATAATTTTTTGTTACGATTTCAGAGGGTGGCAAGCAGATAGGACCTCACGCTTGCACGGTGTGCCAAAGCGTCGTCGAGGGAAGCGCGCATAGTCGCGCGTTACCACGTAGTCAAGCGTCGCAGTACGGCCTACGGGAAGATCAAGTACCTCCTAGTGCGCGTGTCTGCAACACTTGCCGCTGCAAGGCCGTCCGAGGACGTTACACCGCCTGCCCGCTACCGGGCTGTCCGAATCTGAGCAGCTCTAAATCAAGAGTGAAACGGCTAAGAGCGTTACCTTCCAAGTGGCTTGACTTGCCACCGGAAATTCGGGAACCAATCGCTCAAGAATTCCGTGAGTATTCTCTATAAATTTTTATAAAATTTATTGTACGCGTGAGTGTTCTCTTTGTGAATTCATGTCCATAAATTTATTGTAAATTTAATTATATATAATTGCATGTATATTACGTTTTATATTTTATATATATATATATA
>NW_017259217.1:293749-299598 GCF_001594045.1 Atta colombica
TTTGGATTTTATTTGAATTTTGTATGAAAAATACAAAGCGAAACTTTATTCAAGTGCTCACTCCGTAGCTAAATCATTCATTCCATTTATTTCAGAAATACCAAATAGCGCGACGAAATGTTGCTCGGCTTGCTTCAGCCGCATATCGCGCCGTTTGGCACCGCATCTCGCTGGTGGTACCGAAGTATCCGAGGATGGCACCGACGCTTTATCGCGTCAGTGGACAGACGAAGAGCTTGAACAACTCCGCAGGGCACTTCGGGAACATGGCACCAATTGGCCGAAAGTCGCCGAACAGATACCCGGCAAAACAAATCATCAGTGCAAAAACTATTACTTTGCTTACCGAAAGAAACTGAGTCTCGATCAGGTAGTTGCCGAATACTACGCCTCATTGGGCGAGGAACGAAGACCGTGTCTAACTGACGAGGAAGAAAGTGGCAGTAGTACTAGTAGTTGCGATGAGCTGGCTGTAAGTTTCTCATGAACTAAAAATGATTTAATTTAAACACATAATCAGAATTTGAAATGAAAAGTATGTACATTTTTGCGTAAAAAAATATACATAATTTTGCTATTCCTACAAATTACAAATGGAACTAGCTAAATAGCTTTTGATACAATTGATACATTAATTTTTTATATAAGAAATTGCGTTAAATTAAACATTTTACTTACTTGCGTATATATCAATTAGCCTTACTTTATTTTCTCTTCTAGGTTCATGATTCAAGTGATACAGCCAGCGCAGGAAGTCCGGCAACGACTATGACAGGCAATAATGTAGCATCGAGTGGTACTCCGGCGACATCGTCGTCATTATCGATGTCTTTCCGATCCAGCGAGCAAAAACTCGGCGAGAAACTCTCGGATATAGCCGTAGTATCACTTGTACCGCCCGGATCATCTCAACAGTCTTCCAGCAGTGGAACTGCTACTGCTACTTCAGGTGGCAGGGAAGATTACGACAGTTCTGCCACGGTAAGACAAAGTTCTCGGATTGTCTTTTTCAAATTTTGCCTTGTATAAGATGTACATATAATTAGTTTTATTGTTAATTTTAGCATTTAAAAATGATAAGAATGTAATTACAAAACAAGATGCAAAACAATGTTTTTGTGCGATAGGACCGTCTGATAGAGGTGCGCTAATTGTTTCAGGAGACAGCGGACGAAGGTCAGGGAGGTGCTGACATGGATAATAGCAGTGTTGTGGTGACTCTGACAACTTCCAACAGTAATACAACATCGTTGCAACAACATCCGCAACCACCACCGATTGTGCACTCACCACCTTCAACAACGAGTAATTCCAATCCACTCACTGTCAAGGATCTCATGCTTGGAGTCATCGAGATGCAATTAAAACGTACTCCCAACAGTCCAGCCGACGGTGGTGGCTCATCAGCACCCAATAATTCTGGCACTCCGACGATATCTAGTATTTTGAAAACAGATCATCGTAATGACATAACATATGTTCGTGGCTACAAATCGTCGCCAAATATAGCAAATACTACGTTGTCTAATAGAGATACAAATCTAGCCACACTCTCCGTTGTCTCGGGACCTCATCATGCTCATCGTTCTGCTCCAAGTCCACAACCAATTGGTAGGTTCATTGATAATATATATTTAGATCTCGTTATATTTAGATCTTTACTTAAAACTTACTCTTCTTAAATCTAATTTTTATATAAAATTTACTTTCAAAATAATGACTTTATCATGTTCATTTAAAATCCATTCTTATTTTTTGACAATCTGTGCGTTATGTCATTCATGATTTATCAGAAAAATGGACTAAATTTATGATGTATGCATTTTCTTTCTCTTTAGGTCAAATGCAAGCTACCATTACTCCTTGCCCACCAGCAGTACCGAGTAGTCAAGCTTCATCTTCGGACTTGCTGCCTAAGGAAGGTTTGGTTGTCATGCAAGTACAACAAGCGTTGCGAGAAACGGAAGGAACGTTAGATTTGAGTATCAAAAAACCAAGATTACAACAAGATTACAATCATTCAATGCAACTTCACAAGCCGCCGACGGTTACGCTTTATCGGCCGGAACCGCCGGGTGCATATTATCATCCTCACGCGCCTCATCCCGAACAAGGTCGTGGCGCGAAAAGTCCATTGATTTATGCTTCGTCACCGCGACCACAAGCGCCTATTACACCTAAGATGAACAAAGTCACCGTACCACCGCCTCATCCTAAGTTATCTCCAAAATTAAGTACCATAGCCACGCCGGGTCACAAAGGTGGTTCCATCACGCATGGCACGCCTGTATCCACAGCGCGTTATGAAGGTTTGTTGCGGCAAATGACGCCGCCTGGTAATCCAACGGTTACTGGTGCTGTTTCGAACGCTAGTGAACGAGGCGGCGGCGGCAGCAGCGGCGGCGCCATTAATGCCGGCTCCGCTGTACCAGGGACTCCGAAAGATACAGGTGGTTCAATTACACAAGGTACACCGGTACTTCCGTTCGCGGTAGACAAACGCGGCACGCCTATATACGATTATCATCGTACCATCCGACATTCGCCTGTGACGGGCGGTGGCAATGTTCCACCCCCACCGCCGGGACAGGGTCCTACAAGTCAGGCGGCGTCACCAGCCGTGGTAGTGAGTCATGGTGGCAGTCAGTACAACTCTTATTCTGCCGCCGGGCGGCCGCCGCCCAGTTACTCGATGGAGCAACAATTATCCAGCCGACAGATCATCATGAATGACTATATCACAAGTCAGCAGATGCATGCGCGTGCTCGTGGTAGCAGTAGCACTGGTGCATCTGTTGTCGCTGAGACGACTGGTAAGAGCGAACCGCCACCGCCACCGTCGTCCACTCTCTACTATACTAGTACGCCTCCTCCATCACAAACACATACGCAACCGCGGCAAGGTGTTATCCAGAGGCACAATCCGCAGAAGCAAATGCACTATCCACCACCACCACCTGGCTTAGAGGCGTTTTCCAGTTTAGTGGATGTGGCAGTACAACAACCCAGTCTTCCGGTACCACATCCGCACGGCCATCCAGCTGCATCCGGTAGTAGTGGCCACGAGGGTCTCGGTAAAACGATGGCAGATCGCCTGTTAGCCGATCGTTATGACAATAACCGCGCGTTTCGTGAGCAAGAGATACGGCTACAGGAACATCGTATGGCGGCAATGCAGGCTGCAGAACACAGACTAGCAGTGGCTGCAGCGGTGCAGCAGCATCATCATCGTGATCGAGATAGAGAACGCGACCTCGTTCATTTACGGGAAAAGGAGGAACATCGTTTGCATCGTGAAAAAGAATTGCAACAATTAGAGCATCGTCTTGCAGTCCAGCAGCACCATCAACAACGTGAAAAAGATCTCCAGCAGCAAGAGCACCGTCTCGTGCAGCAACGAGAGAAGGACATGCATGTCGAGCACGCTCGTTTGTCTGTGCAGCAAGCCCGGGAAAAGGATATACAACACGAACATCGACTTAGTGTACATCAACAGCGAGAAAAGGAGATACATCAAAAAATGGTGGCAGCTGCCGCACAACGTGAGATTGAGCATGAGCATCGACTTGCAGTACAACAACAACGCGAGAAGGAGATGCAACAGCAAGAGCGGCTTGCCATTCAGCAACACGAAAAAGATGTTGAACGTCGCCTGGCTATGCAGCATCGCGAAAGAGATCTGGCGCATCTTCATCAACAACAACAACAACAACAGCAACAGATCCAGCAGCATATTCAGCAACAACGTATAGAGGCCGAGAGAAGACACATTGCGCAATTATACAGAGATCAACAGCAAATCGATAGAGATTCGTCGAGATTAGCAAGCCTCGGATTTTCCTCGCAATCTTCCAGGCTTCAACAATCTCAACAGTCTCAACAGCAGCAGCAGCAGTCATCGACGTCATCGTCATCTTCGCGACAGAGTCAATCTTCCAGTCAGCAAAACGATTCGTCGACTCTTACAGCCGCCAGTTTAATTGACGCTATCATCACCCATCAGATCAATCAGAGTGTTGAGAATCCCGGCGCAAGCGGATCGTCAGTCAATCAGCCAGCACGTGCTGGCGATCGTCTTTTTCAGGTAGCCGAACATATTTTTATTTTTCTTTGAAATTTTTAGTTTGTTGTAGAACATATGTTACATTTAAAAGAACTTTGTTTTTTGAAATTACGTTCTCATGCAATCCTATTCTTTTTCATCATTGTAGGGATTTCATCGCGAAAATCAGCAAGAACCTAATGGTATAGCTCACAGTCCTGCTGGTGAAGGCAGCGGTGGTGGAAATGGTGGAAGCGGTAACGGAAGTGGCGGCAATAAAGCAATTACTCTCGGCGAGCATGTTGATCACATTGTTTCTAAAGATTATGGCCCGCCTCATTCGTCGTATAGATCCTACACTGGGTAAGTCCTCGCGCAATGTAAACATCTCTTTAAGCTCAATATTACATCGTGATGAAAAATTCCTTTTTGTAAAACTAAATTACAAACCTTACAGTTATGAATTTAATAAGTTCATAGTTTTTTGCTCTGATTTACTTTATTTATTTTATTTCTTTCGGTTAATTTTATTTTATTCGGTTTTGTCGATTCTTATTTTATCAAATATAAATCTTACGAATAATAAAATTTATAATTTTAAAATTTTTTGAGGAAGCAATTTATTGAAACTTCTTATTGTAAAAAGAAGAAAGAGAACACATTTAATTTTTTTTCTTAACCGCAATGTATAAATATGTATTGGCGAATATTCGTATATTATAAATAATAGAAATCTTTATTTTCTAAACAATAGATATCAAATTTCCGAAGATCAATGGAAGAGACGAAAACATAATGAGCCGGACTCGGTGAAGACTGGGGACGAACGACAAATAATACGTGTTGCGCAACAGCAGCATACACAACAGCAACAGCAGCATCAGTCATCGGGAAAGCAGCAATATCATTCGGTCGAGCCAGTTTCGCCGCCGGAGGCAACTACCAATCATTACGCACGTCGCTTGTACGATTCGAGCACTGCCACATCCACTTCCGGGACTTCCTCCAACAAGTCGCATTCGACGCCATACGACGTGTCGCCATTCGATTATGTGAAAAACAAGATAGTTGAGGTGATGCGCACTGAGGACGACAAGGCCGGAGGTGGCGGCGGCGGCGATGGTGGTACGGGCTCCGACAGAAACGGAGGCGGTAATTCCGTCGTTGTGTCTGAAAAGGATGAAAAGGGGGTTGGTGCCGAGAGAAACGTGGAGAGAAGCCCATCGAATGGTGGTGGTGGCGGAAGTGGCGGTGGCGGTAATAGCGGAAGCAATGAGATGGTGGTCGACAATACGGGTGGACCGAATCCAACCACTCGTGAACAACCACCGCCGCCTCCTGCGCCCGCAGCTACTACCACGTTTTATCCATTTAGTGCGTTAGGGGTGCACACAGGACCACCGCCGGCCCCGCCACCTGCCTCAGCTACATCCGCCTCCGTGGCAAAATCGGAACAGATGCAAGCCGAGCCGGCGCCGCTGCTTTCCTCGCAATACGAGCCGCTCTCGGATGAGGATTGATAGTCTTCTGTAACCGTTCAGCGCTGTAACTGTTCTAAACTGGCATATACTAGTGCGACGATGCAAGATTATTATGGATGCAGAGAGATGCTGTGTGGCATACGTCTTTTTAGGATACTCGCAGATGATCATCGATTGAAACAATGATTAATTATATTGGACGATTTATCGATTATATTGGACGCTTTGCAGGCAATCAGAAGCTACATTGCGTTCTTGTCGGTCGCCAAATCCTAATCTAATTTAAGACTTCTTTTTTTATATATACGCATATATATATATATATA
>NW_017259217.1:299698-304070 GCF_001594045.1 Atta colombica
TAAATATGGAAATTTGCGATCTCCGGCGAGATAAATGGAGAAATATGATATTTTAAACAGAGTCCCACACATATTGTTGTTTTACAAACTCTTTGTAATTTCATTGTATTTTTAGTCAAAAATCATTCCCGCGTCACGCGAAGAAAGGTAAATTTACGAAACGAATACTTGGATTTTTGCCTTCTCGCGACGTTGCGCTGGTTTTCAGTTAAATACATAGCGACGAATAGTTTTATCTAATAATTAGTTATTTGCGATGTATAATTTATAATATAATGCCGATATGGACATAAAAGTTATCTGTATAAATACATACATGTATAAGTACACGTCACACGTGGAAAACTGATTACATTTGACCGCCGTGGTTTTGATGGGCCCTTTTTTTTAAAATCTCGCGAGTTAATTGTACAGGTTCGGAGTTTTAGTTTAGCGAAATTTTATGAGTGCGATCTAAAGAAAAGAAATCGTTACATAACAGATAATTGTTAAATAACATGTACTCGCCTATATATATATATATATATACATATTTTTCACTTTTTAGGTTTTTCGATACTCGCAAATGTATATGTACGTTAGCGTTTCATTTCATAAAGGAAATAATCGGGATCGACACTCGATATATATCCATTCTATTTCATATATGTACTAATATACCGAGTGCTCGAAGCTTTAGTCGTTCGATCGAGGTGAATTATTATTTTTTTATGTTGACTTGGGCTTGATCAGTCCGCAAAAAGACGTCGGTATACGCGCAAGCATCCGATCTGTGAAACATCTAGGTCTATATATGTATATCCCATGTTCACAATACAGACGCTTCTTTTGTACATAAATGAAAAACAAATATATGTAATCGTTAAGCGGTAATGTAATAATATACAACGCTAATGAGAGCGTGCGTGTTTTTATTTGGAATGAGTCTGTGATGTATCTGGGATTAATAGGTTCAACTGTGTTACATACCAGTGCAAAGCATAGCCTGTAGTTTGAACTGAAGATAAGAAAGAAAGAGAGCGCAAGAGAGAAGTAAAATGCAAGAAATGGAGGAAAATGCCGTACTACATTCTGGCGTGGATAAATCGAGATGTTCTGGCGACGTGAATCAACTTTCGACGATCATTCTGATCTTGGTGAGATGGATTTAAGAAAACAGGAAAAAAATCGTAACACAAAGTGTATTGTACATAGTACATATTAATTTCTAAGTTGAACAAGTAATATGGCTAGATAATCCGTACACGCTACTGTATAAGAAATTTAGGTTTAGCGATAAAATCGACGTAGTTAGTATTTAGGAGTTTAAACAAACCACGAACTGATTTTAGGGGGAAAAACTTTCTCCTGGACTTTAATTATTAATAAACGACGGCAAAATAAATATGCAGGCGATTAAATTGATGGAATTATCATTCGCGAAGCGAAATTGGATGTAGATTTATTTTATCTGTGTTTCAAACAATTTTGAGGAGAGAGAGAGAGAGAGAGAGAGAGAGAGAGAGAGAGAGAGAGAGAGAGAGAGAGAGAATGTGTATGCTCTATTACATACACAACGCACAACACACGACACATACACATATACATGCATACTTTTTATACAGCCTAATTTTATATTTGTAGCTTCAACTGTTTTGCGATCTGCGCCTTGTTTCTTCGCCATCGTGACACTCGACGAATTCTTCAAACATCACTGCGAGAGTTATTTCTTTCAATCACTGCGTCGTGAATCACCGCTTCTGCCAGATTGCGCCTCGATAATATATATATAAAAATGTTCCGTGTCGTTTCGGACGACTGATGAAGACTACAGAGATTCACTGTACAAAGATGACTGCCTCCATTCACACGCCAGCGATCAGACGATTAGCCCTCGTTCATTTGTATTTTTGCATTTTTTTCTTGCATCTTTGATACAACAAGTGTATCCTCCGCGCGATATAGATATTATTCTCTCCTTAATTTAACGTTCTTTTTTCTTCTTTTCATCTCCTGTAACAAGTGTTCTCTGACACGGGCAGTTTATAATGTGTTACTCGACGATTCCTTTTATCCTTTCCATAGACCAAATTGTGCAATTAATTATATAAAACATAAATGAGAGAGTATGTTTGAAAAAACATTTTTTTAATGTATAAAATGCATCTCAAATCATATTTTACTTACATCAATTATATAACATGTATGTAATTATTATTATGTCACATGGTTACATGATTTTTACTGTTTCAAGCGTGTAGAAAAGATTATTTTTACGTTTCAAAAATAATAGCTTGCGCATACTGAAAATTTAATTATCTACTTATTATAATTATATATTGAGCATTTGAATGTTTTATCTTCGATTTTTTTTATATAGTATGTAGTTAGACTTTTGGTTCTAAATGATGAAGAGAATCGACGAGTTTCGCGGAACACTGCATCCTGTTATGAAGACACTCACCTCCAATGATTCTTCACTGTACAAAACACATAATTGTTGAGGTCCTGAAAAAACCGTCGAATGCTTCCAGAGTTAAGTGGAGATAGATATATACATATATATAGATCGTATAAATATATGCACACAACAGACACACATGTACACACATACATACTGAAGCGAATTAATCTAGTTAGCCCGAGGCATAACGTTTGCGGATATACAACAACGCGACAGCCGTGACTCAATCTTCGTACTTCATACTTAGAAGATGTGCTCGGTGTCACGTTTCTCCTCCTCGTATAGTACCTGAGCGACACACAGAGCCCGCATTTAGCGATCGCTACCCCGTCGTCGATGAAGCGCGAGAGTGGTGCGAGATCTAATTCCGACACGAAGAAAACACGAACATTCGAAAAGACGTTTTATATATCGTCCTAATGCCTAGAGAATAAAATATCGCAAGAACTTGATGTAAATCTTTCAAATGTCTTTTTTATTATCGCATTCATCTCACGTGTCTTTGTTATAATCTATTACATTCATCTATGTTACATCTCATTCATAATATAAACTCGTAAATGCTCGTCGCAAGTGCCAGGGAGAATCGCACCACTTTAAATGAGATCACTCGCGCGATCGAGGTACGCCTTAGGAGCAACTTTTAAACACACGCGTGTGTAAAGACGGGTCTGCGTGTACATATATAAAACGCTAAACGTACATACATATAAACACTTGCATACATACACAAAGGATAATTGTGAATTAAACCCCCCTCTATTGGAGAGAAAAAAATCGTGTACATATAACGTGTGACTTGTAGTAAATATCATAAACTCCTTTTCGTTGATACATAGTATCTAAAGAGATCTTCAGGGTGTCGAGTCTTTCGTAGGGGTCGATTATTCGCAGGCGATTTTCGCGTTTCTCAACGAACTGTCATCCCCTTTCCGAGAGAAGAAATTCGAACGATTTACTGATCGAATAGTAATCTAATCTATTTCTTTTTTCAAGCGCTTGAAAAAACTTTATAATAACAATAACAATTATCTTTTATCTCGCAAACCAATTTTTTTTATATATTTATTACTGAAATCGTAATCGTTTCTTATTATAATTAGTTACATATAGAAATTTGTATACAACTATATTATATAATTGTATATGTAGAATATATATTATATAATATACTGTATAACTGAATTATTTTTATAATACTTAAATAATGTAATCATTGGATGGTGAATCAAAATCTAGGAAACGAAATATGGACTTCCTTTGGCAAGTGTCTGAAAAAAAAAGATTTAGATGGCTATTGCTGTGAAGTCTTCAATTACATTCGATTTTTCGAGGGAAATCGTCTGTGCGTAAGCAATCTCAGGTACGATACAGTACTGTAACACAATAGATGTAAGAAGCGAAGAAAGAGAATAGAACATCGACGGCATCTCTTCCTCGGGAATAAGAGAGAGAGAGAGAGAGAGAGAGAGAGAGAGAGAGAGAGAGAGAGAGAGAGAGAGAGATGCGTTTTTGCAGCAAAGGCGAGATGAACTTCATCAATGCAGCTACCTACGAGTATCATCTAGATTAGAGAGATTTAAGCGACGTGAAAAGGCGAACGTCGCGTATATATGTACCTAGACTCATTTGTAACACGTCGAGGAAAGATGATCGATTAATTTGTTCAGTGTCTATCGTTCGTTTCCTACGACGTACGTGGAAAACGACAAGCCTGTACATAGTGATATGACAACGCCGAGATACACACAGCTCCCTCCCGAAATGTTGTATCATAATAATATAATAATATTAGTATTAACAAAAAATAATAAATGCATATGGCGCGATCGCAGAATTGTCAAGCTAGGGTAATAGAGTAAAGAAGAAAAAAAGGAGAGAGAGAGAGAGAGAGAGAGAGAGAGAGAGAGAGAGAGAGAGAGAGAGAGA
>NW_017259217.1:304170-322869 GCF_001594045.1 Atta colombica
ACGATGAGAAAAGAAGCGAAAGACTCTATTTACAAAACGTGATTATTATCCACGAAAACACGCTCTGTTAATGCGACTAATTACAAAACAAAGTAACTGAAAATTAATTATAGCGAGCGAGAGCATACCACGCCTACAGTAAAACTACAGATGTAGCATACACGATAATATTATTATCAAAACAGTTCAATGTAAATTGTTATTTTTGTTGAAATAAAAATCACCTCCGTTATAATAAGGAGCATCTCGCTTTCGCCTTTTGATTTCGCTCCATATTGTTCCTCTCGAAAGAGAGTGATTTTTTTATTTAAAAGAAACATATTTGCAAAATACAGGGTGAGCGAGAAACAAATTCAAATGAAAAATCAATTTTTTTTTTTCTATTTATTACGATTACGTGGGCCTAGTTGGGAACGTTCGTTATGAAAATATTTACTTAAAAAGCGATAATTCATTTTAATATTCAATACAAGTGTATCCCACTGTAAGATAATTATTGGATCGATTCTTTTTTCATCATTTTATTTTGTTTTGTACAAAGCGCATACAAAATATACACACATTAGACATTCTCGTCGCTCTGTCGAACAGTAACAAAGATTTTCGTTGAAATAGATCATAAAATATTACATAAATCTGTATAATCTATATCTTGCATACAAATGAGGCACACTTGTCTCTTCGCAGTCAACGTCAAAACTTATGCTCATTATTCTTATACATTAAAATATTGTACAATGAGGAATACGTCATACATAGGAAAATTTACGCATCAATAGATGAGAAGTAGATTTTATCCATTATTGCTATTATTAAAGACTATATCTATTTTACAGAATCAATTTATTTATGGGAATTCTGTCAACATTGTAATCGAGTATAATAATAAGTAATATGTAGGACACTTAAGAAAAAAGGGTAAAATAAAAAAAAACAGGTAAGTTAAGACATATTTTATCGGAATATTAATAACAAATGTCTTCCGATTATTTTTATATTAGTTAAAGTATATGTTTATGATGTTCTTTTTTTCTTATTTTGAATTCTAGAATAACTTCTGAAGTAGTTGATTATTGACATACAACTAAGAATCATCCTGTATAATTATTAATGTAAATTATGTAAATATGTATGTTGTATGTATATGTAAATAACATTTATAATTATATTATAAATTAGTTAATTATAATTAATTTCCTTTTATTATTAAGCATAGATTTATAATAGCAGCCTCACTTTTTTCACTTAACAAATCAGTAAAAATAATTCTTTTCACAGCAAAAAATACAAGCGGCTGCATTGATCAAATAAAATATAAAATCTTAAAATATTTATACAATAATTCTTATAGATATTAGAGAATTCTTATAGATATTAGAGAAGAGCGAGGTATGACGGATTACACAGAGTAAACTGGTCTAGTTATAAAATCTTATTAAGAATATCTGCTAACAAGACTTAACTGAGCTGTTTTTCGTTTTATCCTGTCTTCTCCTACTGTCTAAATTGAAACTATTATAATCAATTGTTGCCATATAATGTCTATTGCATTCAACTAAAGATTAATTATAGTTAATTAATCTTCCAGAACAAGTTATTCGCAAATATATCCTTTATTCAGGGATATATTAGAGCAGTATCCTATTAAAGCAATATTTTGTCTGTCCAGTATTTGTATTACGAACACGTTATAAAGCTGTTTTTCTTTTTATATCAAAATAATAATGATTTAATAAATTAATATATCGTGCAAATCAGGTACATGAAACCATGTGCTCAGGTATATTTTATAAATTTAATATAAATAAATCTTTCAAAAATGTTAATATACTAGTTTGTATCTCTGTTGAATATGACATTACGTTCATGTCTATAATAATATAATTTATATGAGATGTGTATATATATATATATATATGAATATAATTCAATATGAATAAAAAGCCTCTAAAAAAACTAAAAAAGCCCCTAAAAAGTGAAATTTTTCTATATAATATAGAAACGGTGTCAGTCGATAGAGACAATCATATGCAGACAAGGATTGCTTTTCCATTAATTACAATCGCATCCATCAAATTTTTCGCATCGGATTTATATTCATTAAATTATCTGATTATTATCTGATTTAATGAAAATATCAGATGGAAGTATCCAGATGTTATAAGTACGAAAGTCATAGTTAGAATATCATAATGTAAAAAAAATCTCACTATGTGTTAAAGGCTTTTACTACTGAAGATCTCTTAAACACGGATCGAAACGTATGGAAATTTTCAGTTTGTAACGGATTATAATAAATTGTATACGCAACAATAACCAGCGTTGACTCTTAGAGGCTTTTTATTTATATTGATTTATATCATTAGAGCCTACACAACTTTATGAACATAATTACTGCAACGTTCTCATGAAATAAGAAATTATATACAATTTTTTTCTTTCAACAAACATCTGAAAGGTTAATCTTGTGTCCCATTGTAATTATGATATCTTCAAATTTGATAAAAAAAACAGTACTAAATGTATGTGTATGTAGATTTTATTAACAATTCAATACTTTGTAATTTTTTTTAGATCTTAGATTCTGAACGCCATTCAAATTATTGAAGATAGAATATATTTGTATAATGCATGAAGTATTATTGAAAGATTAATTGACGTTTTATGTGTGCAATAAAACGTATATATTGATGGAGGTAGTTCATCTATGCAGTTTATTTTCAAACAATGAGGCAATAGTTCTAAAATAGAAATATTAATATTCCGCATAGCTTCGATGTCATTATTCAATGTGTCAAACTTGCATACATTTAATACATGTAGCAAAAGTATCACAGAATTTGTTGTTCTACTATTTGCTCTCGAAAACGTGTATGTAAAAAATACTGTGTTTAAAATTAATATATTCTTATTATACGAATCTTACGAGTTATCTTTTCGCGATAAAGTTTATACAAAAGTAAGCTATTTTGCTCGATATTAAAAATCTTACTTTATACTATAAAATGATATAACGAATACAATCTTGTATATCAACTAACATATAAAAATATGTAGCACATTTATGCATATACCTACAATTTCAAGGCAAGTTATTTTTCTTTTAGTAATAATATTTGTCTCTTTCTCTATTAATGTGTGTGTTTGTGTGTCCTTAAATAATTCGAATGAGATAAATATCGATATAAATATCTTCAGTTGTAATACGAGGGATACAATATATTCCATAAAATAGCTGCAGTCATGAGACCCGTGTAAGTAACTATGCTGGCCCACCAAATAACTTTTTCCCAAGTTTGTACTTCGAGATTTCGAAGGATGTTTATACCTACTAGAAGACCTGCTATAGCACCAGCCAAATGGGCCACATAGCCGATTTGATCATTGGTAACAAGAACATAACGATTGTATACGGCTTGACCGACATCAACACTCGTGATAACGAGGAACACTAATAACTGTAGCACGGCAAATTCCATTTGCGACCAGTTCATTATAATGGTTGCTACGTGGGCAGTGATTAATGCATACACACCACCCGAAGCACCAGCCAGGTAAACTGTTGGATCTGAAACGGATGTACCAAGGGAACCGGCTAGTACTCCGGCTATGTATATTATCAATACTCTCCACCATTTATGAACCATTTCCAGTGGAACTCCCAGCATAATTTGTACCAGGAGATTAACAACCAAATGGAAAACTCTATCAAACACAAAAGGAATTATAAACGAATTATAAAGGAATTATAACGTTAAAAATTCACAAATTCTTAATAGATATTACAGAAATGCGTAGGTTATAAAATAGAGTATTATACATACCCGACGTGTACAAACATATATGTTAGATACCGCCAGGCTTGGTACCTCTTGTGCGGATCATAAATAAATAAAGTAGCTGCTGGTCCTTCTACAGAAAGAGATTTGTGCTTAATCACATCATACATGAACAAAATGATTTCTATTATCGATATGATTATCATTGCTATAGCCGGCGGTCGACAACTGTACTCTTCTTCGTACAGTCCATCTGGATAATCGCTAGAGTACAGAGAAGATTCCGTTATTGTACTTGTTTGTTGCTGTAAACCATTAAAACGTGCAGAACGTGCAACTCTTTTACTACTCAGGGGAACATTAAAACTCCGGTTCTCGCTCCGGCTCGAAGGAGGAGGAGAAGGTGGTGCTTGCATTACAATACTGAATTGTCGCTGGGGATAATACCTCGAGCCCACGGAAGTTTGTCTTAATGTACGGCATGGTCGTTGAGGTATTACACATTGCACATATCGTTGCACAATGTGTCCGAAAATACCCTGCATGTCCTTTCTATGGATCTAAATATCAAAAAATGATTGATATAAATTATCGGTAATTAGAGATTTCCAAAATGTTTTACTAACGAAATATGGAATATCAATTCAATAAATAAAAAGGAACCAAAGCAAGTTATTATTGCTAATATTTTAATGTAAAAACTTTCATAAACAAACGTTTCGACCTTTTAGGTGGTCTTTCTCAACGTTAAATTCTAAATATATAATATAAAAGTCAATTTTAAACTAAAAATGGTAAAAGGACTTCCTAGAAGGTCGAAATGTTTGTTTATGAAAGTTTTATAAATAATAACTTTTTAAATAATAACTCGCTTCGTTTCATAGTCCTTTTTATTTATTTTTGAATTGATGTTAATCATTTCGAGCCATTTTATATTTCTTGGAAATATGGAAAGATAAAAACAAATATAATTTCCAATATCCTTAAAGATATCCTTGAATCAAAAGATCTCTGACTAACCATTGCTATGAATTCTGGATATTCTAAGTAACCGGACTCATCCAGATCTGCTTTATGCATTATCGTACGGACTACTCCAGCAGGGATATCTTTAGAAAAATCTGGACCGCGTATCATTGCTTTTAATTCTTGTAGTGATATTTTTCCATCTCCGTCAAGATCGTACTTCTCAAAAATAGCTTTCCAATGCTATAAAATAAATTAAATAATTAAATCATTATTTTGGCAAAGATATAAAAACGTTTAACAAACATTATATTTTCAGTAAGATTTCTTAAACTGTGACCAGCAATAATGTATCAGTGATAGATAGAAGTAAAATACTTTCCTTTACAAATGAATCATATACTTAAGTTAGTTTCAGTATGAGTCATTTGTATGGAAAACTAGTGAAGAGAAAATAATCACAGAAAACAGTAAAAAAAAAAGAAAAGAATTTTAATAATATGAGAGATATTAATATATTTTAACATTATTTTAATTACATCTATTATATACATTTTTAATATACAATTGAATAAAGAATTTTAAAAAGTGTCTGAAAGCATTAACAAAATAATGCATCTATACCACTAATTTCTTCAGTGGTAAATATAAAATACACTTACAGCTTCATTATACTGCAGTGGGATGGTCACTGCAGTCTCGCCTTCCCGATTAGTCGGCATCCTTATCAATTTGAAACCTCTGTAAACATCAGATAGTGTCAGTAAATGTTTTATGTCTTACTAGAATTTTGTAAGCAATCAACACAAGTCTTAAAGCTAGAATGGCATAATAGATCTCTCACTCTCTTCTTTGTTTTGAATTGAATCTCTCTCTCTCTCTCTCTGTCTCTCTTGCTATCAAGTATCTATTTACTAACTGCAAGAGATCTATGCAGGAAGAATTTGAAGAAAATGCCAAGGAGGCAGAATCCTGGCTTGTCGTACCTAAAAGACTGTATCACAAGACGGAAACCATGCGACAACGATCGTGTAACGATCAAATAGCGAACGCAAGGAACACGTTTTACCTGACAAACCGAACACTGAGGTCACCGAGATGTCAATCGTGAATCATGCGTTAGGTAGTTCGCACGCTTGTACGAGCAGAAGGCTGTGAAGAGTGACTCGCTCCGTCCGGCAAAATATCTGGAGTTACTTTGTTCAACAAGGGACAGATCACGAGCACGACCACCCACACGCACCTGCGCTCGTGACATTAGATCTTGCATCTATCGAACAGTCGCTATGACCCGATAACATCGCAGTGATACATTTTCTTATCTCTCGCAGATATGAGAAGTCGATAGAGATTATCTATCGCCGCGCCACGGCGTCCTGTCAACGACGTCATGGACGTCGCGGAACCATTCACATTCCACCTGTTGGCCATCCGTGCGCGATCAGCGATGCGTCCCATCACGCCGCCACGATGCGCGTGCTATCGCCAAATTCTACGTATATGTACCCAGCGTATCTAACGTATCACAAACGTACATACATACATACCCTAACCTTCAAAGTTCGGAGCAAGCTGCGAATGATCGAGTGACGGGGGGAAAACCCGAGGACTCACCGAGATCACGGCTGATCACGGCATTCACCGATTCACGGCCCGGAAAACCTTGAGAGGAAAACGCGGGAGAAAGAGACGCGCCACTGACCTTTACCGTTTCGCTTACTATTTTTCTCTCTTTCTCTCCCCCCCCCCCCGGAATCGAATTTTCCGCGCTCGATCTCTCAAGGAAGGCATGCAAGCAGGCAAGGCAGGTGTCGATACAAGAGCGAGTGAGCGAGCGAGAGTTAACGGTACCGTTTCGAACGGTTTCATTCTTACCAAATGCCAAGTCGTAGGCCAAAGACATTCGGAGAAGATACGAAAATCGAACGATCGCTGGAAAGTGGACCGCTAGGTTAAAGCCTATTCTATAATCTGCTTTTTGTTTCATGCTTTTTACCTCTTGCTTTTTTCCTCTTTGTAACCGTTTTATCGACAATTGTGTTTCTTGTTACGTATGTCTTGTTTCTTTTGAAGTTCGTTAACTTTTAAGTCTATTCTACAATGTACTCTTTGTTTCCTGTTTCTTGTTTTTTATCTTTTGTTTTTAAATCCTTCACAACCATTTTATCGACAATTGTATTTCTTGCTATGTATTTCTTGTTTCTTTCGAAGTTCGTTAACTCTTACCTCAGGCGATGTAAAATAAAAAACCAAATAAAAAGCAAAAAGACAAGATATAAAAAGTAGCAAAAAGCAAGAAATTGGAAACAAAAAGCACATTGTAGAACAGGCTTTATCGGGCGACATAAAACAAGAAATCGGATAAAAGGCAAAAAGACAAGATGTAAAAAATAGCAAAAAGCAAGAAACTGGAAACAAAAAGCACAAATTCTTGTAGAATAGGTTTTATAGATCTATCTACTTTTTTTCGTTTCTTTTTCCTCCATTTTGGAGGAACAGATTCCGACGATAGACAATAACCGATGACTTTCTTTTTATCTCAACCTTATAGAATGGATAGACGATAGTCGAGTAGATTTTTTTTTTATAATAGTTACATACTATACAGGACGTAAACACAAATGTTTCAAATTCGAGAGAGAGAGAGAGAGAGAGAGAGAGAGAGAGAGAGAGAGAGAGAGAGAGAGCCTTGATGAAAATAAAAATCGGAAATATAAATCGGATGTAATTGGAGAGTAACAGCTAGAAGGGTAAACGAAACTTCTAGAAGGCGGAAATTGGAACAATGAAATGTAAAAGAAGCATTTACACTTACATTTGGATGTTTTAATGTTCGCCTTCTAGAAGTTCCGTTTACACTTAACTATTACTCTCGTATATACATTCGACTTTATGTTCTGATTTTTATTTTCATCAGGAAAAGAGATTTTCTGCTTTATTCGAAATGCTCTTTTTTTGTAGATGCAGGATGTATAATATCCTAGACAATTCAAGGTTTTCACAATGCAACATATGGCGTAGTTCATACATTGATGGTTTATTGTACGGAGGACGAGGATGCCCGTCAGGAAATACCTACATTTAATCGCGAGAAGTTGCGACATCGTTTCATTGGCGTGGCGTACTGTTCTGACTCATTGGAAATTTGCTAATCATTTTGCTAATGAAGCTATTAAAAGAAATAAAGGAAGAGAGAAAGAGCGAGAGAGAGTCTCACAATATGAAGAATGTGCATGTCACGATTACGTATTGTTCACGTAAATGCAATCTAAACGGAGATATATTTTTCATCTCAACAATGATAATTTTTCCAAGTTATTAACGAGTATATTTTCATCCTTCCCGCAGTGAGCAGCCCAGCAAACGAGAATGGATTAAAATGGACTGAAGTTTTTTTCTATCCGAATGCATATTTTAAATAGCGAATTTTTTTGGATTTAATTGGATTCAATTGGATTTAATTAGATTCAATTGGATGCAATTGGATTGAAAAACTGTATTTCCTATTAAAAATTTTGAATTGAACAGTATTCACAATGTATATGTTGTGCACAGAAAAAGCTAATATTATTTTTAGATTGAAAAGCATAGAGATATGCTCCATGTAATTCTTATAAATGAATAAAAATGCATTCAGGATTGAAAAGCATTCATTTTAACATTCGTGAATCAATATTTCTGATAATCTGAATCCATTTCAATCCATTCTCGTTTGGAAGACTAATATGCATTACCACGCACCTCGAATTTCGTGATGATGATGCTCTACGTCTACGTAGTAAACCACACCTCGCCAGCCGAAGCGAAGTTGCCTAGCGACGTTACGAATCAACAAACAAGCCACCCGACCGATCCGAGATCATTGACAGCCACCGTTAGCTTTTAGCTTATTCAGCGTTTCGCAGTTTCCGTTTTGTAACACTAATCAAATCGAGTCTATCGTGTAAGATAGCGTGGCGAAAAAAGGATGGTGGGCAAAAAAGAGAGAATGAGGATAGCGGCGAGTTATAAAGTGAATGAGCCGATACATAATTTAAAGATAAGGTGTGTCTTTCCTGTATTTAAACGCGTGAGGTACAGAAATTGAAATTATAATATTGAGATAATAATTCGATTATACACACGAAAGGAGTTTTCTTGCGTTAATTTTGCGTTACAAATTATTTTTATTTCCTGCTTTTTCATAAACATATGTGACACGTAATTTCAAATTAAAATAACTTTAATTAAAAAATTTGCAGATAGAATTTGAAATTGAACGTAATATAAAAAAAATGAAGTTGTGCAATTGTGCTCGCAGAATTTTCTGCAATATGCAATGTCTGATGATGAGTAAATCAGCAGATTTTTGAAGGTTATAGAAGAATGTGATAGATTGAGTCCTTGTTTATTATGAATCCATTAGGCTTGCATCCGAGAATAGATTTATGTAATCAATTAAAAGAACAAGTTCTTTATTGTGCCTCATTTGTCATATACGCTATTTAATAGATTATGAAATGTTACTTATAAAAAAGCTAATTAACATAATTCTCTTTGTATAGATGGACATAAAAAAAATTATAATTACCTTCACGTGAGGAACACGTGAATTAAACTTTACATTGCAGAAAATTCCGCATTCTCAACTCATAAAAATTAACCAAACTCGACAGTTAAACATGAAGGAGACAGCATACTTGTTCAATGCGATAATACAAACCTTCAACATCGAGACGTTACATAACTAGCCCGCGTATACGTCAGTTACTTTTTTTTCATGTATCATCACTGATATTTACGTCGGTGATTATATCTTTTGTTTCGAGATAATGGGATTCCTATGTTTTTTCGCGAATTGATTTTCGAAAGGAATGTTCAAGTTTTTATGATATCGTCAACAATGGCAAATTTTAGACTCATAGAAACCTATTATTATCGAGTATTATACATTCTATTTACTGGAGCGTAAAACATCCAGTAAAAAACACACGAGAAATTAAAAGCTGAAAAATATTCTTTAACGATTTAATAAACAAAATATTTGAAATATCTTTTTTCCACTTTGTTTATCTTCTTTATATCGTTGAGAAAATTTTAGAAGTACAGTTTCCTCACATAAGAATTACATAAAACTATTTACAAACTAGATTCTCTCATAATTAATTCGTAATCACTGTAGGCAGAAAGATGTATCAAAGAAACAATGATTAAATGTCTTGGTCTTATCTACTTCCTGTAGAATCAGAGAACTGGTTATTTAATCGCAAACTACCTTTTCCAAATGATACCAAATGATAGGTTTCATTTAGTCGGCGTTATTTGTTGTTATAGGGTGCGAATCGTACAGGAGAGGTCCCCGTTGGCTGAATTGCTGGCCGAGGAGTCCGAGGGTGGCGAGACAAGAGACTCCAACTTTTTGGAAGAGGAGGACTGTATTTTTAGCTGGCAGGAAAAAGTGTTCAGCTTATTCGAGATCGACTTCTATGCGGACGAAAAAAATTGCTTAACCGAATGTCAGCGAGAGTACCACCAGCGTATATGTGATGAGCAGCTGCAGGGTGCATGTTTGTATTCGTACACGGAAAATGATTCCTACTATCCCGATGACAACCTCCTGACGATGCCTTACAGGCAGGTATCGAATTTAATTATTAGATATTGTACAAATGTTTATTGTTATTCGATTGCGAAGAGTTTCGACAAAATTTTTATCGCAACACGTACTTATTTCAAAAGAATATACATTAACATCTTTTTTTAAATGAATATATTTTTTTAATAAAAATAAAATAGGCATAAACGATAAATTATGATCGATTCGCTTTCATTTTTCTAAGACAAAAGGATTGTTGTATAACACAGGAATGCCTTTTTCAATTAGCTTAGAAAAGGCTAAGATTCATATTTTAGGTTTATTATATACATCGAATTCGAAGTATCGAAAAACATTGGAGAACGCGTGGGTTTCGATTCCTTCTTGTATCTCATAACTTTCGAAAATTTTAAATATTTCCATTCTCGCTTACAGATCGTATTTGTCTGTGAAGAATCAGACCGCGTTACCGGCTTTGCGGAATCGCAAGTCCTTTCAAGAGCGATATAACAAGAATGTGATAGATGACAAGACCACGGATACTACGATCCAGTCCAATCATTATCTCTATACCGAACGTACCACCATGTACGTAATGGCCAATCTGTCGCGTAGGGATGAACCCGCGACTATCAGATCGACGGACTCAGAGATGTTGCTCTGCACGCTGACATATGACAAAACGCGCAAATTGCTAACGATTAATCCCGATTTAACGATCGACGACGAGCAGCACTATAACGTCACCAACGATTACGGCGTCAGATTTAATTATTGGATCGAGCACGTTTCCGAGGAGCGAACACCGCTGGAATTACAGGAGCACCTCGAAGACGTGCGGCGTGTAAGTATGCGGCTATTTACGACGCGAATGTACGATCGGCATACCAAACTTTCGCGTCACCACGCACGTAACGATCAAAAAGACGGTCTTTTCGTGGAAAGACCAATCTCGGCATTCCCAAGCGACATCCGTTTATTTGTCCCGCAATCGCAGTTACATTTAATAACCAATAATTCTTTCCGCTCTGACTCATTCGCTCTTTCTCTCTTTTTCCAATCTTTATATAACGTATTATTTATAATTTAGTAATGATTTATATTTAATTAATAATTAACAAATAGTTAATTAACAATAGTTATTTAATTGATAATTAACGGCAATTATTGGATATTATAATAATTAAAAAAATATGTTTCGAATATCACTTGGGTGATAAACAATAACATACAAAATTAGAAACGCACTTTTTTATTTCCATTTAGGAATAATCCTAATTAATAAATATACCATTTAAATTATATTTATTAATTTCATTTATCAGTATCAGATCATAATATTTAGTTACGTTAATGAGGATCGAAAATATAAGGTATGTTACTTTAGAATACTATTGCTTAACTTTGTGTAGGGATTTTAAATGTATATAACATAATGCTGGTCATCATTACTTTGCGAAAAATGAATTGCAATAATAAGAGGTACGTGATGGTGCAAATAATTACGCAAATTAGCGTTACCGTTGTGACGCTATTACTTTATCGAAAATCATTTTCGCAATACTTACATAGAAATCTTGGAGGCATATATTGTTTTATTAATTATCTTCTATATCTTCTATTTTATTAAGAAAATTAAAAAATTATGCATTATGAAAATCATCGGATTATAATATCATAATGATAAGTGTATAACGATCAATTAATAAAATTTGAGTTTATTTAAATAAAATTACATAAATTCATAAAATATTATGCAATTGTAATACATTAATTGCGTAATATTGCACAATTATATTCGTATTATACTATACCAACAATATATAATTTACTTTGCTTCGAAAATCTGAGTAGTTATTTTTACTTTTTGTAGAAGCAATTCTCGGTTATGCGCTAATAGTCTCAAGTACGAGCAAACGCGACGCAACACGTGGAAAACCGAGCAATGCCGTTTATTGAATATTTATTTTTTATCAAGTTGTAATGGAGAGGCACGATGAAGGCATAATTTGATGTATGTATTTATCCACTCATTTTGACAATAAGTTCGATCATTGCGAAAAAATATAATGAATCCGTCATGATATGACAATCAACAGCCCATCATTATCCGGTATCAGAAGAACATTGCAGAAAGTGTTTGCGCGAGCGCGCTATCGAAAACCTTTTGCCGGTCGTAAAAGAAGTAAAAATAAAGAAAGAGGAACGGATGCACATACATACCCCACGTAGGAGATTTCCGAGATCTGACGCATTGCTCGCTGTGGATAGAACATGATTGCCGTGGCGTTATGTATACTGTAACTGTCTCTGACACTCGATGCGGATTACGGCATCTTCAAAAATCCGTCAGTTCACTGATGTTCTTTCTCTCTTCCGGTCGTTCAAGACACACCCAACAGTCTTACAATCTATCGACTTTTTCGTCATATTTTCAAGCATGATAGAACAGTCTGCAAGACTAAACTCTTGCTATATTTAATTGGTACATATATTAATGATAATCACGATAGACGCGTGTTTGTATTTCTTTATGAAGGCACGCACGTGTCCGCTGAGTTGATCACTGCACTTCCTACGATCAACTGAATCCTATAGTTCACCGACTATCTTCTTGAACGCTCTCTTCCATGAGGCTGTATGTATGCTATCAGCTTATACGTGTGTATATACAGTTTATACGTGCATAGTGGGGCAGGAATATATCTGCGAACATAGAATAGTATGCTTACGCACACTATCTCACGGCAATGAGTAGCTTCCATTTATCACTGCACTTTGCTGCAAAGCGGCAGAGATTAATGATTAATATTTCACGCGCTATTAGAGACTATTATGATATGTATAGATGTGAAAATTTCTTTAAAATCCATGTCGTAAGCTGGATTTTTGGATGTATTTAAATTTTTTTATTAAAAATAACTTCTCTTTTAATTAATTTCTTATTATAAGATTAATATAATTAAGACATCATGATTTCTTATAAAAAAATGTATATATTTTTAAATAATTAAATATATGGAGAGAGGAGAGAGAGAGAAAGAGAAAAAAATCTATAAATTGAATATATTTTGCAATATGCATTTCAAAATTATTAAACTCAATAAGTTAATTGATAGTTTAAAGCATATATATTATAATTGCAATATATTAATAAAATATTGATATTTATAATATTTTTTTTATTGCAGGAAGTACAACAGCAGTTTGCTTATAAAGAAACAGAATTATACAAGGAATTACTATTGCCACCAGCGAATTTATCTACATTAATTATAAATTTAGATATTGTATCAGCTCATGATTTCTCTTATGATGGATTGTTTGTTACCTATTTCATCGATTTGCCGCAACATTGGAGTACAAATCAGAAAGAAAGATTGGTTGGCAGAACGCAGAAAAGCCGTTTAGAAAATAAAACTGCATATTTTAGTTATTGTACTGACATACCCTTGTATTATCCGTCAAATGAATTTCAGTCATTAAACAACAATGCATCATCACGTTGGCCTCGATTATTATTCTCCGCAGCATCTCTGGATAGTTGGACCAGGTAATTACAGTCGTAGAAAGCCTTGTTTCTCGAAATATACACACACATATATATTATTTAGTTAAAAACAATTTTTTTTTATTTATCAACAATATTATTATGATAAAATATTATTCTCTTTTAATATAGGTATCGAATAGAAGGTTATGCAGCATTACCAATACCAATGATACCTGGTAGATACAAATTTACAATTCCTACATGGCGTGCGAAAGGAAGTATTATCGATACATTGAGACGTTTTTTTGTTGGTGATTCTTATGAACTTGAGGATGTAACATATTGTGGTATTCCAATTAATCACGAAGGTAAAGTTTTAGATAAATCAAATTTGAAAATCGTACCGAGTGGGGATATTAAAATTTATATGAATATAATACATCAAAATGGAACACACATGAAACATTTCAATTATCAAAGAGATGATTCAGATAAAATGAGCACAAATACACTCATGAATAATGTTGAAAATGTTCTTGAACAATTTAAAGTAGCTAAAGAACGTATGATACAAATAAGAACAATAAATTCTTAAAGATAAATTATTCTAATGATAATTAGAAAGACTAGTTAAGAAATTAGTTAATGTTTTATCAATATTTCATTTTAATAATATACATATATTTAAAATAGTGTTGGGATTTACTTGCACATTTCAACTTGGTTCCTGCCCCTTGAAATGAAGTGAAGTAAGGGGCAGGAAATCAACTCTGATGAAAATGTAAATGCTTGTCGAAGCGTCAAAGAAGTATGAACAAAGAATTTTAACGCTTTTCAAATACTTCGACTTTTCATTGATTCTTAATGGTTTTGAATATTTATACTGCACGCTTCCTAAATTCTCAAAATGGTTCTCCGAATGGTGGAGTAAAGTGTGCCCGAAACACATTTGTCACACGTTAAAATTTTTTTTTTTTTTTCATTAATGTTTCCCAAATGTTCCAGAATACTCAAAGAGTGGAGCGCACTGATATACTTCCTAAACACTTTATTTATTGATACTTCGTCTCCGCTTTTTAAATATTCCGCAAAGAGTACGCAGAACATTCAAATATGTTTCATGTATATTTCAAGATGTAGAAATAAAAAAAATTATTTTAAAACGAAGAGTTATTGAGCTGTCCAGCGAATGTAAACGAAGCATCGTTGAGCATTACGCGATCCCGTCACTTAACGAGAACTAACTTCTCGATTTCAAAAAACTTTACAAACACAAAGGAATAAAGGATAAAAGACCTTGAAAGATGTATTGAAAGATTTTTCAGTTGTGTTCTAATGAAATAATTTTTTTAATGTATTTTTTTAATTATTTTTAAATGAGTTCCTCTTTTTTTTAAGAGGGTTCTAAGATAAAAGCAGTTTTTCTTAGATATTTATCGAATAAATGAAATATATTTTAAAATATTATTATCATTTGCTTACCAAAGACTTTGATTACATTTCATTCACGTTTGTTTAAAAACTCGCATTGAGAGAAATAATTCTGACAACTATAAATTTGGCAACTTTTGCAATTGAAATACCTGTAACTATGTAACTTTACAAAGTAAGAAATTATAAAAATATAGTCACGGTAACAAATTGTATGTTACACACAATTGTATGTTAATTGATAATGAAATAATGACTCAATTATATTGAATAGTTACTTGAACTTCACGCAAATAGATATAACAATTGCATTTTTCTAGTTTAGAAACAAAAACTTTTTTTTAATAAAGCACTTTATATCATGTAATTAATTAATCATTGAGGTAACTTAAGAAACATTAAAAATATTTTCTCGAAAGTCGCTCAGCATGAGCAGTACGCTGCATTGTCACCGGAGGGATGTAAGGAATTCAGTTCAATTTCTGGAGTTCAGTTTCTCCTAAGAAAAAAATTACTCAGCTTACAATAAAAGGCGCAGCGTTGGTTTCAAACTTGGAAATGTTTTTGCAATCATTTTCCCCTTACTCTAACATTTTTAAATGAAATCGTTGTTTCAAAGACTTAAATTGTTTATGTTATCATTAAATTTATTCGTTTTGTGTCAGATTACAGGATTTTCTCCTAATTATTCTGTGTACAGATTGCAGGATTTTCTCCTAGTTACTGAAATAAACTATACATTGGAAATTACAAAAAAAAAAAAAATCGAACTCGGAAGACAAAAATAAATAAGAAATGCATATAAATTTGTAACTATGTATTATAAAGCTTTAATAACTTAGCAAACGAAAATGGATTGAAATGGATTAGAAATTTTCAATCCATTCCGAATCCGTATTTTAAATCTATAAAAATGGATTGGATTCCATATAAAAAAAAATTTTTATACGTGTAAAAGTTTAAATAAATTAAAGTAGTAATCATATGAATTTCTAAAGATATTATTTTAAAACTTTTATACAAAAAATATACTTTTGCTTAATTGCTCTTGTATAATGAACGTATTAAAATGAAATATACATAAAAGTGATTAATTTATTAATTAAAAATAAGTAATTTATATATGTAACATTTATTGTATATATTGTACATATTTACGTAATTCTTTTTATGCTTCTTTTAACTATTAAATGAAGTAGAATTCATGATATGTTTTTACAGTACAACTTTTTTTTACTCAGTTGAATTAAAATGAAAAATTTCTTATTCATAATTCTGAATAAAGTAGCATTCATGATACATTTTTAAATGAAACAATGGATTTTTTACTCACAATTTTAAATTGAATAGTATTCATGGCTCATTTTAAAAGAAAAATTTTTGTTTAGATTTTCAACTGCATTTCCTATTCAGAATTGTTAATTAAGCAGTATTCACGATGCACAGAAATTGCTGATATTATTTTTAGATTCAACTGGATTAAAAAACTGCATTTCTTATTCACATTTTGAATTCAGTAGCTTACGATACACGTACACACACACACACACACACACGCGCGCGCGCGCGCGCGCAATATATTATAATATTATTTTTAGATTGAAAAGTATAAAAACATATTCCATGCCATTCCTATAAATGAATAAAAATACATTCAGGATTGAGAAGGATTCATTTTAACATTCATGAATCCGTATTTCTGAAAATCTGAATACATTTCAATCCATTCCCGTTTGCTGAGAAGAACAATAAGTAAATTAAGAAGATATAGATATTATTAACTATTAATTGTAATTGATTACACAGTATGATAAAAATCGATTTTTTTCTCCTATGAAAAAATCAAAAAGATTCTGAAAATAGGTGTAAAAAAAAATACCCATGTCTCGGCGTTTTACCAGAGCAAGTCGTTAATGTTTTTTAAGTAGCATCAAATTTTCTTTTTATAATACACTGTACAGCACAAGTTTCCTCCCATGAAAAATTCAAAGAGATTCTGAAAGTAGATGTTAGGAAAGCATATCCGTGTCTCAGTACTGATTTTCTTCGATATTCGACATTGTCGCGATCTAAACAAAGTGACGTAAACAAGCAATCACAAAACAGCTCATTCCTTGTTCTTGCTTAGTTCGAACAGTCGCGATCGTGGATTTAGTTGATGAAATTTCGAACTGTACATTTTTTTTAAACGAAATTGAAAATGAAGAAAATAAACAATAATACAGTATCCAAATCGAAATAATTATTTTCATGCAATGAAAGTTAACGTGTTGCTCAAAATACACTTTCTTCACAATCATTTAGATTTTTTTCCATCAAATTTGGATAAATTCACTGATGAACATAATGAACGCTTTCACCAAGACATTGCGATCATTGAGAAATGCTTTAAAGGAAAAGATATCAGACACATGCTTGGTGAATACTGTTGGTCTATTGTTCGTGATACAAAACCGAAATCATACAAATGGCAAATCAAACGACCAAGATTCTTATAATAATTATAATTATAATTGTATTATTATTATACAAAAATTTGAAAATATATAAAAAAAATAATTCTCAGTTGTTTTTTTTTGTATTCGGACTCATCGCATAGTTTCACATGTAAAAATCAAACATCAATTATTTATTTAAAAAAAATTATTATATAATTTAAAATAATTGTAAAAAGCCAATATGAAGCAAATACGATAAATGGCAAACATAAAAAACGTTAACAACTTGATTTAATAAAACGCCGAGACACGAGTATTTTTTTTTAAATTTACTTTCAGAATCTCTTCGATTTTTTCACGAGAGGGAATGTGTGTTGTACTGTGTTATACGGTTAATGTTACTATATTTTCTTAGTTCATTTAATCTAGTATTTTTATTATAATTTAATAATATGTATAATTTAATAATATATAATTGAGGCGCTTTTTCACTACAAGTTTATTACTGGTACAACTTTTTTCTCTGAATGCGACAATGCTCTGTTTATGTTCTCTATAGCTTAATCATACTCTGTTTACATTCAACGAACATTCTGCTCGTACTTGTCGAAGAACTTATCTATGTTTTATTTATGCTTTCTACTAATGTTTTATTTATGCTTTCTTTAACATTTAGCTGATGCTTTCTTTACGTTCCAATTTTCACTTTTTTAGGTTTTATTTATGTTTTCATTACTCCCTTCTTACACTTCTTTTATACTCCAATTAATGCTTTATGACATTCGCTTTACGTTTTATTTTCATCAGGAAAGCTGAAAATCATCAGAAATGTGCAAGCAAATCCTACCCCTAGTTTAAATAATGCATGTATTATAAATTAAAATAAGTAGAAAGTTAATTATATTCATAGGGATTATTCCAGTAAGAAATGATAATGGAATCGATTCATTGTTATTTCTCACTAGATGTAAGATTAATTATATTCAAAGACGAATATATATATATATATATATATAT
>NW_017259217.1:323140-330709 GCF_001594045.1 Atta colombica
AAATGCTCTTATCACTTTACGGTAATTTCGAAATTTTTTGTTTAAGTTCAAAAATTTTTTAATGTTATTAAATAAAAGATAACATCCCGAGAAAAACTGTTTTATATATATATATATATGGACATATTTTATACATAATTATATATAATTATATGAAACATTTTTTTCTGGCCGTATACACAATTGGCTCATGTCGAGAGGATGGACGGAATAAAGGCCTAATTATGAAATTTTGATATTAATAAAAATTAAAATAATTTGTTTTTTTATTATACACAAAGTACAATATCAAATGAATTTATGTAATATTTTCAAGAAGTTACATGTTACAATACTTCTTTATTACGATCAATATTACATGAAAAAACTAATTGCCGGAAAAAGGACCTAAATAGAAATGTACTTTTATTTCTCTCAATTGCAAACAAAAATTGTTAGGAGAACATGACAAATACCTAGGCCGATAAAAGGCGATAGTATAATTCCTAAGGTGCGGTCCATTTACGACATTTTTCAACAAAATTTGTTGAAACTTTTGATTAACCAATCGGAAAAAAGAATTTTATTAACTGATCAATCAAATGCTTCGAAGCATTCGTAGCATCAAATGGATCGTAGCTGGCCTAATAAAGCTGGTTCTACAATAGTCGCATCGCAACATCGCAAGCATTACGGTCAAATAAACATCAAGCTAATTCGACTCTGATTGAACGACAATGCTTGTGACGCTGCGATGTAGAACCAGCTTAAGAGTTGCATTAAGGTACCTTTTCTTGCCAATGCTCGATGCTCATTTTTGGCATCAAAATAAGTCACGTGATAGAAATTGACGAACATCAAGAGTCAATTTTGATCAATTGTGACTTATACTGTTCCTTACTTATACTGTTCCTGACTTATACTGGTCTGTAAGAGAAAATGGTCGATTCTGTATCTACAAACAAGGTGAAATTACAAAAGTGAGCAAATTTATTAAAGGTTGACCAATGAAATTATTAGTATTTTAATAAATTCGCTTACTATGATATAAAAATGATAGTGCATTAAAACAGTTAAATAAAATGTTACGAGATTGTAAATATTAATTGTAAAATATTAAATACTATAACATTGATAATGATTTTTACAATTTTTTAAATTATATTTTATTTTAATAAGCAAATTATTAACATAAAGTTAATAATGTTTAAATTATATTCATCCTGGGATGCATCTTTGACGCACCATGTGAACATAGCACACAAAACTTGCGTGATGGAAAAGTGCGGAATTTAATCCATATCAGAATGTAAGAACCAACCAACTACAGTCGAGTATTTCCCTATTATTATATTTCCCTGTTACAGTCGAATGACAGGGGAATGCTGTAGTTGGTTCTTACATTCTGAATTAAACCTTCGGTGGAAACTAGGCCAATGACACATTTTCTATTCCGTCTAATTCCACACCGTGATTTTACCCTTAAAGATGCCTTATCATGCTGACACTCGACGCTCATTTTCAGCGTATATCATTTTCATAATAGGTCGTGATCAAAATTGGACGCTTGATTTTTGTTAGTTCCTATCACGTGACTTATTTTGACTCCAAAATGAGCGTCGAGCATCGGCACGAAAAAAAAACATTAAACATGCCTATCCATATGCTGGATTCATACTAGTTCATCCTGATTCCGACGTGCGTCGTACGCTCTGCAACCAAGAAAACAGGATTTTGCTTCGTATCATCGGAATCAGGGTGAATCCAGCAATACAGCGGAATAGCGTAACACGGAATAAGAGCAGAACCAATCAAAACCAATCAGAACCTATTGGGTTGTTCAGAAAGTTCGTGCCGATTAACCTATATAATTTAATAAATGTATACTAAAATTTAAATCTTCTGCGTTTCAATTTTCCTTCATCATCGGCACGAACTTTCCGGACAATCTAATAAAACAGAAAAAAAACATTCATCCATGATGGAAATATATAAGGAAATACAAAGATGAACCATTGCGCACAATAGCATTGAAGGTATGGCTTAAAATTTCGACCAATCGATCAGTTGTTACCCAAGCGGAGACGCTTATGATTTTATTTTTTATGTTAGAAACAATTTAATTTTAATGTAATTTTTGAAATTAATGGAAATAGTAGTTATTACCATACGTAATCTTAAAATTGTCATCTTTGCGAAATTTAAGTCTCTGCGAGTAGTCAAGTCTCCAATCATTTCAATCGCAACTCTTGATCTTTGAGAGAATGAGATACTTTACATTCTTATTAAACGCATAATTAATTATTAAACACATAATTTGTGCGACTTTTGCAATTTTTTACGAAACAATTTGGCATATTGACATTTGGCATTATTGACTTCTAAGATACGACGATACAACACATACGATGGCATCACTTGGCCATACTGAATTTTGCATCTTGGGTAAAAGCTGATTGGTCCCCTATTTTTGAACAACTGTGTATCCACCGGAATGGTTCACCTTGAGTGGGGGAAAAAGTTTGTCGTGGCGTTTTTCCCGCTAGATGGCATTAAATGCTCAGCAGTCGGCAACTACTAATCGCATCGGCAACATTAGACGTGCGTTTAAAAAGTGACATTTTAACCTTTGTTTTAAGCCGAAAAAGATTGAAATCGGTGAAGTGGATCAAAAGTTATTTTATTTTGAAAATGGAAATAAATAAGGAAAAAATTCGCTACATTTTGCAGTATCACTACTATAAAGGCAAGAATGCTGCACAGGCTTGTAAAAAAATTTGCGCTATTTATGGTGAAGATATCAAAATCTATCAAGATCAGCAGCACGGAAATGGTTCGCTCGCTTTCGTGCTGGAACTTTCGATATGAAAGAACCTCGCTCCGGTCGACAATCACTGAAAAGTCCGATGAAATCTTGGTAAAAGTCGAACGTGATAAGCATGTGAGCACTGTGGAGATTGCCAGGGAATTAGGCATTACAAAACAGTTTTAAATCATTTACACAAAAAGATACTGGATACAAAAAGAAGCTCGATGTTTGGGTTCCTCACGAGTTGAATGTTAGGAACATGATGGACTGAATTAACATTTGTGATACGTTACTGAAATGGAATGAAATTGAGCCATTTTTGAAGAGAATAATAACTGTGATGAAAAATGTATCACCTAGGACAATCCCACTAGAAAAAGATCATGGATAAAGAAAGGAAAGAAGACGCAAGTAATCGCAAAACCTGGATTGACGAGGAAGAAGGTGATGTGTGTGTGATGGAACTGGAAGAGAATTGTTCACTATGAGTTGTTACCGTCCAATCAAACAATTAATTCTGAACTCTACTATGAACAACTGCAGAGATTACAACAAGCAATTGAGAGGAAGCGGCCAGAATTAATCAATAGGAGAGGTGTCGTCTTTTATCACGACCACACTTTGATGACTCGGCAAAAATTGCAAGAGCTTGGCTGGGAAGTTTTAATGCATTCACCGTATAGTTCTGACATAGCACCCTCAGACTATCATTTGTTTAGATCTCTGCAGAACTCTCTTAATGATGTAAAGCCAGCAAAAAGGTCTGTGGAAATCACTTGAAGCAGTTTTTCGATCAGAAACCACAGAAGTTCTATCGCGATGGAATTATGGCTCTGCCCCAAAAATGGCAAAATATTATAGAAAATAATGGAGCATATTTGGTTTAAATAAATTTCAATACTCTAAGAAAAGCACTTTAATTTTACTAAAAAATCGCCACGAACTTTTTCCCATACCCAATATATTTTCACCATGCATTTATCCATTTGTCTGCCCTCACTCTACTCTATCCTCATCACTGTTATCGATGGTCCATTCTATAAGTTTTTTATTGTTATACTATGCAATAAGTTAAAATGAAATAAACATATATTTATTGCACTGTGTGCATCAGTTCAGGGAGCAGCAATAAAAAAATGGATCTTTATGTCAATGGAGCTATCTCTTTGTAAATGGAATTCTCAAACATATCAAGAAAAACCCATAGTTTATACTTATTCCAACAGAGGGCTAAAAATAACTGAAATTCCTTTATTGCGTTCCAAAACTTATAAAAAGAGATTTTCGAGATTTATAATTTTTGCAATGTTAAATCCCAAATTATTGGGATCGCAATTTTTGGAAATATGTGAAAAATTTTAGATATTTTATTAAATTAAACATGTTCGTTCACATTCTGTTTTTTAGGATACATTTTATATGTGTTTACATAGGTCATACAGCAGCGGTTCTCAATGTATTAAATCGACTCTACGACAGACGATTGAGAAGATTCTGCTGCACTGACTTGACAACACAAATAATTGTTATTATTGACAGAGGGATAATGTGAGCTGGAAGCGACGACGCATTTCTGGTGCTCGAGGGCGCGTTTGGTCGGTAAGTGTCGAGACCCAAGCGTTAGTCCCGTCGAGAAACCGCGAAATTTCCGTGTAGGCTTTATTCAACAGAGACTAATTTTTTCTGTCAAATTTATCGTCACGGGATACAGGTTATGTGAGCTCTGCGAGTAGAGCGAGTGAGTGAGTGAGCTCGTCCTCCCCTTGCTCGCCGTTGTTCGAGGCGAATCATCGCAGAATGGGCCAGGGTACGGAAACGTGCGCTGACCGACCCACGGAGGTCAGCGTCATCAGATTTGTCTCGCGAAACCGTACCATCGAAGAAATTGCACCGAAAAAGGTAAAGTTTTCGGTAGAGAGATTCATTGGTCGCCTAAGGTCAATGACCCCTAAGTCAAAACAAATAGAGTAAATCGGAGCAGGTGCAACAATGAAATTTTTTGTTTTAATAAGTTAATTTATTTTTGACTTGAATTTAATAAGCAGTTAGTTTGTCTTTTAAAAGAAATCTCTTAATACATTCCTGAAGAGGAAAGAAGGAAAGATGAACTGGTGCAAAAATTCAGTTAAAAAGAACAGGCCTTATGTTGCAAAATTATTTTTTATATATACATATTTAGTGCCATTTGCTCAAAACTATAGTTTAACAAATATTTATTTATTTTTATTTAATAAAATCTTAATGAGTCCAGATTTTGTGCTAAACATATCTGGAAATTATTCTTACATTTGTATTGATAATCATGAAAATATGATCAATATGGATATATTTTTTCAGTATTTGTATTATCAGCGATTGGATTTCAATTAAAATTTTTTATCTGTTTCATATTCAATAGAGTCTAATATCAATTTTCAATATATAGGAAGTATATACTTGCAAACAACGAGGTTGTGGTAAGGTGTTCACTAATCAAGATGAATATAAAACACATGAAGCACTAGAGGCTTTAAAAATTCGATTTATGTGAGTAGAAATCAATTCATTGTCATCACTATAATAATTGACTAGAATAGTGAATAATATATATCTGCAATTGATTTATATGATTTTAATAAAATATTATAAAATATTTATTAGTAGTAGAATATTAAGTTTAATATTCATTTTAAGATTTTATTTATATCTTTTTATGAATTTTTTACAGTTGTCGTGAGCCAGGTTGTGGAGAAGAATTATCAGATCCAGGTAGCATGTGGAGACATTATCAAGAATGGCATAATAATGAAACAAATGTCTTTGTATGTCCATATACCAACTGTGGATCTTTGCAATCTACTAGCGGTAATCTTGAGGAACATATTGAAAGTTGTCATAGACAACCACCCACACTGCCAATAGAGCCTGAGATAATTTGTTTCGAAGGCCCCGAAAATGCAATAGACGAAGAAATCATGCAAAAGACTGATGAAGGATGTTATGAAAAACTGCCAAGTGAAAACTTTATTATAAAGGAAGAATATGGAAATAAAGAAGAAAACTGTTCTATTAGAAACGAAGCAAAAATTCAAGTGAAGAATGAGTTTTGTCACGAGCAAAAGATTACGAACAGCGAAGACTATTCGAATAATGAATCTTTGAATGGTATTAATAAGTTTTCAAATAGTGAAGATCTGCTTATAATGAAAGATAATTTCTTACGAAAATACGATACTGGAACTCCAAAATGTGAAGAGATCCTTCAAGTGGAATGCACGCAGGATAAGAATAATGTGGTTTACATAAATAGTGACATAACTATTACGAAAAATATGAAAATGGAAATATGCAATTTAAATTTACGAAATCAGGAGCATAGAATAGATTTAGGAAATATGGAACGAGTTTTTCGAAACGGTCTTGAGCGTGAAAATTCTTTAAAAATTGAAGAAAGCTCGATGGAAACAAATAGCAATTGTTCAGATGATGAGGAGTATACTCCAAAAAAACAACGCATGTCTAGGTACAAACAAGAAACATATAAATGCGACGTCAATGGTTGCGGAAAGAAGTACAAATACATATCGCATTATCGTCATCATCAAGACAGTCATAAATTAGTCACAAATACAATTAATTCCAATAATGATAAGCAAATGCCAAAGGTAAAGCAAGGGAAGGCATCTACTGTCAGCTTTTTTATGTAAGTAATCTGATGTACATACATTTTGTAAGTATGTTTTAGATTTTCCAACCTCCGAATATTTAATGTCTAGATGCAAAATGCCTGGATGTGGTGTGCAAGTAAATAATGTTACTGGCCTATGGAAGCATTATCAAGACAATCATGCCAATTCCAAGCCGCCGGTTGTACAAACTACCAAAAACAATGAAGTATTTCAGTAAAGCATTTACGAATCAATTTTCGTAATATTACTCTTGTTGCGGACAGCTCGCATACATAGCGTAAATAATTATAATAATCCGTTATCAGAGGCAAGATACTGGAATGCGAGGCAGAGTTGTACAAACATTTCGATCAAGTTTACTCCGATAATTCCACCGAGTGACAGGAATGGAAAGACTGGTTATGGGAGTAGCATTCGTTTTACTGAGATATTGCAAGAGGACGCTACTACCCAGTAGAGAAATTTTAAGACTGAATTCAAAGCCAAGCATAATATTAATTTGAATGACTACACTGAAAGTGGCGATACCACTTATAATCTTAATAGTTAAAAGGAATTTTTTCGGAAATAACTCTAATCTCGCGGGAAGATTTCTCGTTTGGAGTAACGAAAGAAGTCATAGTAATTCAGAGTATTTTACAGAGATTATTATATAACCACTTTTATGCAATTTAAAGCGCTTTAAGCTTATGTGTTTGGTCTGTAATTGAACGCTGTTAACTACGATCGATAAACTTCTAGTAGCTATAAGTGATATGGGCTTTGTAGGATACTCTGACATTGATCAGTAAATTGTACTGTCGATATTTAAGAAAATTTATTGAGCAGCTTGATGTATGCTGTGGCGGAATAATTAGCAACTTGGATAAATAGAGAATTCAGTCTAAAAATATACATATATCATTCTATATGAATATAAATTTTTCTTGTCGCTATAAGAGGCTAAATCCGCTGCAGCGACTTGCACTTGTAATAATGAAACTTCTGATTCTCTGTACTGATTTTTACTATTTTATATTATATCGTTTTTATGTAACTTATATTCCTTCTATACCAATATATGTCGATATTTACTATATCAGGTGTATATTTATTTATGTATATATATATATA
>NW_017259217.1:330809-341492 GCF_001594045.1 Atta colombica
ATCATAAATATTGTAAAGCATTTTTATTTGTATGTCTATATGTTTAAAAATAAAGTGCAATATATAATAAGGACAAAATGTAAACCCAGCATATAAATTCTACAAAATAATCTATTAATTTATATTATGTCGTTAAAATTAATGTTTAGAAATATTTAATTTTTGTTTCTAAAATTATTAAATTATTAAAGTAATGATTACTTAGGACCGGTTTCATCTGATCAGTCAGTTCTACTGCAGCAAATACGATTGGTCGATTAAATGCCGATTAATAAATAATTTGCGTTGGTGAAATCGACCCTTAGTAATCATTTGTAATATTTGGCGCATTCAAAGTGCTATATTTGCTGCCTTCCTAACATCTAATGCGAGATTGGTTGTTTTTCTGTGCACGCGTGTTTTAATTGGTTACGTATATTTACTGTAGATAGACTTCACTGACTTCACCGAATATAAACGGTTATAATTGGCAACAATTGGCATTGAAATATCTACTATATAAGCACTGCTGTCTTAATTTGGTTTCAGTCAATTTCAGTTGGCAGACATTACACAAGTAAAAATATATAGCCGACATGTCGATATTGCTCGATGAAATCAGATGAAATATGAAACTCCACTGTATGTGGTCGGACGTAATCTTTTGTATTAGTCATTGTACGATCCTGAATTAAAAAATTCAAGATACGTAGATTGCTTTTTAATCATCCGTCCGTAAAATCTCATAGAGTCGCTCGTAGAATTGAGTGGCTAAACTGCTGACAAAAATGGCGTATCGTGGTGTAAAAGGTTCTGATCCGTTTGTATCAAAAACTTCACGAAATGAACGTTTCGCGCAGATGTCAAAACAAGAACAGATCATTCAACAAAAAAAGATGGAAATCCAAGCCAAATTGCAAGAACAGAAAGCGAAAGAAGCCGTGGAATGTATGAAGAAGTCTAGCTCGTCAACTTCTACTACAGCAACTAGTAAGGGCACTGCGCCAAAGTAAGTCAAGTAAATCTCTTATGTATCATGTTATTGTCATGTCAACTCAGTCTTTCGGATGAAATTATGTTATAGTTTATGTTATAATTTACCCGTTTGTCATATTTATATTGATAGCTTGGAAATGTCAATAGTAAAAGTCATTGTTTATCTCTGTAGAGAGGATGATGAAAAGCCTACCATGAATGTGTTTGCCAATGACGGCAGTTTCCTCGATCAATTTAAAAAAATAGCCAATAAAACAACTAGCAAACAAGAACAGGATAAAGAAGACAAGAGAAAAGATGAGAGAAATTATGAAGCTACTAGAGAGAGAGACAGGGAAAGAAAGCGCAGCATTGAAAAAAATAGAGATTGGGACAGCAGACGCGATCGTCGAAGAAACGATACACGATGGGGAAGAAGTTCAGATAGGAAACACAGTTCGTCGTCGAGTCCGTCGCCTACCAGGCGAAGATCACCACCTAGTCCAGAAACGCGACATAGCTATAATCAATCACAAAATGGACAACGCGCACAATTTCAGAATCAGCAATTCCCAATTCAAAATAACAATCACGTCTCTTCCATCCCGTCCCTCATGTCTCAACCAGTGCAGATGCAAATGACAAATATACCGCCTCCGAATATAAGGAACTTGACACCAAGTATTCCATCTGCGCATATGCAAAGGATACCAATGTCGAAAAATTTTAGCAATAATTATACTAACATAAATGAGCATTCTAATAATGTGAGAATGCAAATCGCACCATCGCATATTATACGTCCTCCACCTCCTCCTATTCAGAGCATTCCACCGAATACAAATGTTCCACCGCCAAATATGCAAATGTCTCAAGCTATACCAATGCCCAATTTGTCCTCGCCATCAAACGCACAACAGCATATTATACAGAATCCACAACAATGCAGTGTACCACCGCCAGCGTGTAATGCTAATTTACAACCTCCAAATATTCCTCCGCCTAACATACCACCTCCGAACATTTTACCACCAATGTCTCAAATGCCACCGACCATGATGCCTATTACAGGCTCACAAACTATTGTAGTAACGGTACCAAACGTAGCTAATGTTCCACCTCCAAATGTGATAACATCTATGATAATGTCAGCACCTCCGCCAGTGCATACCGTCCCATCAACAATCAATTCGGTTCCACCACCAAACTTGAATATCCCTCCGCCAAACATCCCGCCACCTAATGTTATTCCTAATGCAGCACCATCACGTAGTCTCATGTCCAGCGGCTATGCTCTTTCCAATCAGGTACCTATTTCGGTGGGCCCTCCTAACGTACAAATACCACCACCTGTGAGACCACCGGCTAATCTACAAAATTCCGAACAACAAGGTATGATATTACAGTTAGGAAATATGTTTCTTTTGTGTCGCACAATTGTATAATGTTATCTTTAAGCACTAGACACATTGTTTCCTCACAATTTTAATAATATTGTGGGAAACTAGGAAGATAAATTGTTAGAAGATATAAAAAATAATAAAATAGAAATAATATATACAATATTCTTTATATTGTATACACATACGCATAGATAGACAAATATTTGAAACATTATTATACAAAGTAGCTGACAAAGGATTCTAAGTGTGTTTAGTAGAGGCTGAGCAGCTGGCACGAATCGTGGCTGACTGTGGGGATGAGATAGAACAAGAAGTACGAGAGAAGAATGCCCAAGATCCTAAATTATGGTAACTACTGTCCTCACTGGTCCTCGTTTTGTATTCCCATTTCCTTGTTCCTTGTTTGTAATATAATTAATACTTTTATAATATCTAGGACGATAATATTTTATTTTGTATTATAGGACATTGTACAAATCTCTATCACGTAGTTCTTGACATCTTAGTAACATGAAAAATTGAATGTACAATTTTGTTGAATGTCCGCTTAATGTGAATTCTTGCAAGTGTGCTTGCATTTCTAAATATCAATTGTATCGCAAAAAAATTGCTAATTACATAAATTTACCTACATGTTTATTATATTTTTATGAAGAAAACTATTTTTTCGTTTGACAAAATTGTTAATAATGAATGTATTCTCACATTGAACATATTTTTTCTTACAATCACAATAATGGCATCATATATATTTGATAACCCATAATTCTTTTAGCATAAAAAAAAAATTGTTTCTCTTGTAGACTTTAAAATGTTCTATTATTAATATAATTATTTTTCACATGAAAGAAATTAAGAATTTATATGAGATTATAGAAAATGTTACAAAAGATATGGTATATGAAAAAGCTTAAGGCAAAATACGGAATTATCTTCTAAATGAATTTTTCTGTATACATTTTTCTGCAAAGTTTACTTTGTGTTGTATTCTTTTATTGTTTAGTTTTAAACATGTTTATTCTCAAAATTCAAGTTTTTGATTATGTTGTTTTTAATGTAAAAAAAATATGATTGTTTAACTAATAAGAAAATATTCCATTTAGATATATTTATAAAACATTTTTATATTTAATGAATATTCCAATATCTATACCTATTCAATATATATGCTAAGAATAACCACTAATGTAATCTATGCTTTAATTCTAAGATTTTATATTTAATTTTTATATTAATTAAAGACAAAGATATCTATTATTTCAAAATTTCATTTTACAATTTTCAAGTTATAATCGTATCTTTTGAAGCATAACTGTATATTCTTTTAAACTTACGCTGTTTCTTGTTTTTGATGTTTATATGTTGCGTATATTTTCAAATGCTAGATATATATATATATATATATATATATATATATATACTATGCCTATATATATATACTATAATATCAATGCCTCCAATTTCCTCAATCCAAATAATATTTTAAACTTTTCTTCTGCTACTTTTTACTTTTTATTGACATTATATTTTTTCTATGAAAGTATTGTATCTATAGGAATACATATTACTAGACAGCGTTTTAAGTATCATTTTAATCAAGGTTTCTGCACCAAAAGCAAAGTGCAGCGTATCTGCAGTACAGGGGATTGGTTTCAAAATTACGTGCGGAGAAGCCAGATAAGGATAAGAAGAACAGTGGTGCAGAACTTTATTGTCCTGAAGAAGCTCTTAGTGACAATGATGAGGATAAATCTCAGAAATCTCATTCAACTTCACATGGTGAATAACTACATGTATACATACATAATGACATTTAGTCATTAGCACAAGTTTTATTAATACATGTTTTATATATGTCATTATTAGCAGATCAGTTAAAGGACGATAATAAGGAAGAACGGAAAAGAAGAAAACGTAGTCGCTGGGGTGATGCAGACAATAAGATTCTTGTTGCAGAAACAAATGTTCCTTCTGGTAATAGATCAGGTGCTGTACTTCCACAACCTGGCATAGCTATACCGGGACAAATTGGACAACCTGCAGTCATAATACCTTCTCCATCAAAGAGACAACATGTTAAATCAAAAAATCCAATGCTTACCAAGATTTCACGTAATGATCCTGCACTTATCCATTATGCGAGACAGACATTTGGCACACTCGATTTAAGCGAAGAACAATGGAAAAAGGCAGAGGATCATTATAAGGTAGATTGTTGTATCAATTATAAAAGATATACACACAAAGTATATTAAAATTTGTTCTCTTTATCTGATTATATATGTACATAAAAATATATAAAAATGAATTTTAAGGATTAATAATTTTGTGCATAAAAAGATATAAATAATTTTTTTTAGATAAATCTTTTATATCAAAATCTCTTAAGGAAAAGAGAAGAAGTGAAACGTTTGGAAGCACAAGGAAAACATAAATATGAGTACGATAGCGACGAAGAAACAGAAGGAGGAACTTGGGAACACAAATTGAGGTCCGCTGAAATGGAAGCGACACAGATGTGGGCCGAGGAATTAACTGCGCAAGCCGAAGGCAAACATCATATTGGCGATTTTCTACCACCGGATGAATTAAAAAAATTTATGGAGCAATATAATGCTGTAAAGCAAGGCAAAGAACCAGACTTGAGCGACTATAAAGAATACAAATTAAAGGAAGATAATATAGGTAGGTTCCAAAAAAGTTTTTTCTTGTTTTTTCTCGATCAATATTATATTTATACAATAAATACAACGACGTTGTTTTGTTACATAAACTTATGTAACAAATAAATAGTTAAATTTGGTTATATCATATTGAGAACTTAACTATTTATTAAATTTACTATTTATTAAATTGACAGATATATTTCAAGTCAAATGCTAACAAAAATAATTTCTGAATTTTTTAAATTATGAATCTGAATATTTTAAATTTGTTAAAAATTATTTTAGTTAATTTCAATTGAATTTCATAAGTTTTTTTTTACTTTATAGGATTTCAGATGTTACAAAAACTGGGATGGAGCGAAGGACAAGGGTTGGGCAGTGAGGGTAGCGGTCGTATTGAACCAATTAACAAGTAATGCCTTTTATATTATTTTTTTCATGTCGAATATGTTTGTCTAATATTTTCAAGTTGTTATAATCAATGTTTCTAGAGCGACAAATAGACTTGATAGTGCTGGTCTAGGATCTGAACGACCAGATGGAGTATCTAGAGATGATGATGAATTTGATGCATATAGAAAACGGATGATGCTCGCGTATAGATTTAGGCCTAATCCATTAGTAAGTATCGTGATTTTTATAATAAAAAATAAAAATGTTAAGTAAAATATCTAATAGCTCATTTTAATTATTACATTTTCCTTTTCAGAATAATCCAAGAAGACCTTATTACTAAGAGCTAAAATACATTGTCACTAAACTAGTATTCCTTTTATTACTGAACAATGTAGTAGATGCCTTTATTTTGTATATTTGAAATTGTATATTTCATTTTAAAATATATCTCTTATACACAATTTCCATTTCTTTCTGAGTAAAATTATTTATAAAAATTAGTATAAAAATTAGTATTAAAGTTTGAATACGTTCAAATTATGAAAAAATATATATGAGCAAAAATTTTATTTTGTTCATTATTTGTATATACTATTTGTACATTCTTTGTACTATTTGTGCACTCTTTCTATTTTATACTATTTTTTGTACTTTAACGTAAAAGAGCATCGCTAAATTGTATTATCTTTCGGCAAATTCTTTGTAAAATAACAATTTTTGCAGAAAAAAATTATTTAAAATATTTTTTTATAAATATCTCTCTTATGAGGATTTTAAATAAATTTTGGTTTATTAAAAATCACTGCAATACCTATGTTTGATATTTTAAGTAGCATATCAGAAATGTCAAAAAAAGTTAAATATTAGGTGTTTGAATAAGTTTCCCTCGTTTTCTAAGAGACGTCACGAGTACTACGTGAATAGAATTCTTTTAGTGGCAACTGTTTTATTTGAGAGTACTATACATAAGCTTTCATATTTAATATATGACATTTGATGGACATGTAAATTAACATTTTTGTCATTGCATTGAAAACAACTTTTGTGCCAACAAAATAATATTTGCGGGAAGTTTTACTGCATTGCTTTATTAAGAAAACTGCAGTTGAAAATTATCATTTGCTTGTGGAGATATACAGGGAGCATTCTTCATCTGAAAGTAGTTTCAACGCTTTAGAAGCTTTAATTTCGATAAAAATAAATAACATGAAGATGCATTACAAAATTGAAAAATGAAATGGATTATTTGAAATTTCATCATTATATGAAAATATCCATATCAAATGCTAAAAAAATTAGAGGCATTAAATGTTGATTAATCAACTGTTTAAAAACAAAATTTCACAAAAAACCGGAGTAAATTTATTCAAACACTCAATATACACAATTTATACTATATATACACAATTTTCATACGTAAATAAGTTATTACTAATGAAATTCCTCTAACCTAATAAAATAAAATAGGTTTGTACTTGTAGTAGTACAGCTACACTGATTTCTAAGTTTAATACATATAATATTTTACTTTTGACTCCAAGATTTTCCTTTGGCATTCGCAATATTAATATTATGAAAGTATTACTTTATATATAATTTCTGTCGACGAGATCTTTAAAAGTACCTATTAACATATTTCTATAAAAGCTATCATTTTCTATTCTTTCTCGAAGTATATCACTGTCATATGCATTTTTTATTTCTACATCATTACTGGTAAATATATGTATAGTGTAAGTAGCCATTCCTGCTGCGTATTTTCCAAATTTAGTAAGATGTTTAGATAATATTTCGTAAGGAAAAAGGATATTAGGATCATAACCGGCTCTTTCGATATACCTGGATAATGTTTCGTGATATTCGTATATTACTTGATCGAAATATTCATTTCGTGTTTCTTGCGTGCAGCAGCAGAAAAGTATATAAAGTAGATCTAAGACAGGAGATGCGTAACGACATAGCTGAAGATCTATAAAACGCAAGTCGTACGGAATGTTCTCCTAAAATGAAATGACGTTTAAGATGTCGTGTATTTAGATATATTAATTTAACGCAAATCTTAAGCTGCTACGACGTATATATCATCAAGGGTTATTCAATTGCGTGTACATACTTCGTCGTATTTGAAGAGCATGTTGTTAGTCCAAGAGTCACCATGATTTACAACGGTATATGGCTCAGCAGCTTTTCCATCAACTGCATCGAACATGTTTTGCATCATATTTTCTACGAATCGTTGGTATCTTTCGGAATAATGTTTATCTTCATTCGCTAAAGCCTAGTACGTGATACCAAAAAGAAAAAAAAATTAAATTCGATGAATATCAATGATCTTTGAGATTCAAAATGCGAATACCTTGAAAACGAGCTCAATAAGCATTTTTGAAAGATCCTTCTCCTTATCATCAATATTATCAACTAATCGTTTATTAAACAAGTGTTCTTTCATCTTTAATTTTTCGAAGTTCGTTGGATTCGTAACACGCGTAATGAAGCTGTATGCGTGAAATTCACCTAAGCATCGTAATGCCAAGCTGAGATGAGGATAATCCAAAATTTTTGACTTGGCCATCACAAAACCTTGAGGCGCTAAATTTTCTAACATCAGTATCTACGATAAATTACGTATATTTATTCATTATCCAAGCGTTTATCTCTTTATCGCTTTAGAGTATTCTTTAGAAAAGATACAAATCTAATCTCGGTAATCGCGCTATATGAGAAATACGTGAAAGTTTATCATATTATGAGATAGCTGAGGATGATAATCGCATAATGTTATCGAGTCACGTCGTCTTAGGAGTGGATATTCATGGTTGTTTACATTGATGAATAAGATTCGAATGCTTTGCCTCTTTATGTGTGCATATACATGATACAAATAAATTCCTTACCAAAAAAGCAGCAGCAAATTGCAATACAAATTACAAAATAGTTTTTTTTCTCTGAGACCTTATCGTTATATATGTATATAAATTAAGATATCTTATTAAATAAAATACTGAAGTTACATATTGTGCAAGATGAGATAAGATAAGGATACTTATTAGAAGATAATTATATTTTAATTTATATTTTTTCCGCCATGTGCAATTCTTCCATTAAAATGTCAGAGATATATTACGTATGGAAGTTACGTATTAAAGAATCAAGTCTTTATAAAGAAGTGTATGTACGTGTACTTTCGCGAGCCATCTAATTATCAGACACTTACTCTATACTCCTACCGCATGCCTAACATTGATTTCATCGGCTCCTAGTGTTAAATATAAACGGGAAAAGACTTTAAAAATTGCGGAAGATATAACATTATTTATACCGTTGCGATTTGTTGGCCGTTTTCTTATATAAATAGCGATAACTTTCGAACAAATGATCGGAGGGTTGTGAGGATTTAAAGGAACGCTTTCCGAGATGCTTCGACGAATTTCACGAATTAATTAAACTCCAAAATTAATAATTTCACCAATAAAATGGAACCGCGTCAAAATATGAGAGATTCTTTCGCATTAACTCTTAAATACAGATTGACTATTAGCGAAAATATTGCATAATGCAAAGGTTAACCGGACCTTATGTCTTACTTGGTAATCTTAAACCAGTTTATTATGCCCGGCGCACATATATATGCGTGTCCGTGTATCCATGTGTCATTATAAATCGACATTTCACTTCGCGACATGATGTCTGCGTTTTATTACATGTACAAATCTTGTGGGGCTAATTTAGCAACGCATCGTGAAATGCATTGTCTTGAGAACGACGTGCAAAGAATAAGAGTCAAGCAGCTTTATAGTCGAAATAAAAGAAATAATATCACAAGTAAACAATGAAATAGCGTTTGAAATTTTACATACGCGTAATACAATATCGTTTTTAATTAAATTATGTAAAGTATTTAACTTCCTTAAAGACTTGATTGTCGAACGTTATATATATATCTTTCTTATGGCCTCTACATTATGTATGTATGTATGTATGTATGTATGTGCTATTTCGCGCAAGAAAAGAGATTATGTAAAGGCGTCGTATGGAATTTACATATATACATGATTACATGATACTCGGCTATGTATGTAATGTTATTACTTCATTGGCATGGTTCACGTTTAGAAGTGGTAAACCGCAAATTACCTCTTTTCCGGATTCATCGCTCACGTTGTATAAAATAGGGAAGCGATCGATAATCCCGCCGCGGTCCTTCAAAGTCTCTTTGAAAATGGGCAATACTTCTTTATAAAAGAACATCTCGCGTTGAAACATATTTGTGACGTTGCTGCTAGATAGAATTTCACTGGTATCCAAAGTTCGTGTAGTTTTGAGAATAAGTTGAATTTTCTTGTCTTCGCCATCTTCAGCGATGCCCTCGATCGTGACGCGACAGACGAGGCTAACGTAATTATCGCCTTTATTGGTGCCCTCAGTTATGTGAAATTTTGGAGCCAATAACTTGATGCTTTTTGCGTATGTACGCAAGTAATCGTACAATCGCTCGTCTGACACAATTTTCTCATCTGCCATTTTTTTCCTTTCCTGTCTGTTGATGTCTTTATCTCACGGAATCGGGCGGATGTTGCTTATGTTTGTTCCTTACGACAGAGTCAGTAGTACTCTAAGTTTGATTTCAAATCGTCGAGATATCGGAATCAAATTGTCTTGTACGCGACTGCTTACCACACCTCGATGATAAGAGAACGATTACTGGAATGATCGTTGAAAAGCATCGCTTATATTATTTCCATGTTATCGCATTTTTAATTTGTAAATCACTTACTGTGAGCAAGTTATGAAGATTATGAAATGTGTATACATGGTTATTTTTACCTAATTCATCGCTGAAAGGAGTTCCATGTATATGCAGCTCTGTGTCATTTTTCACAATCTTAATCTTCTTCCTCTCTCTTTCTTTTTATATTGATTTTAAGTAAATGATTCAATGTCTATGATGAAATTATAAATTATATATTCTTGACGTGTACCTTTATTATACATTAAATATTATAGGTTGTTCACCTTTAACTTTATTTAGAATGAAAGGCGCCCAGAGGATTATGGTTTGTCGCTTACATCTGTTATTTTTACACCAAACGCGCAACAGAGAAAAGAAGGAAAAGAGAGGAGTGTGAGGCGTGGCGAGATACTGACCACCATTTCTCCAATTAAAGTGCCTTTACCCGTTTCAGTTGAGAAACGGTATTTCCTACGGTAGTCTACTTTAATCTGTTATATACACACACATATATATATATATATATATATATATA
>NW_017259217.1:341592-349414 GCF_001594045.1 Atta colombica
TTAAAAAATATATATATAAGAAACGACAGTAGATAACAAAATTCTATAATCATTTCTACTTATTTATTTATTTATGTACAAGTGCAAATTGTTCGTAAAATCATTTTATTATCGGAATAGATAACTATCTTAAACAATCTAAACAATGTTGCAAACACTTCGATCCGCTCACTTTACTGAATAAAAACGCGCGGCAATTTTATACCTGCAATAGAATAAGAAGAGAAATTCTCAAGAAAGAAATCTTCGATTTAAATAAACAGAAAGTAGGCGAGGAGAATACCGCGTTTCTTATCAAAAGTATGAAAAACGATGACGATTGACATGAATGGATGTCGTAGTTGTAACCGATTTGGAGAGGAACAATTGATAGCTTATCTTATAGTATTGGTCAAGATCTTTACGTTTCAGTGCGGCTCGCATATATACGGTGTGACCCTATACAATTTACGAACCTACCAACTTATATTAGCCGCTTACGTAATCGTGACTTTCATACGTTGTACTTTCGTTTTCGAAAGTATGATATAATCGTTATTTAGATAGAGGAATCCGATGGAACAAAAAAAAAGAAAAGAAAATTATCACGTCGGTGCATTTCTCGCGGAAGCGTCCGGAAAACTTCCACGTTAGCGGGAAGTTGGTTAGAATAATTATGGAAAATATGACTTATTGAGACTCTCTTCGGAATTCTGGGAACGTATTGTTATTAATGAGATAGCGTATTGCCCCATTTAATTTTTTTCCTCGACAGGTATGCGAGGTCAATTCTCGCGAGAATATTCCTCGTTTATTCTTTATCATAATGAATTCTATTTTCCTTTTTTTTTCCTTTCTCTTCCCATAGTATCCATTTGTGCACTTATTCTATTTTACTCTTCCGCCGACATAACTGGGATCTTTAAAGACCTTATCAGTATTTTGATTGTGTGCGAACTGGTGAGATAAATTTAAATCTAAAAATAGTAAATAACTGACTTCTATGATAGAAGTTACGAAAGTAAAAACTCGTTGTTAAAGCCTTAAGTAGAACAAGTCATTATGATATCAAAATGTTGTCAAGATGACTCCAAATTATAGAATATTAAAAGTCATTTTTAATCATTTCCGATTCATTTTAATATCATTTTGACGTTATCGTGACTTGTTGTTCTGCTTGGAGTTTTAACAAGTATACAAGAATTTTTTAAGATTTTTATATAATTCGAAATAATAAAAAGTTTATTTCTGTTTCTCGAAGACCCTTATTGCTAGACTAGACAAAAGAGCGAATAATTAACGTTGGATTCTTGAGATATTAAACAAATAAAGAAAAAACGGGCAATTGAAAGCATTAATACGCAGTAATTGATGCGATTATCTTATAAACATATATTTCAATCGTATATCTTGCATAACTATAAAAACTGAATTCAACTCAATTCGAGCCATCCTCAGCAATCTCAAATAATAACAATTCTTGATAACTATCCGACATTTGTAATATCCAAGAAATCAAGTGTAGCAAGGAAGTCTTACAAATTACCAAATCTGGAGTGTGTAACCGTCCAGTTATTTAAATAAATGCGAGATAAATAAAAAATAATATCATTCAAAAAAAATTACTAAAAAGAAAGGATAACAAAATTTTATGAAGACTAAGCAGAACAAGTCATTATGATATCAAAATTATGTCAAAATGATTATTAAAAATAATTTTTCAATCATCATTTCCGATTTATTTTAATGTCATTTTGATATTTCCAGCAAACGAGAATGAATTGAAATGAATTGAAATGGATTCAGATTTTCAGAAATATTGATTCACGAATGTTAAAATGAATGCTTTTCAATACTGAATGCATTTTTATTCATTTATAGGAGTGTATCTCTATGTCTTTCAATTTAAAAATAATATTAGCTTTTTCTGTGCAACAAACATTATGAATATTGTTTAATTCAAAATTTTGAATAGGAAATGCAGTTTTTCAATCCAATTGCATCCAATTAAATCTAATTGAATCCAATTGAATCCAATTAAATCCCAAAAAAAGTATTTGCTATTTAAAATACGCAAAAAAATTTCAATCCATTTTAATCCATTCTCATTTGCTGAGTTATCGTGACTTGTTGTTCTGCTTGGGATTTATTACGCCATAACTGTACAATATAAAATAAATTAAATTAAAATTGATAAAACGGATAAAATCACATTAAATTTCTTGTAAGAATATGACGTTTGCAATGTCAACGCAAAGTCACGTAAATGAGCATTAAGAAATAAATATTATAAGAACGGAAACAACAATGACCATAACAGAGGAATAAAATTGATAAACAATGTAGATAGACACTTAAGTATAGTTATGACAATCAAAAGAATTAAAATTTATTTATTATTTATTTATTATGTTCGTATAAGCATGGTGCAAGAACTCTGTGTCTAATTTCAAATTTAAACATTGTCTTGCAATTTGATATTGAGTATTTTGGACACTAATTTTTTACTCAGATATCTCTTATTATTTAAAATTTTAATGTTCATCCAAATTCCAATCCAAAATGATCTAATGTAATCTATGTTCGGAAATGATAGATAAATTATCGTTTCTTTTATTAATCATTTTTCGTTGATTCTAGTATTTAACTTACAACTCGTTTGTCCCATGTAAGAAGCATTACAATTTTTACAATTAATCTTGTAAACCACTTTTTTTTCGACTCGTGAGGAAGAACGTCTTTTTGTGCTTTGATGATTCTGTTAAGTTTATTTAAATTGAAGAAGGACAATTTGACATTCAGATTTTTAATGCTTTTTGATGCTCTTAAATTTGTCAAAAATGTAAGGTAAAAAAATGAAATGGTAAACCATGAAGTTGTTTTATTGTCATTGTTAGGTTTGTCTGTTTGTTTTAGCGTCTTACGCTACAACAAACAAAGAGACCTTAATTGTAATTTGATCATATCAAAAATAACATTAATAGAGTAATCGTTGTTCAAGAATGTCTTAATAATAAAATTAAAATTATCCCTATGGTATTTTGGATGAGAGAGTAGATAAAAAAGTTCTGCACCATGCTCATAAGAACACTTCTCTTTTGTGAAAGCGGACTCTTTTGGGAAAGAGTTAATTTCATGTTGCCAGTGAAGAGTTAAATGAAAAGTATAACAGAGCCGTCATTTCCATTCATACATTTTCGACTTCGCGTGAACAACATTATTATTAACTTTTAAGCGTTATTTTGTAACTGTTCGCTGCGCTCATTGTTTACATAAATAGCATCATTGAAAAAAAAGATAGATAATATCGCGATCCCTACAATTTACTCGTTTCTCAGCATCGTTACGTTACTAACAATAAGCTTCGCGACATGTCTGATGTTTGTTCTGTATATGATGCGATATTATGACGTCTCCCCCTCCCTCTCGGTGATTTCGTTTGCAAGATGACACTTCAAACCTCGTGATCGCAGCAAGAGTCTATTTGTCGGTCGAATCGGCCCATGAGGCCGTTGACACGATCAATGCGATTACGAGGTTCGAGATATCCTCTCGGATCACAATTCGCAAGCAGATCTCCTCTGGGGGCTCTGGGGAAGCTGAAAGAGGGAGAGATCAGTTTTTTTATCGATTCCGATTGCTCAACGATCGAGAGGCACATAATAATCACGGTGATTGTATCATAGCGGGTCGGGATATTTCAAGGCAATATACAACCATTCTCCGACAAGTCGCGCCGATTCGCGCCGATTCGGCCTTACTCCAGTATTCTTACGATGTAATAAACGAACGAACGAGACTTCGCCCGCAGCTAAGTTAAGTTTAACCGACGCTCGCCGTCGCTCATTCCTTCATTTCTTGCAATCTGTCCGGGCGCAAAGCCGCAAATAAACGGCGCAAACAAATCGATCGGATCGATCGTTAGATCGCGAGAGACAATTGACACTCATACGCCTTTACTTCTCTAGTGATAATTTCCTTTTCTTTTTCTAATTTGTCTTTACTCGCGGTCTCCTCGTCGACTTAGTTAATTCGCCTGATTCACTTTAACGCGTCTCTACCTCTCTATTCTTTCCACTTTCCCTCGTTATCTTCACCTTGTAGCACGATCCTCAGAATTCCGATACATTCGACGTGCATTGTCGATTACGGCGCACTGCGCGCGGAATTATGTTTGCAAGTATATTATCGATCATAAGAAATATTCACGTGATTTTTCATTTATGTCAGACTAGCCTCGACTAGTCATCATCATGTGAGTCGAGATCATAGACCACTTATATTATCGCCGTGAGTGACGTAATAATGCAAGGAGGACAGTGTGTACTTGAAATCATAAATGTATTGCCTTTTCACGCCTACATTTTATGTTCGAGTTATTGAAATAAATTTCATGATAATTTATAGATGACGGAGGAAGATTAGAAGTTGATTCTTGTATAACATAATATCGCAAAGCATATTGGTTGAAGAAATGCGGTATTTTTGGAAGAATTTTATTTAAAATTTATAGGCCTTTGATTTTAATTTTTTATAAAAGATATACGATTAAGATATGAAAAAGTAAGTTATCTGGTGAGTCAATCATTTACATTTAACATTCGCTTTAGCAGAAATTGGAGCGAATTGAATGTAAGGTTGACGAAAGAATGTAAAGAAAATATTTAATAGAAGACATTTAATTAATAATGTTTTTTTTACATTTCGTTGTCTCAATTTTCGTCTCCTAAAAACTTCGACTTCTCTAATCTTTATTTTCGCTAGGATGTCGTTGAATTTTCAAAAACACCACCAAAAATCGAAAATATTCTCACGTTTCTCGAGCTTTTTGATTTTCTGCATATTAGTATATTACAGAATGATTTCGTTGGCATCTGATTTATGTTTTAAGAACAAAAAGTATCACGATGATGAAGAAAGCCAGATACGTTTAATTTTCGTATAATATGAAATTTTAATAATATAATTTCCCACTTAATATCGTAAATGTAATATACACGTGTACATAATTACATACAGTTACATTGTTCAAGAGGAAGTTATAACACATTGGTGTAATGTTATCTGTTTGTAGGAGTTGTTAATTAAAACCTCTCATTCTCAACAATATAACTGTAACATAATGTATAACAGTTATATAACGAGTAACAATTATATTGTTAGATGGAAAATTATATACGTAACAATTATGTTACTGTTAGTTGAGTGTTTGGTGAAAAGTTTTGGAAAGTCATTTTCATGTTTGACAGTTAATATATTATATAGAAATACAGATTATATAATTCAGGTGAGTTTCACAGAAATTTAGCGTTGAATTTTTAAAAGTACAGCAAACCAAAAGACTGCAGATTTTTCGTATTGGCGTTCGCTCCGTAAAGGGTTCTGAGAACAAAGCGTTACGATAATCGGCGAAAAGAGATTCGAAGCGGGCGGAGTATGTGTATGTGTGTATATGTGTGTATTTCCTGAATGAAAATCCATAACCGGATGACGACGCAATGCGGTCCCCTTTCATTCCGGCCAGCACTCTCGGTTTCGTTTTCTGCAAAGATTCCCGGTCGCAACTCAGTGCTCACGGTCTATGCGGCAGTGTATAGTGTTACGGTACGGGAAAGGTTCTCCAGGGTTCCATGGGGTCTTACACCCCACCCTTTCACCGCGTTCACCGCCACCTGTACAGGTCGACCGAGACTGGAGAATGGGACCAGGACCGCTGCGCTGGTTCTCCAAGTTGAAAAGGAATGGTAGTGAGAGTCCGAGAACCAGCGGTAGCGGGGGAGGAAAGGGTTTCACGAGCGGCTGTCGCGACTATCGAGTGCGCTCGCTCGCTCGCTCGCTCGCTCGCCGTACGTTCGCGTGCGCGCGAGCGCGCGGCCACTTTAATGTGAAAGTAAGTCTTACAGTTGACCGAAAACTGCGTGCCCGTCGTGCTCTCGTCGGTTATCCACGACCGACGTGCCATGCCGTAGCGTGTTGTTCCGTCCGATCCGTGCGATGTACATACCTGTACGGCTCCAATCGACCGGTTCTACAGCCGTAGTCGACACGCTGTAAAAAAAAAGGAAAAAAATAAAAAAGGGAGATCCGCTCTAATCGCTTTGCTAATTAATTATCGTATCGACGCGCTAGTTGACTCATCCACGCAATATTTCAATCAACTTTCCTCCTCAACTTTCTATACACTTTGTTTCGTCATAATCAATCTCGATCGTCAGCTGTCCTTCAAGTTGCGCCAGTTTTTGAAGAATTCTAGTTACAGGACAATACGAGAGCGACATTAACAGCAAGACTGCAAGAAGGAAGAAAAAGAAAAAAAAGGAGGAAAAAGAAGTTAAAAAGGAAAAAGTGAGATATAAAATTTCATTAAGATTGTCAACCACAGTGATAAGAATTAGCTGTCTAAGTTTATTCTACAACGTTTAGTGAAGTGAAGCTATCTCAATTAAATTGGATATCTTTCCTCATGCAAAGTTTATATGGCATTTTCGTACTTTTATTAATTTCTTGCTTTAAAAAAAAAAGTGCAAGTGCACGTGAATATTAAAACCATCTTTCCTAAGGCTAAGAACTCCTCTGTTAAAAATAATAAGATAAGTAGTAATTGTGTAACGCGGAAAATCGTATTCGGATATATAATAATAATAATAATAATTTATTTTCCTACTTTTTGAGTGAAAATCGCTCGCGATGCGTTGACGCATTAAAAGATATATCTTTCGTTTATTCTATGTATTCGTCAAGTTGCGTATGGATCCATACAGAAAAGTTTAAGAGATTTAGCATAAATCAGATTCCTTATATATAATTATAATGTATGGACAAGAGTTCATCGTATAAATGAATCTTAATTACGGCTTCATTTATATCCGCGCGACATTATGTGATAAATCAAAGTGTACATGCAACAAGTGAGTGTGGACCTGAAGTTAAATGTATATTCATGCATGACGAGGCTAAACAAAAGGAAGAAAGGAAGGAAGGAAGGAAAGTCGAAAGCGTATACGGATTCGCGCATATTCGTCCGTTTTTTTCATCAGACTTCTCAATAAATCGATTTAATTATAAATTGAATTTTCCGTACCTGTCTACGTAACTATGCGCTCACGTCTTCAAACGTAATTGCGTCGATCGTTATTCGAGGCTTTTTGAAACTTACAGTTTGCAGGACATTGTAATTAGGACATTATAATTATGAAACAAACGGTGCTCGTTATCACTTGCGTTTTGGGCTTTGTCTTAGCGGGAAGTCCTCGATTACCTCGAACATCCGCTGATCAGCGTGGCACGCGTAGTGCAAGCCATAATAATACCGGCGCAACGCTACAGCCGTCCTCACGCAATTTGCAACGAAATAGGTGAGAATATAGAAAGGATGTCATTGCGTCCTAATTTTCCTTCTCTTTTTTTTACTCAAATGAGAACATCTCGACTTTTATGCGACGGATAAAGTGCAAAATGAACCGTAATAACAGATCTTATAAATGGGAGAACTGAACAGTTAATCGCTCGTTACGTAAACCAGTCGATCATACTCCCAAAGCTTGCCGATATTTCGCTTACGAAACTTTCCATTTAGTTTGCGAATGTATTCATAACCGTGCATCACGCGATGTTGTAGCTTCATTTTAATGACACTAAATGTGATGTATCTTCAGTAAAGCCATGGACAGTCGTTGCAAACATTTGATTCACTGTATTATAATGAGTCTTTTTCATTTAATGCAATGATGATTAGAATAATTGAGTAATTTTTCAAATGACAAATTTATATTGTCATTATTAATCAAATTATCAATAATAAACTCATTAATGAAAATTTGTATATATATATATATATATATAT
>NW_017259217.1:349514-374893 GCF_001594045.1 Atta colombica
AGAGAGAGAGAGAGAGACATTTGAACGATTTATTTTATTATTGGAGAGTGTGTAGACAGTCGTATATATATTCTGATATTAGCAATGATGTGAAGTAAAAAAGTAACAATTAGACGAAGACAATAAATATTATCTGTTGTAGAGAGCAATATCTTTTCAACGTCTTTGAAGTAATAGTATCAACTTTGGAGTCCAAGTTACAGCGAATCGAGAATTTAGATAAGGCAGTGGAGCATTTGATGAGAAGAGTAGAGGCTTTAGATTCTCGTGTAAACGATAACATTGACAAAACAGATGCCGTCATTACTAAACTTAGGACGTTAGATTTGAAGCTTTTCAATGCGTATCCTAGCATACCCGTGGAAGTTGCAACGAGGATTACCGAAAGTAAGAGCGGAAGTCATACAGAAGATAGTAAGTATGTGATACATATCTTCACGAAGTTTATACTTTATATCTGGTTGTTTAATCGGTCTCGATTTCTTTTTCCACTTATGACGCATAAAAAGAAAAAAATTGTATCAGGCTGTTTTAAAATATTTATTAAGAAATATATATATATATATTTTTCTTAATATATAGCGTGTATGCAAGGGAAATAAATCAAGTTTCTTATTAAAAAAATAAAGCAAAATAAAAAAAAAGCTTCTTATTTAGAAATAACATATTTCACTTTTATTTTGCACTTCGTGCAAATAAATTGAAGATAATGTAATTGAAATCAAATTGTATTGCAATCAATTGTATTAAATTGTAACTAAAATATTACAGTTCCATTGATACGTGTGATTCATCATGATCAAAACGATCAAGCGCCAGAAACTCTCGGCGAAAAATTGGTTTCTCTGGATCAGAAAGTTTCCGATATTGATCATAAGCTTGTCAATCTTAAGAATCAGCTCGATAACAATTTTTTACAAAATGATGATATAAATGCCGAGGCGAGTGAAAAGAAACCCGTTAGTATGAGCATCATCGAGATCACCAAGGCTATGAGTAACGAAGTGATGAACCATATGACGCTTGAGATTGAGAATCTTAAGCAAGCGACAGGTAATATGGATCGAAAGCTTCAATTCCATATGAATTTAGTGTCGGATAATCTCGGAGCGGTGTATAATATGATTAGTGACGTGCACGAAGCTATTGTCGAGAAAAATAATGAGAACAATCGGCATAATCGTCTTAATTTAACAACAACCGAAGCCCCGACGAAACAAAGTAAGATCGATCGTCTTGCAGAACAAATGTATCCGATGCTTACCGTTTCTGAAAAAATGGATCAAGTTTGGAATGTAGTGGTGAGTTTTAGTTAAATATGAAATTAACAATAGCATTTTATTTTCGGGAGTGCATTAATGTTGTTAGAGAACTGATATTACAATCAATTTGCGCATAATAACATAAAAAAATAATATAATATTAATTTTAATAATATTAGATGGGAACCAAAAGTTCAGTAGACGATTTGCTGCCAAAATCCGATGAATTACTTACTCAGACTCAAAGACAAGAGAGAGCGATTAATGAAATTCACGCTGATCTAAGATCAAAAACAAACAAAATTATCGAAAACCTTGAAGGCGTTGAAAGCCGCTTGAGGAAACAAGAGGATGATGTAGCCACTCTCGCTCAACGTCCGATTGCGGCTGAATTATTATTAGATCCAACAATCGATCGACTCGTTGAATATGATCCAAGCAGGTAAACATTAGATAATTTACAAAATGATTATCGAGAATTACGTAATAACTATCATATTTGCAACAGTGTTTGACTTAAGAAATAGTGACGATTGCACAATATAATTGTTCTTCAATGAAATCTTTCTCCAATTCAAAGTATTTTCCACAATACAGAAGAAATATCTAATAAGTCAAACACGAAATAAAGTCTTATATTTTATTCCAAGATACGTCAGCGTAGCCGAAGATTTTGTAACGGAGATGCCCACATCTACGCTACCCACTACTTCACCGTCCTTATCAACTACAACATCGATATCATCCGTCGCTTCACCCTCGAATAATCCTACTTATAGTTCCACGACACCTATGACTACATCTTCGAGTACCGCGAGACCAAATAGCAGAAATCGAGGAGTGATATTTCCAAGTGTTAAAAATAAACCGAGTTTAGCAAATTCTACTTTCACAAGCGACATATTAATTAATTATAAGGATATCAAGGTATTTTAATATTTTGTGTAGTTTTCTTTATTTACAAAGCATGATCATCTCGAACAATGTTATAGCTCATAGCAAAAAGATTTATAAAAAATTATTGCCAAGAATGTTTAGAATATTTGTTTAGAATATTTTATTGTTTAGAATATTGTTTAGAATTAATTATTGTTTAGAATATCTTAATATATTTTTTTATTTTTATTTGATTCTTATCAGATATCTTTGCGAGACTTATTTCAGAAAGCAAAAGAAAAAAATTTTGATAATATTTATAATTATTATATGTATCGATTTTTAATTTTTTTTATTATCTTTTGCATTTTATAATTTCAGGGTTATTCTTGCGTGGATTTATTAAACGGAGGAATGAGAGACAGTGGGGTATACTATTTACAAATACGCGGTACGACATATTGGTTCCTTAAAGTTTATTGTGAACAGGAAGTTGCTGATGGTGGCTGGACGGTGAGTTTATTATCGAAATTAAATATATACGGTTTAAATGACGATAATAAAATAAAAATTATTAAATTTCATCACTTATCGAAAAATGAAGTAAAAAAAATGAGATGAAGATCACAGATGTGATTTTGTATAGAGAAGACATATAATAAGAAGACATATAATTGATTAATTAATAGCACATTTACATACATATCTTAAATATTTGTTGTAAATCAATTTACAATAAATTTTTAAAGGTTATTCAACGAAGAGATGATTTTGGAGAACCAAGAGAGAATTTTAATAGAGATTGGGCAGATTATAAAAATGGATTTGGAGATCCTGCTAAAGAATTTTGGCTAGGCAATGAAAACATATATATGTTAACAAATAATGAAGATTACATGCTCAGAGTTGAACTTGAGGACTTCGAAGGTAACAAAAGGTATATGCCTAAACTGTAGATTAATTAGCAACTTTTTTACTATTGTTAAAGGGTACTAATAATGTACATGTACATGTAGCTTTACAGTTTCCGTATTGGAAATAGATTGCGCAGATATAAATTGAAATCGATCGAATATTGGATTGTCCGGAAAGTTCGTGCCGATTTTGAAGGAAAATTGAAACGCAGAAGATTTAAATTTTAGTATACATTTATTAAATTTAAATCTTTTGCGGCACGAACTTTCCGGATAACCCAATAATTATAATTTCATTTTATTAGGTATGCGCAATATTCGCATTTTAAGATTTATTCAGAGGGAGAGTATTATAAATTGGAGATAGATGGATATGAAGGAAATGCCGGAGATTCATTGAATGATCCTTGGTACGGATCAAACAATAGTCCATTTTCTACGTACAACAGGTAAGATATATATATCTTACATAATAAATAATATAGAATATTTATTATACGATGAATAAAATATATCTTCTTATATTATCATAATTATATGTGAAATCATACATGCCATAAGAACTTATTGGATTTAAAGATATATTTATGCTTTTAGAGATAATGACAGATCATCCTTGAATTGTGCTTCAATGCTCAAGGGTGGTTGGTGGTGGAAGTCTTGCGGACGTGGTTTAAATGGTCTTTATATAAATGATCCACAAGATGTTACTGCACGACAAGGTATGTTTATAAGTCGCTAATGCAAATATTAAAATTAAGGTAAATTTCAATCTTCTAATTAATAAAATAAATATCCACATAAATTGTGGAAAAATTAAAATTAAATTCTCAGTTTATATTCACAAATAAAAATTTGCTGTTATACTAAAGGTATCGTATGGTTCCGTTGGAGAGGTTGGGATTATACTCTAAAACGTGCATTGATGATGATTAAACCAAAAGGACTAGCAACAACGACAACAACAACAACGGTATAAACATTGAAATTTAAAGTTTGAAATGTTAACTTTGAAATTTCTTACGCGATCATTAAATAACAACCTTGCACATAGTACTTAAATTATGTATTGCAAACGCATAAACACGCTGTAATATAAATTTTAAAGCACCATTTTTAATTATTTTTCGTCTAAATATATCCATGTTAATTTAAAAATATTGCAACTCAAATTTTCTTTGTATTCGACATAGTAAAATAATATTGCTCAATAAAAATTATTTTTCAATCAGATCTCACATCAATTTACTGTTATTTTCAATAAAATATAGAAACTTGAGGGAGTGATTTAAAAATTGGATTATGGAAATAAAAAATGTTTGAAAAATTCAACACTATATTATATTTAAATTTAATGATTTATTAAAATTATTTATAGTAATTATAATTTTTTAAGTAATTATAAGAACAACTTTTTTTTGTATATGTTTTATATCTTCGACATATATTGATCAATGTGAAATTTTCCAATTCCACAAAGTAAAATTTCATAAAGCTCATTTTTAAATTTCTTCTTTTTTTAAATGGAATAGAATTGCGTGGCGGTAGAAGATTGCATTTCTATTTGGCCCATCTTAAACTGTAAACGATGTAACCATCGTAAAAGTATCGCGTTTGATTCTCTTCTATTAGTAACGAAATTTTCCGCCATTTTATTCGGTGGAAAATCGCGGCAATTTTGCAACCGCATTTGTAAATGTCCTGGTAGCTAAAAAATGAAACAAGCCAACAATTTATCACCATACTTTATCTTTCTGTTCCGATTGTTCGATTTTATCTTCAATTCTTACTTGAACATGATGAGAAAATAATATAGCATTCCATAGAGGTAGTAATTTGCTCAACAAGATTGATCCGCATTCTAATAAGGCCTCTAACAAGCTTAAGAAATGTAAGTTAAGCATTTCAGAGAGCTAAAAATTAAATTGTTTCTTCATGTTGTTGCTTCAAGTTTATTTTGAATGTGTCAATTTAAGAAGAACTTAAATAATATTGAATAATGTTTTGTACTCACAGCTTTCGAATATGAAACGAGTTGCAAAATGCATGGCGTTATCTTTCCCCAAAATTCTAATAAGATATTCATGGTAACATTGTGGCTCTCGCTGTTTGTTACGTTATTCTTAGACATTTCTTCCAAATACATTGTCCAAAGCTAAAGTCAAAACGTTAATGCAAATTCAGTAGAACTTATATAAGTGTAATATTTCACAACCTGTATTAAAAATATTATAATCTAAGATATAAATACTTGGCAAAGAATAAACGCGTGGAAGAGCGAGGACATGTGAAGGACCGAGGTTTTTGATTGTTCAGGAAACCCCGAGAAAATGACTTGTATGTGATCTGCGATGTGGCAAGATACTTCTTGAGGTATCGGTTGCGCCAACGGTACCGTTGAATGAGAATGACTGTTATTGTTGCCAGTATACATTGCTATATGCGTAAGTGATCCCAGTAACAGCCAGGATAAGAGTCTGATGTGGCCAATACAATCGACGTATTCGCGAGCTCTAAAATGTTCACGTAAATTTAATTAGCTTCTATAATTGCATTAATTAGATAAAATCTTATTAATGGTACAAAATATAAAAGAGATGATTAATAGTGATAAAAACAATACAACAAGCTTACCCTTGTTGTATAGATGGTACGGTGTATAACCATGGTAAGTAACGTGCTACGGCTCTGTTCTCTCTATTGTTGCCTCTCGTAATTTCTAAAGCTACGTATTGAGCAAGGCCACACTTTAACATCCCGCCTATCGTGTCCTCGTTTAATCCTGCTTGCATACCTTTGTTATAACTCTGAGAAAGGAAAAGTTCTTTAAGTGACGAGGAAAATAAATTTCGCAAAATCTTATTAACTATAATAGCGATTGATTTAGCATACGTGTGCGTATTAGATGTATTACCTTGATTTTACTTAAAGTATGAAAATCAGTTAAAAATTCGAGGACATCCGATAACTGATTCTTTAAAGATTCAGAGGCATTCGTATTATAGATCGGCGACATGTCTGTCTGAATATTATTTTCCATTGCAACGACACTATTAGGCAAAGATCCTCCAATATCCTACATTACACGTTATTATTAATATCCTTTTAATTTATCAGTTTTTAATTATAAACTAATTAAATTATGTCCGAAGTTTAAACTGAAAAAATTGACATTATGAATATTATGCAATTATTTACTTGGAGCACAAATTGAAGCAATAATAAAAAGTTGGAGTCCGGTATTGTAATTTTAAATTTGATGGCCTGAATTAATTCGAATACAATCGTCCTTCCAAAAAAATGTTTGTCACGATCACGAGTAAATCCTCTATGACATAAATAGCACAAGTCCGTTAAATAATTATATTGCAATGTTGAGTTTTGTATAGCATAACTTAATATTTTGGAGAATGGATCCAGCATTCCCTAAAAAAATATTGAGATACAATTGAGATGCTAATTTAATTAAGTAAATTAATAAAAAAACTACATATTACTTTACTTACTTTAAAAACTATATATTTCTTTTAATTAGTAATTCGAAAACAAGAAAGAAGAATCTTATGCAATTTTACTGATTAAAATACCTTCGATTGTTGAATCCCTGGAACTTTTAATATTGAAATCATAATTCGTAAGAGAGGAGTAATATCCTCGATGGAAGGAAGCATAAGAACGAGTCTTCGAAATAATCCATCAAATTGTGTCAATAATCCACTCCATGTAGCCGCAGCAGGACCCAATCCTGCTTCCAATGGCAAACAGTCCAAGTAACATGCTATATTATATAATATAATTGGTAGCCGTTCTAGTGGCAACGACTTTTTCATGTTTAACGTCTAAAAATTGAATTTTACAAGGTAAAATAAATTTTTTTTATATATTCTAACGTAAAAAATACACTTAGCGAGTTACAAAAATAAAATGAATTTACTCACGCGTAATATTTAAATTACTTTCTTACCTCAAGCAACAATTGCAATGGTGCGATTGGATTTAATTCATTAAAATCGACTAAAGCTTGCGCAACGCTTTTGAAAAATTGCAACCTTGTCGTTTCTGCAAGTTGAAAGAATAGAATGTATAACAATAGATAACAATAAAAGAACTTATTATTATTTGAAATTTTCCAGAGAAATTGATGTTAGACAACAGCTGTATTCGTAAAATATACGTGACAATTATCAGAAAACTTTTTACAGCATACACTCTTAAGACTCGTCTACACAACAAGGTATAACAGGCGTAAAAGCGCAAGCGCAGACTTAAGAGAATTGTTCCCGGTCGTAATGGCGTGGTATAACGGCGTAACGAAAATAAATTAAACATTATAAGAAAAACGACCATATATGAATAAATCGAATAAAGTAAAGAACGCCGAACGGTCAAAGTTAGATATTACGAATATATTTAATCAATTTTTTGTTCCAAATGATTGCGCGCTGATAATTTCGGATTTTCAAAATAATCATTATGAAACGTTAATAATCCCCTCTAAATAAAACCCTTAAAAAACGGAAAGAAATTTATTACATAAATTAATTTTATTTTCAACGGTTGCGCCCACGTTACGCCAGCTGTTTTTGCTGGCGCGGTTATATGTGATTACGCGGTTTGTCCTTCATCCTTAAAAACATGGATAAAGAAAATTATTATCGAGACACTATCTCATTATTATCTCCTGATAATAATGAGGAATGTGATATAATAATGGATCGATAGGGAAAAATCTGTCACAGAAGAACGTGTGATATATATTCGTACATTCATTAACTTTGTGTATCCTAATACACAACTGTATATTAAAACATTGTTAGTAGATATAAAAAAAACAGCAGTTTATTTTCCATCACCTATTTGTATCGACAACAATGTTTAAACATTCGTACGCGTCATGAGCTTATTTTGCGCCTGCGTATAGAAAAGCATGGCGCAGACTTCTTGCATCTGCTTAAATTTGTGCCGCGCCTTTACGTCTTGTCGTGGACGAGTCTTTATATTCAAAATTTCAGAATTAGGAAAATTATTTGAATTCTATTAGTCTATCAATATAATATTCTTACCATTTAAATGAGTCTGAAACATTTGCATAAATACTCCATTAGGTGCTAATTGATGAAGAACACATCTGAGAAATTGGTGCGCTACGCTGACTGCACCACCTGGAAGATGCATATTTGTTTCGCTTTGCCAGGGATACATTGCATTAAGAGCAACCCTAGTATACACAAGCAATACATTAGTACTTTATTTCATTAGCTTAAAAATATATTAAAAATATAATATTTACTTGGTAACCACACCGAGTATTTCCGGTAATAACGGTGCCGCTAGGGATGGCTCTCGATGAATAAACGTTCCCAAAGTTATTATACACAATCCAAGTTCTTCATCAGAATATTCTTCTCTTATCGTTCCGCACTCCGAACATCTGTAGTAATGTTATCAAATCAAGTTCAATGAGATGTTAATAATTTGGTTTAATAACATTTAGTATGTTAAATTATACCTATCGTAAATGCAATCATCGCCAATGCGAAATAAACTTTGCTTTAAATTAAAATCCGCATGGTACGCTTGTTGAGAGACAAAATCTAAATTTTGTTGGACTTGTGGGCCAGACCTATCGAGACAAATATACGCAAATTAAAATGTGATATCTATAATATGTATCATCCGCATAAGTTTTGTTATAAAAGTACTAATAACATAAAAAATTTACCAGGATTCCATTCGTCTCGCGTGAGTAATCATATCTTGATCCGTTATAGCGGTGATCTTCCGTGCTCTGTCACGTTGAATTCGAAATTGATCCTTCGACTTAATCTTCTGATCATGATCTGCTATTTTCAAAACGAAATCTCCAGGATCGATCGCTGGAGGAGACGATTCCAAAGCCACCTGTTTAATTAGTCTTCTCGGACTTGGCGATCTACTCGAATTAATTTCATTGCACGTTGGTACGAGTGATGTTGACTGTGCATAATAAATAGATATTTTATTTTTACAGATTTATTTTGCCTAAAAAGTAAGTATCTATTTTGTGTGTTCGTAAACCACGCGAGATTCTAAAAGAATAAAAAAATGTTTTTACCACATTATCAGATGCTCCACTATCCTGTTTCATGAGTGTCATACCATGGATGTCACGTTTTACATCTTCGTTCAACTTATTATTTGTATCTAAAAGAGAAATATTTCGAAGTTTGATCGTGACAACTTTTATTAAAACATTATATGCACGTGTGAATATTTGTTATCGGCTTATCACTAAGACCCAGGATTAGTGCATACAAACCTTGGATATCTGAAATATCGAGAGCTTGACGTACTCGCTCGACTAAGCTGGGGAAATCTCTTTGAGGCCCAACCGGCAATAATCGTTCCGGCGTTGGAAATTCCAGCTGGGAAACGCTATGCGGACTCGTAATATCACTGGACATACAAGTTTCGCTGTCTTGTTCAAATGAGGAACCTATAAAATTACACTCAACTTCAATCTTTTTTAGATTAGACAACTTTCCTTCCATTTTATTTTGCTCGCGTTAAATATCTATTTCTTTATCACTTTAAATTATTTTACTTACTGACTGTCAAAATGTCCATTTTTGACAATGGTGATTCTGGAGAGCCATATGTATCTTCGCATCTTAATACACGTTGCGCAGTTCGTGATCCTAATAAGAAATTGTGTACTTTATTTATTATTAATTAATAAAATAATAATACGAATTGCTTACCAGTCGCTCGAGCTATTGTACCGATGGGAAGCAATCGTTCAACGGTCGGAGTAGTCATTAACGGTTGCAGACCAATAGGAGGATCACCTATTTGCTGTCCATTCTCTGTACTTATGATTTGCGATGATATAGAAGAACTCAATGCCGGTGAACTCGAATTATCGCTGTTTGTCACTGTAATTACTTGGCAAGGTGAAATCGGCGATGTTGCTGTAATTGTGATCTGTTCCACGTGTTTCTGTCTACCTAAATGTTTAGCGTTCAGAGGCTCGATATTATTGATACCAACAGTTTTAACGAGCGCTTTTTCTTTCTCCTTTTCTTTTTGTTTCTCCTCTTCCATTTCTTCCATCTCTTTTTCCTTTTCAGTTTCTTTCTCTTTCTCCTTTTCCTTTTCTTTCTCCTTTCCCTTATTCTTTTCTACCTCCTTATCCTTTATCTTTGGTAATTCAGGTCTAAAAGTTTATAATAAAAGAAATATAAATGTATCTTTTTAATATTACTAAAAATAAATATGTATTATTATTAGTGTATTATTATTAGAAAGTTGTATTGAATAATAGTTGGAAAGATGTCCAATCTTACTTTTGAATATGAGATATGCTGGTAGCAAGTGTTAAAGCACTCGATAAATCGTATGTTTTCGATGTGTCTCCGTTGTAAGGTAAATGTCCTTTGCTATTTTTTGTTGGCATAGCTGTTTTAGGGAAAAATCTTGGAGGCTCTTGTTGTCCAGTGAGAAATGTGCTTGTTACCATCATTTTCACTCCTTCATATACGCTCCATTTCTTTTGAGAGCCGCTTTTATTTCCCTGCAGCAAGTGATCACATATTTTTAATTCGCTCAATAAATTTCAATTATTATGTATTTTACCGTAAAAATTTGAGAATGTTTTCACTTTATTTAAAATTGGTTCGTTTTACTATTATACACTAATTATTTTATGCAGATTTTATAATAAAAAAAATTACTTGATTAACTTCATCTTCATTTCCACCTAAGAACCATATAGGCTTCGTCACGGATTCTGCTTTTGGCTTATTAATATTTCGATTGTTTGGTTCAACTGTCCCATCCAACACAATCGACATATGTGGTTCTTGAAGAGATGCATTTCTGGGAATTGTTTCTTCTAATTCCCCAAGGGATCCTCCACTACTGCCATGTAAGGTGCTGTCAGATTTTGGGCTCTCAGGAATCGCTGCCAGCTCGGACTCCGTATCATCCGCATTGATCGAATAACTTTGCAAAAGTATTCGCAATAGCGACAAATTGTAACATGTCATTACTTACGTAAATAAAGACAGAAGCGTGTAATAACGTTAACAAGCTTATTAAATATTAATTTAACGCCTATTAAATATTATCTAAAAAGAATACTGTAACAGTAAAGTAATTGATCGCTAAGTATGTATAAAAATTATATAATAAGTAATCTCTTCTGAAAAAATGCTAATAGTTGCTATTAAATAAAATATACATTATTTTCATCTTTATTATTTTCATCTATTCTTCAATTTAACTTAATAATTTTTTTCTGCAATTCTTCGTGCAATTCAAGAATGTCAATTATTTCAAGAGTACGACTATAAATTTATTGACCTTGTAAAATGTTTGTTGAAATAACGACACGCTGGACTATTATTCTCTTCCCAATGAGTTTCCATTTGCCCGTGCATTCCTCCAGGACTGCGTTGATGCACCGAGATTGGTGCACGCATCGGTGGAGTTTCCGTATCTATTTCTCCTATCGTGTTTGTTGTCAATTCATGTTCTATTCCGAGCGAGGGTTGAGACACATCTGAAGGATATATCGCTTTATAATTACTCTACGATCTTTTAGGCTTGTTTGAATTCTTACCACGAGATCTCGAAGGCGGTGCACCCATAACTATAGTCGCTGGTATTCTTCTACACTGATGATGCTGAGTATTAAGCGTATTCAAAACTATCTTCACTAATGCTTGAAGCTGATTACACCATGGCTGTTGCCCATATTGACACTAAAAGAATGATTTATAATTACTAATGTGAGAATTACTTTGTAATAATCAATTCGCGCAAAAATTCTTACATTCTTGTATAGTTACATGCAAAGATACATAACTTTATGCTTATCATACTGGTTTCTTAAAAAGGAATCACATTTTGGGAATTTTAATTTATATATGTACATAATATGTTTATTATTTTTCATAGAAGCTTTTTACCTTGTATAAAATAACAAGTAAAGACATCAACCAAGATCGCCTGATGTGTGGTTCTAAATACCAAAGACTGTAGTTCGGTGGTTGATGATCAGTTGGAGGTGTAGATTGCGGAGGGCAAGGGCAATATTGTAATATCGCCAAAACTGATGGCGTCATCAACCAGCCCATTACATGATTCTGGTCTAATAGTTGTGGCAAATTAGCAATAAAGACGTTAAACGCTGGCGACAACCTATAATGATTCTATTATTATAAATTTTATTAAAATAATAAAAAACAAAAATGTAAGAAATCTCTGATACATAATTTTGATACATAATTTGATACATAATTTTAATCGAACATTGACAAAACTGAAAATTGTTTCATTTAATTGATCACAATATTTTTTACAATCTTCATTGTATCTGAGAGCTGTTAAATTATTAATATAGTTCAAATGCTTACTTGTAATAATAATTAATTTATGAGTCAAATTCTAAGCAGAATCCTAAGACTCATAACATGTTCTCGTAAAACTTGTAAGAACTTATGATAACATTCTAAGTTTATGCGTATATATCGTAAGACGTACGATTATTCGTAAATATCTATGATTTCTTATAAATTTTATAGCTAGTAAGAAGCTGTCTATAAAAATATTGTATAAAGGTATAAGCATTTAAAAATTCTTACAAGTTTTACAGGAATATGTTACGAGCTTTACGATTCTGCTTAGAATTTAGGTATTAATTACAATATGTTACGAAAATCTCACCTTAAACGTTGCGGAGTGGTATGGAAAGTGCGCTCAGTCTGATTGTATCCCAACAGAAGATATAAGTGCCGCAAGACTATACCCTGCGTTTTCGACATTGGTTTTTCATCCGTCGGATAGGCCTGATTGAATGATATTAATTTATAAAATTGAACGCATAAGACCGAGAAAATGTTTTGCAATTTTTAAATATTTCACATTATGTATTATATCGAAAGTTTTCTCTCTTTTTTCTTGTATTACAAAGATAAATTTAATAGGTTGATGATTTACCTGATCCTGTCTCGATAGAAATTGCATTAAGAGAAAGACTAGTAAATGCATAGTTTCTTTATCTGCTTCTTCAAGATCCACGATTTTATGAGTATATCCTGGCAACGTACTAGCTTCGTCGACCATGTTCAATGAATGTATGTGACCATCTGCAAAGTTTTCCAATATTAATTACGTTCTATAGTTAGAAGATTCAACAAAAAAAGAAGAATTAAGATCTACAAAGTAAAAATATTAATGTTAACTATATTTCTATCTATGTCACTTTTTACAATTCAAAGAATTAATTATAAATATATGCTAAGTAAATTATAAATTTACATTAAACAAAAGAAAGGCATGCACATCACATATTATCTCAAAAACTAATTAAAACGATACACGAAGAAAAACTAAACTATTAATTCAAAGCTGTATTTTGAGATTATGTATTGCGAGAATGAAGAATTTTATTTTTTATATTATAATATATAAAGTATACAATTTGACTTGCTTTCAATAAATTAAAAAAATCTGCCCAATCAAATCTATTTTACGAGATAAAAAAGGATAATACTATTTTTAAATCTTTGTTATTATTTGTACGTTGCAAAACATGCATTTAAAAGCAATTTATAAGTCCTTTCATAACTTGCTCAATTTACTTTACGGTTTCAAGAGCATCAATTTTTACACTTTAAACATACATTAATAACAGACATCACTAAAGCATTTCTGCGAATTTTGCGACTTGCTACTTACCGTTCGACCTATTCGAACGATCCATCTGGAGTTGATTGCATTAACATCCGTGTAATACAAACGAGCAACATATTTGCGCGTACATTTATGTCTTGTCTACAGCTACACAGGCAACACACGCTACTCTACCTGGAATACTGTTATTAGGCGGGGTGGACCCCAACAACTGACCCAATCCGAATCTCGAGCTCTTCCTTTTCAAGATCGGCGCAGAATACTGTCGGCTGTACACCTTTTCCTTTTCTGCGTGAAAGATGCGGAAAACAAAAGGAGAAAAGTAACACACAGTGTACGATATAGTTTGTGATGTGCGCGAAAAGGCGATAGGGATAAGGACTAGAGAAAAACGGGAAAATTTAGAGTACGTACCTTGCTTAGTATCTTGTCGAGGTATCATCGACGCGGGTGCGGACATCGTACGCTTGTAAGGCCATTTTGTGCCAAAACTCGCACTCAGTGTCTTTACGGAACTTGTTCCACTACCGTCAGACTGAGATAACGCTTCATGTGCGCGATGTAATTTCTTCATAAATATTTCGCTATTCATATCCGTATTTTTTAAATCTATGACAGAAAAGCTTACTCAGAACGTCAATATATTTACTCAAGCAATACAATTTTTTAAATGTAATACATAGCGTAAAATGTCATAATGTTTTTCCCTGAAACATTAATAGGATGATACTAACCGCGCAAATAAGTCACATCCCCCGACTTCTCCAAGTTGATTTGAGCCTCGAGAAATAACGTATCAAATCGATTCAAGAAAAATTCCCACGTTAAGATACGTCGATCGCTAAGACTATTGTGTAGCTGATAAAGCGATTGCAATACCATTGGCCGGTCTACTATTACGGAATCAAATTGTGTTTCCAGGCATAAAATTAACGACTGAAATAAAATTATAAATAATAGTTTGAACATGAAAAATTATTTTTTTTATCAAAACCCAGAAATTATACATATAATGATAGTAAATAATAAATAAATACTCTAATATTGAGAAAACATGATAGATGTTTTCTTTAAAAACTTAATTTCAGATAGGTGAAGTTTTAAGAACTTGATAAAATTTACCCTAATTGCTGTATCGTGAATAGTACCAAGATACAAGGTAGCACGTTGCGCAACATACACATTATTGTCATCCATACTTGTTATTAAATAACAGAACGCATTTGCTAATGCAGCTTGAAGACTTAATATGTTCCGCAATGGCGTTGAATCCATAAATCTTGCAATTAATGTAACGCGTTCGACTGAAATATAATAGAATATCAATTTAAAAAAATTTTAATTAATTAGAAAATGAAAAATGCAGAAATTAAAAAATAAAATAAATTAATAGATAAAGGAATATAAAATAAAGAAATCTAAAATACACTATGCTAAAAAGATCTGAGAAAGATCCAATTAGAATAATAATAAATCAAGTAATCAACTTATTCATATTATATGTGATTACCCGCGACGAATCTAACGCGCCAATCAGAATTGTGAAATTCTTCTTGTACCAGCCGCCAGAAAGTGTCGGTGCCGCAGGGTAATGTTACACAATGCAATAATAACGGAACGGTCACTTGTGCTATATGCGAATGTTCTGCGTTTAAGAGTTCCCATAAACTGTAAAGGATAATAAATGATTGAGAAAATTGAAACTACACAAGTTCTAATCATCTCTGTAAAAAATACTTTAACAAGTGTAGCTAATACATACTTTTTTATTAATAAATTCTCTTGGCACCATATAAAGAATCCTTGATGATCCTTCACTGCAGTATTAAACGCGTCACCATACAAGCACATTACATTTAAGCACTGCAGCATGTAGTAAAGAATGTCCGGTTTGTCGATGGTCATTATTTCCTGCATGAAATTTTTCGAAAGTAATTTTTAATCATTTTAATTAAATAGTTTTGACAATTGTAAAATTTATTCTTATAATTATAAAATTATAAGTGATGATTTTTTGCGAACTGATTACTTAAATAGTTAGAGTCAGCGCGTAATTATTAAATAAATTAATAATCGTAATTCTGTGCATATTGCACATGCATTGTAGGCCGCTGTAATACAGTTGTAATACAGTCATAATATTAGTACCTTTAGTAATTTATGAATATATTGAAGTTGTTCTGGTAATTCTTCTATCGTAAAACGAAACTTTCCTACGGAGGTATGCCAAAAGTCATCCGAATCAGCTTCTGGACTTAAACTCACGGGTTCATCGTTTTCACCTATCAGATGTGGTTTTGCCACGCTCACTGTTGCGGTAGCTGAAAATGTATACATATGTATATATGTGAATTTATATAATATTATAATTAAATATAATATAATTATTGAAAAATTATGATAGAATACATAGAATATTGGCTCACCGACGTCTGTTTCTGACAGTGTAACCGTTCTCGCAACGGCGGACATAATCTTCTCCGTTGGCATGATAGCTGCGAGGTCCAGCTGTTCCGAAACTGTCTCTACTGTCGCTGTCATAATCTGTTCGAAGAACTGACATAAACGATCAAAATAGCTATTCCGGTAACATAGATTAGCCTACCGTGTCTTTGTGATCAGGCCGTGTCGTAGAAGAAGAGACAGAGAGAGAGAAGCGCATACGGACACATATACACAGTTAAGACAGTTTTAAGTAGCATGCTGCTTTATTAATGGAAGATTGTGTAATACGCAGTGACATATTAGAAATAACATTTTTTTGGTGATGTTTATCTCATTGAAGAATAAATTTCTTTTCGTATCCTTTTTCTTTTTTCAATAAAATCACGGAAATTTAATTGTCAATGAGACAAACATCAAATATGTTATTAACGTCTGAGATCGAAAGATTGATTTGCCATTTTAGAGTTTATTTATTAAGAGACGTACGTGTGGCATATGAACTAAGACTCCGCCGACAGAATGCATTTCTGGTATGGGCATGTTGATGACCACATCCGGTTTCGAATCACCCTTCTTTGTTGTTTCTGGGGAACTTTTACGAGCATTATCGTCCGCATTTTCATCCACAATTGTCTGAAAAGGATAAAAACTTGTTAGTTTTCTTTTCTATTTCACATGTAATTAAAACATTCTATAAATAAAAAATACATTCTATAAATAAGAAAAAAATAAGTTATTATTTATATTTATTTTATTATAATTTTATTATAATCATATTGTATAATAATTATCAATTAAATTAAAATTATAAAGTCAACTAACGTCGGGAGGATATGCCGGATTTTCTGATGCCATGTAAGTAATCAATTGTAGACATAGTTGGTGCCAGATTACCCTTGACTCACAATAAGAACATTCGATGTCTGAAGTATTATCGCAGACGTGAGAGTTGTTCCAATTGGATGCAATTATGGATTTCATTAAACGGCAAGCATCTCGACAAACTCGTGTATTAATTCCAGTATGCTTGTCTACATTTTGAAGTTCCATCTTCCAAAATCAAATTTTTAAATTTTCGTTACATAAAAGTGAATGAAAAAAGATTTTATACATAATTAATATATAGATAACTCTTTTAAAGATTTATATCTTACTTGTTTCAATAATATATCAAGCATGAGAATACAACAAGATAAATTAAGTTCCGCATTCGTCAAAAATTCTATATGTCTTGGTGTTGGCACTACATCATCGGAAAGTGGTGTCGATTTCCCCGAATCATTTTCCACTATGGGACCTAAACATGTTAAAAACCATGTCTAATCTTCAACATATATTAAGTTCTAAAGCGTCATGTTTGAAGTACAGAATGCAATCTCTTATGACGATTGAGAAGAAATTCAAAGTTTTTTTTACCTACACAATTTGAAACTTCATAGTAACAATATTTTTGTCCAAAAAAATTATATTAATTTTCTCTTCGAAACGACCGATGTAGTGGGTCGAGAATTAAAATTATACAACAAATTTAATTAATAGAATTTAAAATTCTAAATAATAAAATTCTAAATAATAAATTCTAAATAATAAATGAGTAGAGCCTTCTTAATTAAGAATAAAATTAATTTTTATAAAGCTAACAATTCTTTCGGCAAAAGATTAAGGTACAGTGATAACTAGTACAGATAATAATTATAATTACATACATGTAATGTTTACATCATCTTCTTTCGTAGACTTGCTTGGCTTTAATTCTGACTCTGCCAAGCTCATTGATTGCATAACAGCTACTCCGTTGCTAAATATTGAAAATAGTTGATCCAAGGGTAATGTTATTTCCAGCATAGTAAGTGTTTGCAACCAGTGAAGAGCCTGTTCTTGTACTTTAGCGCTCGTATTGACGAACCGTTTTGCTATAAAGTTATACATTTTCTTTATGTCAAATCCTAAAGAATTCATGTCCCGGTCCAAAATTTTGCTGCAACATAAAATGATAAATATTTTTCGTGTAAATTGAAAATTCCAAATATGTAAAGATTTTCTCGAAATAAAACGAATACCTCAATATTATCTTTAACTCCTGAAGTTCATTTTCTGGAACGTCATTTACCACTGCTTCCATCCAATGCGGCATCACGTAATCCCATACGTCAGGCGTTATCACTTCGTACGGTACCAGACAAAACAGCCGATGCAAACCGTCTTTTAAATGCGATGTCCGAGAAGCCAAGGTTTCCCTTTTGGCAGAACAATAACTAATATTAATTTTATCAACGTGATTTAATCGCAAGCGTAAATATTACAATAATGTCGTTCATTGTAATATTTACGTAAATTTCGTATATATAATCAAAATTATATATATTATGTAAAGATTTTATTAAAAAATGCAAATCTCTGCTTTACCAATGACCTCCGACCCTGACGTAGTCCGCAGGATGTGGTAAAAGACAGGAAATGAATACTTCATAGTGCGTTTTCATAACTTCTGAGAGCCAGTCGCAAACGTACTCTGTTTTTAACTTTTCAAGCGCGCTTTCTGCCTGCCCTGAAATGATTGAGAAATTGATTATAAAAAGACAAAAGTATTAAAATTGATATAGGAATGCTATTATGATTGATCGTTAAACTATCAATCTAACGACATATAACACGATTGGAACACATGAACAGATTTGACATTTATTGTTATCCCGAACTTTGGCATGCAATAATGCGAGGCTACATTTTTCAAAGTATTCGACATTTAAGTGCAAATTTTAAATATGTGTCGAGTTGTGTGCTGATATCTTTGATACATGCATGCAATTTTTATCAATGATGAAATCTCGAATATTTTTGTTTAATTCATACGACGGAATATATTAAATTCGGCTAAATATTTCAGGTGTATTTTGGTTTATAATTTCAGAAACAAATATATTCAAACATCGACATAATGTTTTTCTTGAGACAAACATGAAGGCTAACAACATATATTTTACATGTACAGTGTGTATACAGAGGATGCTTACATCTTGTACATCTTGGCAACATATTTAGCCGACATACGCTACTACCTACGTCTGGCTCTCTACGTCTACTTGAGTAAAGTGTATATATGCAAAGTGTTAAATTACCAACAGAAAAGATAAGGTGTATAAGTCTTTTTTCAATACCATCGAAACAGTAGGCAGTGACATGAAACCAATGAAATAACATTGATAATAAACGGCCCAGTATTTCAACCGGGGTATCTTCGTTAGGGGTACAAAGTCCCACTAGCAGCCATACGCCATATCTGCCGAGGAGCTGTCGTTCCTCTAAGCTCGTAGGGTCGCAATGACCGAACGTACTCCCGATACCGCCAGCACCGCTACTTGCGCCACTGCTACTTCCTACGAATCCTATGCCACCCTTATTGCTAGTACTAGCATTTATATCTGTCGTGTCCCGATTGCTATCGATACTTATCGGTTCAGCTTCTCTGAGCAAACTGTAAAACAAAAATACCATGTCTAGCTGAGCTTGCATTATCACTTATGATTACGGTTACAGCTTGCCTGACAATCGCTTGAACCATATAAGTTTGCGCTTGCGGCTCCAGCTGCGAAATGTGCGGAAGCGCCATGTGATAAACGTGATCACCGCCACGACGATTGTTATGACGAATACTATGACATTGTTGACAATATCGTATAGGATGATTTCCATTGTAACTTGCGCATTCTGTCGAAAAGCAAACACTGATAGCTGATTTATCCTTCCCTCTACAGTTCTGATCAAAAACGGAATATAAATATTAGTAAAATTTTAAATATTTGAGCGACACTGTGTATTATGTACAACAAATTTGAATTCTCTCAAAGTTAACATGTTCACCTTGTTTTCGCAAACCATGGACACCTGTTGCATTGGATGCAAAATGTCGTAAAACATTTGATTTGGATGTTCTCGATGAATCTCATTCGCGCATTCGATGCAGAGATAAAGAGGAGGCGGAGATTCAACAGCGTATGTGATGGAAATGTCATGATTGTAACAGACTTTTGCAGCTTCCGCATTGCCGGCATTCGGACAGCTATCTCGTTGACATACGAATGGGGTGAAATCATCTGGAACGCAGATAACGCAGTTTTATATGACATAGATTGTTGTATGATTCTTGGAATTTATTTATTATCTCTTGCCTAATATTAAACATATATTAATATATTTAATGTATAATATATTTATATTTTTCGTATACAATGGACTGACCGTTAACGCAAAACACATGTCACAAAGCTTAATAAAATAAAATTTAACAACTTGATTTGTATCAAAGAATAAGCTTTAATATGGTGATTCTGCAATACATAATGCTTTGATAGAAAAATTTCAATTTCGTGAAATCATTTCACGTTTTGGAACACTTTTCAGCAAAATTTCAGAGAAATTCCACCAAAAATTTCAGAGAAATTTCAGTTTAATTTCAGCGATTTTTTAGTATGTTAACTTGAAAAATTTACTTTCAGAGAAATTTCAACAAATTTTCAACAATTTCCCTGAAATATTCCAAAACGTGGAATAATTTCAGCGAAATTTTTTCACCAGAGTGCATTTTATATTTTTCTTATATAATTATTATAATTTTAGGTTTAATACCTACTAGCAAATTTTACTAACACTGCACGGCGATCGAATAAATTTGGATTAAATGAAGGCCAGTAGTAAAACAGTAATTTTGCAGCTGATGCTCTTGCTGATGCAGTGCCGTAAGCGATAACGCAAAGAATGTCTTTCACTACTCCTGGCTTTAGAGCCATTAAACACTCCAGCAATTGACAATGATGCGCTGAAAAGAGAAAATGTTCTCTTTCGTAATTTTATTCTATTTCGACGCATACATCTACAAATTTAACATTTGTATTCGCATGAATACACGTACCCGAGTAAAAAATACGATTCGGTTAATCTGACGTATGTGGCTCTGAACAGAAAGCATTGCGGTATGCCCTATTCAGGAATCCCTGATATAGACTTGATAAAGAAGAATTCAAAATATACTCGACTTAGATCTCACCGGGAAATGAATAGGCACGCCCTACAAAGATATGCCTGACTTGTGCCCTACTAAGCAATATCTGAATTGCGCCTTATCAACGTATGCCCGACTTACGCCTGAGCAGGAAACGCGCAGACATACCTTATTAGGGAATGCTTGACTTATGCCTTACTAAAAATAATACCTGAATTACACCATATTAAGGTATGTCAACTTGCGCCTGAGCAGAGAACGCGCAGGCATGCCCTATTAAAGAATGTCTGATTTATGCCCTACTAAGTAATTTCTGAATTGCGCTCTATTAAGATGTACTGACTTGTGCCTGAGCAGGGAACACGCAGATATGCTCTACTAAGAAAAATCTGACTTAGGTCTTACTAAGGAATGCCTTAATAGCTTCTAAAAACGAAAATCGGATTTACGCCAGATCAAACTAAAATACATCTTATGTGCTCTGTTTTGTTATTTTCTTTATCAAAAAATTAATCAATAAATTATAAGGCCAGGTTAGGTTCATTCTCGATTCAGATTCATTCTTCAGGTTCATTCATCTTCGGTTTAGGTTCATTTTTTCATTTCTCATGGAAAGTAGCAAAAAGAGAAAGCAAGACTTAACACGATGTAGAGTGAGAGAAATCGGAAAGTTCGTCGCAGAATTAATGCGAAGGAATTCCTTAATATTGCAAGTATGCAGTGAAAATGTAATTTTTGATCTAATTAATATCAATGAAAACGTTGATATTAAAAATTTAAATAAAAATGAAAATGTCAGCTCTTTTATTGATATACTTTATTGTACAAATAAGAGAGAATTACTGAATGCGTTCCACTTAATCTATTTTTTTATTACTATTAAACGGAATTAAAACATCAAAATATAAAAGAAGCGTAAAATGCTTTTTTAACATTTCATTGTCCCAATTTTTGTCTTCTAGAAGACAAAGTTTCTTTTATGCTTCTATTACTCTCCCATTACATCAATGTAATTTATATTATGTAATTCTCATTCATATAATTTATATTATTGTTACTAATTGTTGCCTATATTAAGTAATAATATAAAATATTGATGAGGTACGATTTAGGTGACCAGTAAGCATTCGGCAACTCTTCCCTATATTTTTTTACATATTTATTCTTGAGAATTCATTATACAGATACCTATTCATACATACGTAAGAAAAAAGAATTATTTGAATATATAGAGTATTCCATTTTATATTTGACAGTCAAATATTCGAAAAATCGCGGAGTCTTACAGAAAAATATTTCAGTCACAACAAAAATTTTGTGGCGATATTGTAACTTTTAAGCCTTATAACTAAAAAAATATTTTATTATATATTTTGAAAAATTCTTGAGATAAGCTATAAGAATGCAATAAAAAATATAAAGAGTTCCACTTAAAAAATTTAAAGTGATCTTACACTGATCTTTATTATCCATACTCTCGAAGTTGCATAATTTCGTTAAATTTTTCATTGTCACTTGATAGACGTTGATCGAGATTATTTATATTTCACAGTAATTAATAACTTCATCGTTAGGGTTTTTATAATTATCTTCAACAATGTTTTCAATTTCATTCTCGATAAATATGTTGTTTAGTTTTGTTGACTCAGACGTGAATTAATGTTCAAAAAAAATTCAATCTCTTCTTCTGTATAACTTCATCCAAAGTCTCATGTTTTCTTGGAGTCATAAAACGTTTGTGAAATATTTTTTTCTAAAACTTTGTGATTTCCAAATATTTGATTACCATATATAAAATATCAAATATAAAATAGGACACTCTGTATACAAAAACTAAATGTTTACTATTTTTTTTTATAAATGATGCCTTTTTAGCAATTCTGTCGAAGTTAGCAGAACAAGAGATTTTATAAATGAACATTAGGACTATTGTACAATAAATGAAAATGCTCTAAGAGCTGGAAAGGAGAATGAGAATAATTTAGAAAGAAACAGAAAAGTACAGATGAAAATATTAAACATTCATTCACGTCTGAGTTTATAGAACTAAACAATGTATTTATCGAGGATAAAGTTGAAAGCGTTGTTAAAGCTAATTGTGAAAGTTCTAACACATCTCTAATAATTATATAATTCTAATAAAGTTTCCTTACACAAAAAGAAGAGGCGTAATGCATATTTTTGATTTTTTTCACACAGAGTAAAATTATTTTTTAACAACAGAATTTATAGAACAATCCTAAAATCGAGAGAGATCTTTCACGTATTAATTAAGATATGTAGAATTGTATAGATATGTAAAAATAGAACTTTTAATTTTTAAAAGAATTCCCATAATTTCGAGATTTTAATCAATTTTAACTTATTTGGAAGATTATAGGTTTGTTCGCGTCGTATGCTTCTACCTGCTTCTCTTTCTATAACTGCTACTCGCTCCAACGCCGTGATCGCCGCGGCACATACGAATCCTACGTACGTTGCTTGATCGGTCTCTAATCAATAGAGAAAGACTAAGGCATATTTTATCACTTCCTGATCATGCTCAAGTGAGAAATTCTCAACTAGGGCATACCCTATACTCCTTGATCAGAGCTATTTGATACGTGGTATTACATATAGCATTAGAGACCTATTAAGGCTGAAGTAGAGCAAGCCATACGTGGACTTGAGGAGGGCCCTACTCGAGTATATACACACTTTCATAATAATACAAGATTTTAGAAAAGCGTATAAAAGTTCTAGCACAAATCATCTTATTTAATATAATTTTGAATTAAATTGTATTAATTTTATACTTTTTCCTATGACATACGTTATATTATATATGATACCTGGATTATTGGAATACTGAAACACCATCATTATAACAGCGGCCACTGATTGACTAGCGGCACTTTCGTCTCCAATTTCAGGTTTCCTTGCTGAAAGTTAAAGTTTGTAATAAAAATCTTTAAAAATTTTTTGTTCTTCTACCATTAGCTTTCAAGTACTACAATAATAATAAAATCTTAATAATAATGTAAATGTAACTGCAAGCTAATCTGGATAACGTCATCTCATAAAAATAAAATTATTAAATCTGCTTATACATGTATCTGTACATATAGATAATTAAAGCTTATGTTTAAATTAATTATTAATAAAATGCGCACTATTCTACGCTTTATCAATTGGTTTTTTTTAGTCGGCAAGCCAATTTTTCACCTAACGGAAAAGCTCGTATCGGTAAAATACTAATATTTTCTTTCCACACTCACATTCCCTCCCGGCAGCTGTTATTCTCTCTTAGAAAGACGAGAATGTGTGCTTATCATGATATATACACAAGTTCGAATAATACTGATACAAATATAAATGTAATGGAAAAACTTACTGATGGCAAACGGTAAAATGTAAAAACAGAGATAATTGACAATTTCTTCATGCAGCTCCACGGGAAGTACTGATATCGTACTGGCAGTTAAATACGATAAATTGTCGATTAGATCGTGATCCAAGAATAACAGCATGCACGCTAGACATTGTAGCAAGGCTTTCCCGAATGCTAAAAAATAAATTATATTTATTATAAATTATATTTATTATATTTATTATATGCATAGAATTAATGATCCTTGACAAGAATATTCCGAGAGAAAATTTACTTTATAAGCAAATTGTAATCCATATTATTGAAAATAACATTAAAATATATATTTTTATTTATACCATATAAAGAAGATATGTAAAATTAAGTTTTATAACATGCTATTTTCTCGATAATTGTTAAAAAAAGTAATTAAATTTTTTTTAAACTTTATTAGAGTCAAGTATAAGTAACACTTCTAATTTTCCATTTTATGTAATAACATGTTTAATAATGTCGAAAGATGAAGAAAACAAACCTGGCAAGCCAACATGGATCAACGGTGTAACGTCGATCATCTGCGTCAACGCATTATAAAGCTGCTTGTAATCCAAATTTGGGAACAAAGCCATTCGTTCTCCATCGAGCTGTTGCAATTTGATCATATCGAACGGCGAAACAGATGATTCTTTTAACAGGCCTGTGAAAATATTTATTGCTATATTTTATTTATTGCTATATTTTATTTAGATTATTTAAGCGATTATGTTGAAAAACGAGAACATAAATATTCTCATAATATAAAGGAGAGAGAAAGAGAGAGAGAGAGAGAGAGAGAGAGAGAGAGAGAGAGAGAGAGA